>NW_005871073.1:4424967-4540044 GCF_000147115.1 Myotis lucifugus
CTTAGTGCTGCTGAGGAAGCAGGAGAGGCTCCCCGCCACCACCGCTGTGCTGGCAGCCATCAGCCTGGCTTGTGGCTGAGCAGAGCTCCCCCTGTGGGGGTGCACTGACCACTAGGGGGCAGCTCCTACATCGAGCGTCTGCCCCCTGGTGGTCAGTGTGTGTCATAGTGACCAGTCATTCCCAGTCATTCTGCTGTTAGGGTCAGTTTGCATATTACCCTTTTATTATATAGAATAGAGGCCTGGTGTACGGGTGGGGGCCAACTGGTTTGCCCTGAAGGGTGTCCTGGATCAGGGTGGGGGTCCCGCTGGGGTGCCTGGCCACCCTGGGTGAGGGGCTGATGGCTGTTTGCAGGCTGGTCAAGCCCCCCAGTGGGGACCCTCACCCCATGGGGGTTTGGCCAGCCTAGGTGAGGGGCTGATGGCTATTTTCAGGCTGGCCATAGCCCCTTCAGGGTAGGGGTCCCCGCTGAGGTGCCTGGCCAGCCTGGGTGAGGGGCTGAGGGCCGTTTTCAGGCTGCCCACACCTCCTTCAGGTGGGGGTCCCCACTGGGGTGCCTGGCCAGCCTGGGTGAGGGGCTGATGGCTGTTTTCAGACTGACCAAACCCCCCGGTGACCGAAGCTCCCAGCCTTTCCTTGTTTTGTTTTTTTTTATTCGCTCCAGCTCTGTGGCCATGGTGACTGGAAGCAGGTATCTGGGGTTTATTTACCTTCTATAATTGAAACTTTGTTGCTTTGAGAGGAGGCAGCAGCCGGCCGGGAAGCTTGGCTTCCTCCATCATTGGGGCAACCAAGCCTCCTGCTTGCTCCAGCTCCGTGGCTGCCAGTCGCCATCTTGGTTGGGTTAATTTGCATATAGTTGCTCTGATTGGCTGGTGGGTGTGGCTTAAGGCATAGCAAAGGTATGGTTAATTTGCATGTTTGTCTATTATTAGGTAAGATATATATATATATATATATATATATATATATATATATATATACACACACACTAGTAGCCCGGGTGCACGAAACTCGTGCACTGGGGGTTGGGGGGGGAGAAGGGGCCCCTCAGTCTGGCCTTCACCCCCTCCAATCTGAGACCCCTCAGGGAATGTCCAACTACCTGTTTGTGCCCACACTTTTAACAGATAACAGCTCCATTGTTGTTTCTTTCTATGCTTAAAACCACTGGAATTAGTAGGTATTCAAAGTGTGTATACATTTTTGGGGGGGACACCCTGTATATCTCTTGTCAGTGGGGAAAGAAACCAACAGCAGATTTGGAACCCCCAGACAGGGAACCTTGCTCATTCCCCACATGTGTCCCCACTTCACTTTCCACCTTCGTGGGCAGCAGGAAGAATCAATGTTTTCTCTCATTAATTTGGAAAAGCATGTCCTGTCACCCGTTGCCTGGAGGAGTGCGCTAGGCCCAATGCAAGCGAGGCTCAGTCAGGGCAGCCTTCGCTCATGGGTGCTGGCACCCAAAGTGCACATTCCTCCTCTACAGTCGCCTCGACTATCCCACTGTTTCACTGAGAGGACGGAATTCCTCTCTGCCTCTGGGCTCTTGATCTTGAACACTGACCGAAGGCACCTCAGAGAGGGCCGCCCGCGCCCACCAGGTGTGTCTGTCTGCACCTGCTCCTGCCTCAGCACCTGCATTAACCCCCCAGAGGTGATCTCGTAGCTGCAGTGGGTCCGTGGGAACAGGGCATCACCACTCTGCCCTCTCACTGTCATCTCACAGGCGCCCACTCTCAGCACCCAGAACACCCAGACACTCTCCAAAGGACGTGAACGCATCAGAGGGGATGTGTGCACATCCTGTGGGGGTGTTAGGCATGCTGGTTGATGGAAGTGCGGTGGAGAGGCGGGGGGAACTTGTGCATGCCTTGGTTTGCAACTGTTGCAGGCGTGGGAGGGTGACAGTGTGCTGGGGGATGTTCGCATGCCAGGGGGGTATGTGCACACCGGAGGCCTCTGGCTTTGCAGATCCGCAAACTCCTGTGGTGCGGCCAGGAGGATGTCAGTCTGGCCCTCCACGGTGGCTGTCCCTGAGATCCTGCACCTTCTGGGCCAGGAGGCGGATCTTGCGCAGTCACTCCTGGGCGCTCATGGCTGCCTCCCCGCTGTGAAGCATCACGGATCCGAGTCCTGGGACCGTGCACAGCCTCAAGCGCTGCCCCCCGCCCGGCAGGGTCACAGATCCGTGTCTTGGTCCCGTGGACAGCCTCAAGCACTGACCCCCACCCGGCAGGGTCACAGATTCGGGTCCCGGACTGCAGACAGCCCCCCGTGCTGCCCCCCTGCCCACCAGGTCACGGATCCGGGTCCCGGGACCACGGACAGCCTCAAGCACTGCCCCCCGCCTGGCAGGGTCACAGACCCAAGTCCCGGACTGCAGACAGCCTCCCGCGGTGCCCCCCGCCCGGCAGGGTCACAGATCCGGGTCCCGGACTGCGGACAGCCTCAAGCACTGCCGCCCCACTCACGAGGACATGGATCCAGGTCCCAGACTGCGGACAGCCTCAAGCACTGCCCTCCGCCCGGCAGGGTCACGGATCTGGGTCCCGAGACTGCAGACAGCCTCAAGCACTGCCCTCCGCCCGGCAGGGTCACAGATCCGGGTCCCGGGACCGCGGACAGCCTCAAGCGCTGCCCCCCGCCTGGCAGGATCACAGATCCGGGTCCCGGGACAGCGGACAGCCTCAAGCACTGCTGCCCCACCCGGCAGGGTCACAGATCCGAGTCCTGGACTGCGGACAGCCTCCAGCAGTGCCCCCCATCTGGCAGGGTCACAGATCTGGGTCCTGGGACCGTGGACAGCCTCCCGCGGTGCCCCCCACCTGGCAGGGTCACAGATCTGGGTCCCAGACCGCAGACAGCCTTCCCTGCTGCCGCCTGCCTTCAGTATGCAAATTAGCCACCATCTTGTTGCTTCAGGGTGGGGGTCCCCACTGGGGTGCCTGGCCAGTCTGGGTGAGGGGCTGAGGGCTGTTTTCAGGCTGGCGGGCGACTGAAGCTCCAAACCTCTCCTTTTTTTCTTTCTTTTTATTCTGGCATTTATTTACCTTCTATGGCTGTCACTGGAGCTGAGAGCCGGCTTTCTCTCTGAGGCTCGGCTGCTGAAAGCAGGTTTCTGGCCTTTGTTTACCTTCTGTATTTGAAACTTTGTTGCGATTCCAGCTCTGAGATCCTGGCTGACTGAAAGGAGGTTTCTGGGGTTTTGTTTAGCTTCTATATTTGTTACAATGTTTCAAACTGCAAGCTCAGAGGCCGGCAGCGGCAGGCGGGGAACGTTGGAGTCCTCCATCACTGAAGCAAGCAAGCCTCCTGTTAGCTTTAAGCTGCCTGGCTGCCGGCCGCCATCTTGGCTGGCAGTTAATTTGCATATCTCCCTGATTAGCCAATGGGAAGGGTAGTGGCCGTACAGCTAATTACCATGTTTCTCTTTTATTAGATAGGATATATATATATATATATATATATAGAGAGAGAGAGAGAGAGGGGGGGGGGGGAACATCGACGTGAGAGAGACACATCAATTTGTTGCCTCCTGCTTGTATCCTGACTGGGGCCAGGGATTGAACCTGCAACCAAGGTACATGCCCTTGACCAGGAATGGAACCCGTGACCCTCCAGTCCAAGACCGATGCTTTAACTACTGAGCCAAACCGGCCAGGGCAGATCTCCTTTATTTTTGGCAAAATGTTTTTTAAAGTTTGACTCAATGGCCAAAACTTAAAATCAGGAGATTTGTAAAAAAACTGAGTATACAGTTTCTTTGCAAACAAGTAGGTCTGGCTAAGAAGGGCCTACATTCCCACAGGGAACAAGTTATTGCAGTGGCCAGGGTAGGGCATGCCTCTCCAGCTATCCTCAGTCCCACCCTACTCTTTCACTCATTTATGTTACTGCTCGGTATTGGGGCGGGCGGGACTCTTTGTGACTTGAAAAATCAAAACCAAAAATAAAACACAGACACAAACCAAGGATAAGGAAAGCAGTGGCTGCCCCTGGACGCGCTCCCTGTCTCTTGCCTGCCTCCCGAGGGGACGCCTTCCTTGGATCCTGTTCCCAGCCTCTTTCTCTTCAGAACCTCCTTCTCTCATTGTGCCACCTCTGAATTCATCCCTCGTGCTTCCAAGAGGTGTGGTGCTGGAGTGTCGTTGAGGAAAGCTTACAGACTTCGGGACCACAGACGTGGGTTTGCATCCCAGCTCTGCCTCAATGAGCTTAGTTTCCTTTTCTGTGAAGTGAGGGCTGTACCTCGCCTCATAGACTGGTGTGAGTACCACATGGGTTTGTGTACGAAGCATCAAACAGAAGGTGGGTACTCATATAAGAGTGTTTCTGCTCCTCAAATCAAGATGTGGCTCTTTTTCTGCTTCATGACCTTGAAGAAGCCAACTATTTTATTTATTCCTCATAACTTCCAGTCTTTCCCATCTGTACATTTCAAATATTTTCCTTTTCCCTTTGTAGCCAGACCTCTCTTAGAGACTCCCATCTGAGACTCCTGAATGGCAGGTGAATTTGTTTGGGGAATTCTGTAAGGACGCACACCTTTTATCAAATCTCTACAATCATTGTACATAGTTTTGTGATGGCAAATACTTTAGCTTTTACAGCAGTCTGTTGGAATTCTTTCTAAATACATGCACTTTTCCCCATCTATTTTATCCCTACAGAAATAGAGCCAAGGTCCAAAGCTGGAAATACCTCAACAGGAAAAATTGGTACCGGAAGGGGGACACTTCGCCTGAGGTCAAAAGGTCCTGCCACTGTGGAAGAAGTGGTATGTTATGTTCATTTAGTCCTCATTCTGCTTGGACACGTACGGGCATTTATGGTTATTAGAGCTGAAAAGAAAGGTAAAACCATGAGGTTAAATAAGGTGCCATACATTCCAGTTAAAGCACAGACTTTAATTCATTGCCTACTTACCAATATTAAAATTATCGAAGGATTTAAGAAGGAATATAGAAACTAAGTGTATGCAAAGAGACTGTGATCCAAAGCAATCCTGAGCTTCCTGCAGACAACTTTTTTTTCCTAAAGTCTGTGGACATCTGGACTGGCTCAAAATGTTTAAGATATCAGCCAAAGCTCTGAGAGCCAAGGAAAGTCTCAGAGCCACGTGTAGGAGTAAATATACTTCCGATTTTGGTAATAAAAGATAATATGCATGAATTCCAGTCCCCTCAGGTGAAACATTCTATAGTCATCTTTGTCTGTTCTCTGTCATGTCCCACATCCCTCCCATCAGCAAATCCTGGTGGATCTGCGTCCACAATAGGCCAGAATCCAAAAACAACTCACCACCTCTACTCCCACCACTTGGGTCCAAGGCACCATGTCTTATCGTGAACATTACAATCACCTGGTCAGTCTTCCTGTGTTCACCCTGGCCCTCTTCCCTCTGCGCTCAGCACAGCAGCCAGAATTTTCATTCAAAAACACCAATGAGGTTAAATTTCTTTTCTGTTCAGAACCCTCCATTAGCTTCCCATGTTACTCTGGATAAAAGCCGAATTCCTCCGCATGACTGACATGATCCAACTCTGCATTGCTTCTCTGATCTCATTTCCCTCCACGGTTCCTGTCTTCCTCTCTGTCAGCCACCTGAGTCTCCTTGCTCTCCCCAGACAGGCCAGACGTATGCTGTCACCGCAGGGTCTTTGTACCGCTGTTTCCTCTCCCAGAATGCTTTGTGAGCATGACTCCTGCTCTGGCCTTCTTCAGGTTTCTGCCCACATATCACCTTCTCTGAAAGGATGCTTCTGAGTATCTTGTATAAAGAGCTATTCCTGCCGCCCCTCCCACTGCCTAATTTTTCTTCCTTTACTTTTCTTCAAAGCAGGAAACACAATAGGACTCATTGTCTCCTTGTGTCCTTTTTGTCTATTGTCTGGCTCCTTTGCTCACATGTCTTGTTCACTGTGGTGTCCCAGCACCTAGAATAATAGTACCTGACACAACAAAGGAGCTCAAATCTTTGCTGAATTAATGAATTAACAAATGATTCACTTAAGCTTGAGCAGAGGGAGGGTTTCACTGATTAACTGGGTCAGTAGTGGAGTGAAAAACACCAGAAGTAGAAGAGACAAATGGAAGGAGGAAGGGTGGACCAGGAGGGCAGCAGGGGTGAGGGGCAGGATTCAAAGTGGCAAGTGGCAGGTCAGGCCCACTCACAGCAGCAAAGACAGCGGTGATGTGGCGGTTGTTCTGTGGGCACAGGGGAGATGAGGCAGGTGTCTGAGGCCAGGGGGCTTCCAAAGGCAGGGGCCCAGGCACTGGGCCCGTCTAGTCCCCCTGTGTGCGCTTATTGTCCGAGGATCCCCCAGGTGTTTGAAGAGCAAAAGAGTGAGACAGGTGAGCCATTAGGAGGCTCTTTCTACAGACCAGGATCCCAGAGCTTGTGGGGTGACCATGGTTAGAGTCAGCCATGGGGGTGGCTTGATGGGGCAGATACTCAAGGAACCATGAGGCCAAGATTATCCTTCTGAATGTTTGAGTCACCCAGGGTGTTGTGAGTTTTGGGGAATCTAGGGGGAGATTTTGAGTCAGGTGACTTGGTCCTGAATGTCTGAAAGGATTGATTTGGAGGCAAAGGGCAATGAAGAGATTTGGAGGGTCAAAGGCATTTTGAGAGTGAGATATGATGAAGTATGTGAAAAACAAAAACCAAAATCCAGGGCAGTGACTTCTGGTCATTCCGAGTCTTTACCTTTCCTGTGCCCAGCACACTATGGGGCATATTGCTGAAGTCTATTACATGTGTATTGAATGAATGAACACACCTCAGTGGGAGACAGGAACGTGTAAGAGAATGGAACAATAGTGGGAGGGAGCTCACAGTGAGCAGTTAGGGGGATGAGGCTGGTCTGCACAGGAAGCAGGGGAAGCTCCAGGTCCCTGCAGGAGAAGTGTCTTCTGATAGTTAACATGGCTAATATTTTTGAACACCGGCTTTGTATGAGCTGCTGGAATGAAGAGAAACTGAAGATCCATGTGGGGAGGTAGGAAAGATTTATTGAAAGATAAACGTCTAAAACTCCATTCCTATTCGCACAGCCTATTTCATTAAACAGGGCAATTAAAATAGCTCATAATGGAAGGAAAAAGCTAGTTTGGTGCTAACATTAAATTTATTTTATTTATTTATTTTTAAAAATATATTTTATTGATTTTTTACAAAGAGGAAGGGAGAGGGATAGAGAGTTAGAAACATCGATGAGAGAGAAACATCCATCAGCTGCCTCCTGCACACCCCGCACTGGGGACGTGCCCACAACTAAGGTACATGCCCCTGACCAGAATCGAACCTGGGACCCTTCAGTCAGCAGGCCGATGCTCTATCCACTGAGCCAAACCGGTTTCGGCACTAACATTAAATTTGATACAAATAACTTACGATCTATTTCACATACTAAAGGGTTTATAGCAGTGGTTCTCAACCTGTGGGTCGAGACCCTTTGGGGGTCAAACGACCCTTTCACAGGGGTCACCTAAGACCATCGGAAAACACATCTATAATTACATATTGTTTTTGTGATTAATTACTATGCTTTAATTATGTTCAATTTGTAACAAATGAAAATACATCCTGCATATCAGATATTTACATTACAATTCATAACAGTAGCAAAATTACAGTTATGAAGTAGCAACGAAAATAATTTTATGGTTGGGGGTCACCACAACATGAGGAACTGTATTAAAGGGTCACAGCATTAGGAAGGTTGAGAACCACTGGTTTATAGGATTAAAAAAAATCCCCTCATAACCTAGCACCACTTCTGATGTTAACTAGACTTATTGTGATGATGATTTTGTGAACAATACTCCACCTAATTTATTTAATATATGTTGTGGAGACAGGCATGGTCCAGGTGCTGGTGATAGGATACCAAGATGAACAAAGACTGTGCTTTCCTTTAAAAGGAGAGAGACATGAAAAGAAGTGATTACACACCAGAGCCATAGGGTTAAGGTCCCAAAGCAGGGGCTGATCAGCTGCTGTCAGGGATCGGGGGAGAGGGGAGGTCAGAGAGAGTTCCCTCCAGAAGAAATGATCGGTTCAAGGTGGTGAGAAGAGTGTTCCAGGCATGAAGCAATCATGGGTTTGGGGGCCTTATAGTGTCCATGGGATTGGAGTGTGAGTGCTGGAAGTTCGTGGTGGGGTTGGTGAGGCTGGAGGTATAGGCCTGGGTCAGGATGTCAGGGTCCATGGATCATGGGGGAGCCATTTAGGAAGTATGAGGGGAGCAGCACAATTGTGCATTTTAGAAAAATCCCTTGGTTCTGGGGGATGAGTTGTTGAGCAGGATGGGTTTGAGAGGGAAGATTGTAGGCAGAGAGACAAAAAAGGAAACCCTTGCAAATAAGAAAAGATGGAGAATATTATTCAACCTTAAAAAAAGGAAATCCTGCCATTTGTGACAGCATGGATGAACCCTGAGGGCATTATGCTAAGTGAAATAAATCAGACAAAGAAAAATGCCACATGCTCTCACTTATATGTTGATTCTAAAGAAAAAGAAAACAAAACTAAACTCATAGGCATAGAGAACAGAACGGTGGTTGTTAGAGGCAGTGTGGGGGATGGGCAAAATGGGTAAAGGTGATCAAAAGGAACCAACTTCCAATTATAAATATGTCCTGGGGATGTACTGCACAGCATGGTGACTGTGGTTAATAATACTGTGCTGTATATTTGAAAGTTGCTAAGAGCGTAGATCTTAGAAGTTCTCATCACAAGAAATAAAAAGTTGTAACTATGGGTGGTGATGCATATGAATTAGATTTATTGTGGTGATGATTTTGCAATGCCTACATATATCCCATTATTGTGTTGTACACCGGAAACTAATGTAGTGTTATGTCAAGTATATCTCATTTAAGAAAAGAAAAGAAAATAATAGGAAAGAAAAGGAAAGAAAAGGAAAGAAAAAGGAAGAAAAGGAAAGAAAAGATGAGCTCTGCCCAGGCAATCAGAATGTGAATGGAAGAAAGGGGATGAGCTCAAGAGCTTTTTGGAATAGTGAAATCCTGTGGCTATTTTGTATGAGAAGTTCTGTAATACTTGTTGTAGTCACTCACACAATGGCTGGGTAGATACAAAGGTGAACACCTAAGTTACTTTGCACAGCCTGTTGCTTTACACTGACCATTCAGAAGACACTGTAAAGAAAGCAAGAGTGAGGTATGGTCTGTTATTGTTTTAAAGGCTTAGTGAATATAAATAAAAATATGAGAAAGTTGTAACAATATCCTCAAGGAAATAAAAATAAAATTTTATTGGCAATAAACGTTTTGAGACTACAAAGCAACGTATATTTATGACAATATTAAAAGTATTATGAATCTTTTACAATATAATTGTGAATTTAACACTTGCACTCATAGTTATTTAACATCTTTGGGCATTTATTTTTCAACTATGAAGCCATTTAAAATCAAGTATTGAAATAAACAGCATAGGACAAGACTTTATTAAATATAAAACTAAGATTTAAAAAGAATAATAAAATACAGAGTGGGGCAAATGTAGGCTTACAGTTGTGAGTATGCAAAACAGTTTATTCTTGTATTAATATTTATTAATTACTGGAGGCCCGGTGCACGAATTCGTGCATGGGTGGGGTCCCTAGGCCTGGCCGGCGATTAGGGCTGATTGGGGCCATCTTGCCCTGTCCCAATCAAGGTCAGGCCGATTGGGGCCTGCCGGCCGGGGGGAGAGATAGGGGAAGGGACTGCAGGAGGTTGGCCAGCCAGCTGTGTGGAGGGACCAGCTGGGGGGAGGGACCGCAGGAGGTTGGTCAGCCAGCCCTGATTGGGCGATAGGGCTAGTCGGCTCGGGGGAGGGTCTGGGTGGGGGAGGGACTGTGGGAGGTTGGTCGGCCATGGGAGGTTGGCTGTGGGAGCGCACTGCCACCAGGGGGCAGCTCCTGCATTGAGCATCTTCCCCCTGGTGGTCAGTGCGCGTCATAGCGACTGGTTGACTGGTTGTCCTGGTCATTCGGTCATAACGGTCGCTTAGGCTTTTATATATATAGATTGTATTTTCTATACAAACAAATATAAACCTACTTTCGCCCCACCCTGTATATCCAATCATGTTTTTCACTGAAACTTTTAAAAAACATTGAGTTATATCATTCTATTAGTTTGAGGTGTCCAACATAATGATTTGATATTTGTATATACTGCAATTCACTGAAATTTTGAATAACAGTTTTAGGAAGAACAGAAATGTTTTAGTAACATTAAAACATAAGACAAAAGTTACTTTAAAAGTATTTCATTATGACTTTATCCTTATAAAATTTTTTTAAAATATATTTTTATTGATTTCAGAAAGGAAGGGAGAGTGAGAGAGAGAGAGAGAGAGAGAGAGAGAGAGAGAGAGATAGAAATGTCAATGATGAGAGAGAATCATTGATTGGCTGCATCCTGCACGCCCCTACTGGGGATCGATCCTGCAACCCGGGCATGTGCCCTTAACCTGAATTGAACCCAGGATCTTTCAGTCTGCAGGCCGATGCTCTATCCACTGAGCCAAACTGGTTAGGGCCCTATAAAATTTTTTGTGTGTGTATTTTATAATGTCCATAATAGATTAATATGGTAATACATGTGTATAATTTATAAAACCTGCAAATAACACAATTAAATAAAAGGTAACCAATAAGGGTATGTGTTCAGAAATGTTTTATCTTGGGGTGAGCTGTTAAAAGGTTTGGAGACTCGGCCTGCAGGACAAAGACCAGAGCCCTTTTCATGGCACCCAGGACCCCTTAGGATCTAGTCATATGTCTGCCACTGTGTTTCTCATCACAGTGGACTTTTTGAAGTTCCTGTGACAGGCTATGATCTTTTATCAAACTCTGCGACCTCGAATAGACTTTGCGTAGTTAGTGCCTTCTACATGCAGCACCCTCTCCAGCTTATCTTTGGAAACACAATCCTTGTCACCTTCTTTCTGAAGTCTTCCATGACTCTTAGAGATTTAAATTTATTTCCCCCTGATACCTCTGTACCTTAAATATCATTAAAAATTATCTTTACTATTGTCATATAGCTATTTATTTTTACATTTGTATCCCCTTCTAGATTGTTAGCTACTTGGAGACTGTGTTCTTGGCCTTTCTTTGAATCCATGACACTTAACACTGACACTAAAAATTAGTATTTATTGTAAAGATTTGTATTGAGTTGCAGAGCACATTCTAGATATATTTCCATTCTAATTAGCTGAAATAAACAACCATGAACTGGCTCTACCTCAGATTTCCCCCAATGTGTGCCCTGACATTCAAGAGATTTCATATACAAGTGTAATAGCTTATTTCTCTTTTCTTTGATAAAGCCCTCTGAAAACAATGCTAAGGCAATTGAAAAGGTTGATGATCTTCTTGAGATGTACATGGGAATTCGAGATATTGAATTAGGTAAGATTATACTATTTTAAAAAGTCTTCTATTTTTTAATTTGATGGAACTTAATGCTTATTTGTATCTTTCTTGCATTGATAGTCAATGATACTTTTCAAGATGAAAAGTAATTGTATAGTAATGAAAAGCATAATGAAAATAGAGATAATGAAGAATAATGAAAAGGTCTGGCCTTTACCACTTACCAGCTGGGAAGCCTTAGAGTCAAGTTAACAGTTCTAAACTTTTATTTATAGGTTTACTTTATAGATTTAAAAATATATACGAAAATAATTTTGTAAATGATACATAAACACAGTATTTGACATATTAGCTGCACATCTATTACATTGTATGTTTATTATATTCAAGTTGTGCACATTTATAAGATTAATGAAGCCCTGTGATAAATGAACCTGGTGTATGAATGATAAGGGCAGTTGAGCAGTGAATTTCTGTGTATTTTTTTAAAATATATTTTTATTGATTTCAGAGAGGAAGTGAGAGGGAGAGAGAGACATCAATGATGAGAGAGAATCATTGGTCAGCTGCCTCCTGCAGGCCCCACACCAGGGACTGAGTCTGCAACCCAGGCATGTGCCCTGACCGGGAATCAAACTGTGACCTCCTGGTGGTTCATAGGTCGACGCTTAACCACTGACCAATCCGGCTGGGCAATGCTCTCTGGGTATTTCTTATGTCACCATTAGGATGTCAGAGTCTTGATTTATCAATTAAGACTTTCTCAGTTATAAATAATAAAACAACAAACTGAACTCCAATCGACTTAAGGAAAAAATAAGGTGTTTGTGTGGAGGATGTATTGGTTTTTGTAACTGAAAAGTCCAGAAGTAGATTCTGGCTTCAAGAATGGCTAGATCCAGAGTTCTCATGCTATCATCAGGATGTGATTTCTCTTGTCTCCATTCTGGTTTCATTTTAGGCCCCCATGGTATCCCTTGGCAGCTTCAGGCCCTCCCTCATGAGCTCAAAATGACTGCCAGGCTCCAGCCTCTACATCTTGGTGTCAAACACAATGGGAAAGAGGGAGGGCCTTTGCCAAGTCATTCAAACAAAATGCTCAGGATTGTCTCTGACTGGTTTGATTGGCCCACTTGATCCAGTCACTGAGGCTGGGGGGATGGTTAGGTCTGGGTCACACCTCTCGAGCTGAGAGTAATTTCTGAAATACAAAGGCTGAGATTGTGAAAGCCCTGGTGCCTTCTATGAAGGAAGAAAGAGAAATATTCCCTTAAGAAGAGGAGTTGGCTGCTGGGTGGGGAAAGAGTATATGTGCACTTAGTGGTGGAGTTTGTGCCTGTATGCATCCTTGTGTGTGTGCTTGTGCTTGCATCAAGTACTTAATAAATTGTTTTTTTTAAATAAGTGTTTAAAAAGTTGATTTTAGAGAGAGGAAGGGGAAGGGAAGGGAAGAAGGGAGCTAGGGAGGGAATGAGGAAGGGAAAGAGAGAGAGGGAGAGAGAGAGAGAGAAACATCTGTTGGTTGCCTCCTCCATGCACCCTGACTGCAGGGTTGAACCTGCAACCTGGGTATGTGCCCCAATTGGAAATGGAACTGGTCACTTCTTGGTATATGGCAAGACGCTCTAACCAACTGAGCCACACTGGCCAGGGCTGGTACCATGCTGTTTTGATGACTATGGCCTTGTAATGTAGTTTGATATCAGGTAGCCTGATTCCTCCAACTTTGGAGAACCCCACTTCTAACAGGTGAAAACTTAAAACAGTCCTCAACTTTAAAACTTAATTTTACATATAGGCCTTATTGTTATTTAATATAAATTGGGAATAGTTCAGTAAGTTAGTTTTGCTCCTTTGTTACTAAAAATACATAGTATATAAGGAAGAGCATTGGGCAGTACTACAAGTAATTATAAATGAATTAATCAGTTTTTGAAGAATCAATTTTCTTTCACTCTGACCTATTCAGGGAACTAGATGTTCCTTGCAAATTTCTTATAAATTAATAGAAATCCCTTCATAATTAATCATCTGTAGCAGGTTCCTCCAATGACATGAATAGTCATTATCATTGTACACGATTAGCCATGTGGTCACCAAGGGAGGTAAAGTTCAAAGAAAGTAATTATTTGAAGAATGCAAACATGTTAATTAGGAATTTCTCTCATTCAGATCTAATTACCATGATATGTAAATCACAAATGTGAAACTGCTTCAACAGATGAATTATTTGTATTCCCTGTGTTTCTTAGTTTTCAGAAATGTTAATTCTTTAAAAAATATTTTTATTGATTTTATTTTTATTTTTTAAATATATTTTTTCTTATGATTTCAGAGAGGAAGGAAGAGGGAGAGAGAGATAGAAACATCAATGATGAGAGAGAATCATTGATTGGCTGCCTCTTGCACGCCCCCCACTGGGGATCAAGCCCACAACCCGGGTATGTGCCCTTGACCAGAATCGAACCTGGGACCCATCAGTCTGCAGGTCGACGCTCTATCCACCGAGCCAAACCAGCTAGGGCTATTTTTATTGATTTTAGAGAGAGGAAGGGAGAGAAGTAGAGCGATAGAAACATTGTTGAGAGAGAAACGTTGATAGATGGGCTGCCTCCTGCACGCCTTCCCCTGGGGATCAAGCCGCAACTCAGCATGTGCCCTGACCGGGAATTGAACCAGTGATCTCTTGGTTCATGGGTCGATGCTCAACCACTTAGCCATGCCAGCAGGACTTGAAATGTTAATTCTTAATGAAAATTACACTGATATTATGTTATTCTGGAGATGTTAATGTGAGTTTATACTAAAAAATTTAAAAAGTAATATGGCAATTAAATATCTAAAAACAAAATAGTAACCCCCCCCCCAAAAACACACCCCAAAAAACCAAAACACCAAACCAAACCAAACAAAAACCTCAACACATTCCAAACAAGAACCTCAACACATTGGGATGTATTTACTATTTGAAAATGAAAAATAATTCAAATGAGTTTCTGGACCAAGTAACCCTGAAGATAAAAGTGCTCTGTTTGGTTATAAAGTTAAGTTGTGAACTATGACTTTTCAAATGACCTACTGCCTTGGAATGTTACCCATTGGGAAAAAAAAGGTTCTGGAAGATTGTGAATTAAGACCTTATATAGAAACATTGATGAGAGAGAAACATTAACTTAGTGGGAAATTGTATAATATAAATTTCTTAATGAATATTAAGATGTAGTGTAATTTGTATATAGAACTATAATATTTTCTGGTGATATCAATTTAGGAGTTTGGTGATTATTCTAAGAACTTTGGACTTTTTGGATTTCTAATTTATAAAGAGATCCAGAAATGTGTAGTAAGGAAATCTGAGTGCTAGTTTCTAAGTCATATTTTCCTATAAAGCTTTTTTTTAGCTCTTTTAAAAGTATATGATAATGGTATTTTAATCAAGATAGTGACATTTCTTCCTAGGATGATTTTTCTTTTTTGAGTAACGTTAAAACAATAAATATTATAAAAAGTTATCCTTCTCAGGTAAAGCCAATAAAGTTTTGGAAATAGATTTCATTAAAAGAAACTACATTGGCTCTATTTTGATGTTTGACTCATGTGGATTGTTTGACATGAGTTGACATTATGAAAAGTCTTAGGGAAAATAAGTGTTGAAGACCTTCCATAGAAAGAGATACAGTTACAGATTTAAAGGTTAAATTAACAATGGTGGTAGTTAATCTTTTTTTCTTTTTTTAGTGCTCACCCAAGGATATTTTCCCATTGATTTTTAGAGAGAGTGGAAGAGAGAGGGTAAGACAGAGAGAAATATCAATGTGAGAGAAACACATAGATTGGTTGCCTCCAGAGCCCGGGCCGGAGAGGAGCCTGTAACACAGGTAACGTGCCCTTCACCAGAATTGCACCAGGGACCCTTCTGTCTGCAGGCTGACACTCTACCCACTGAGCCAAACCAGCTAGGGCTGCTGGTGGTTAATCTTTATCTAAATTCTGCCATGTGCCATTTTATTAAAACAGATTCAGAGAAGTTTGGTAACTTGTTCAAAGTCAGCTAACATGTTAAGAGCTGAGATTCGATTCTGACACTTTGATACCAAGATTTTTCACCTGCAGTAATGTTGTATGTCTGAAGTTCTCTTTAAGTATTTAAGAACTTAGTGGGAAATACAGATTGATCAGTATCACCAAAATAAGTGTCATTAATAATGTAAAAGTTGTTCAGTATTGGTAACGGCATAAAGATATCCTTGAAATAGCCACAAGAGGTCAGCACTTAGCTGTTACATGTGGTGTAACAAGTCTACTCTTAGTGGAGTATTTTTCCCCAAATTGTATTCAGTTGTTAAATATCATTGCAGTGTATTGCAAATGTATTATTGTTAACAGATGAGAAGCATTTTAATAGCTGTGGTTATGTTAATGTGATATGTTTTCCTAGATCCTTTGCATTTCTCTTAAATCAGAGATACAGTTTTTTTATGAAAAAGAATATAATCTTGCCAGTTTATTTCTCCTGTAAGGATGTTTCAAATCTATGTTTATACTTTAGGTATTAGCAAAAATTCATGACATGCTCAGTGCATGCTGCATTCTCAATTTCTGTTAAAAATTTTGTAGCAGCCCTGACCGGTTTGGCTCAGTGGATAGGGCGTCGGCCTGCGGACTGAAGGGTCCCAGGTTCGATTCCGGTCAAGGGCATGTACCTTGGTTGCGGGCACATTCCCAGTAAGGTGTGTGCAAGAGGCAGCTGATCAATGTTTCTCTCTCATCGATGTTTCTAACTCTCTATCCCTCTCCCTTCCTCTCTGTAAAAAATCAATAAAATATATAAAAAAATTTTGTAGCAAATTTGATTTTTAAAAGATTTATGGAGCACTGTATTACACACAATATTTCCAACACAATTATGAAGCTGCCTAATTGGTGTTTTTATTGCTTCTACAAGATCAGGAGTTTCTTGAAGGCACCATATCTTACTCAGGTTTTAATCCCAGCTCCTTCCATAGTACTCCTTCCATAGTAAATGCTTGCTGAATATTTGTTGACCAAGTGTCTGATGAGAGGCACAAAAATGAGAGTCCATAGGGAGTCCGAGTCCTAATTTCATTAGCTTGAAGCCTTCGCCTTTGAGCAAATTATTAAACTTTGAGTCTTAATTTCTATATCTGTAAAATGAGTACAATAACAACTTCATAGGGTTGTCAAAGCATTCTAATATGTATACAATTTCTCTCACATCATAATTAATAGACATAGCTATTATCATTCATAGCAATGATCATTACTAATTATTACTAGTAATAATGGTCATGGAGAGAGAACATGTAGGGATGTATAACTGGACTTGGGGCCAACTCTGGGACTATATTGTGTGTAGGACTTTTTCTTCACTTTTCTCCCCTGTGTGCCAGCATGCGTGTATGAGTGAGATTATACAGCTTGGGCTGTCAGGGTATAGTATGGGGATTTTAAATCATCATTTTTCTCATTTTGTGACCAAGGAACCCAAACCAGAGATTGCAAATGAGATCAGACCAGGTCTGAACAAGGTGTTCCTGGGCTCAGTACACCAGACAATGCTACTGACCTTCCTGGGGTACTAGAAAACCATGTACCAAGCATTTTCTTACAGCTGCGTGTGTGTGTGTGTGTGTGTGTGTGTGTGTGTGTGTGTGTGTGAGAGAGAGAGAGAGAGAGAGAGAGAGAGAGGAGGGGGGTGGAGAGAGAGAGAAAGGGGGAGAGATTGGTTGATTCAGTGTACGTCAGTGTCCTTGTTTTTCTCACTATTCAAGAGCATGTTAGCCCTGGCCGGATAGCTCAGTTGGTTAGAGCATCGTCCTGACACACCAGGGTTATGGGTGTGATCCCCAGTCAGGGCACATACAAGGAGCAACCAATGAATGCATAAATGAGTGGAACAACAAATCAATGGCTCCAGAGAGGGCAGCGGTAGCAGCTGCAAACTTGGGTATAGTGGATAGATCGTTTAAAAAATATCATTGCTACTTGGATATGTGATTTTTGTACTAGAAATATGTGATAACTATGCATGTTCCTTTTAGAAAGTAAATTTCCTGATGCTATTTTTTTTAGTCCTCTGATGCTGTCTCAAGTATCAATAATTTTTAAAATCTATTTTTGATAGCTACCACAATATTTGAAGCTGGAAAGGACAAACGTAATCCAGATGAGTTCGCTGTGGCGCTTGACAAAACTCTTGGAGACTTTGCGTTCCCAGATGAATTTGTCTTTGATGTTTGGGGAGCCGTTGGTGATGCCAGACGAGGAGGATTATGATGTGGCTGGTCCATCACTGGAGAAATGGACCATTGTTCCTGTGTGTGTGCGTGTTTTTTTTTTTTTAAATAAACCTATAAGGTCTGTTTTTGGACACTGGTTTGGTTTTATGTGTATGGAATACATTCTTTTTTTTTGAAATATAATTTTGATTTCTGGGTACTTTTTAATGCAGATGAATATATAGGATGCTTAAGATAAATTACCTAACATTTGATCAATTTTAATATCATTTAAAAGTTATTTTTAAAGTAAATTTTAGGGAGTGTTTCTGGATAGATAATTTTGTTCCCCATTAATACCCATGTTTGGTTTTCTACATGTAAGTAGTTGATTGCAATAGCTTTGTAGTTCTTTTGCAAAATCTTAATGCTGTGAAAATTAGGCTTGGAGTATGATTTGCTTCATAGCATCTTCATTTTGTTATGTTAGCTTGAATAGGATATGTTCAGGAAATAACATGTGAATTACACCTGCTGTAGGTCTAGAAGCACTGTTTTAATTTTCAATCCACTGAGTAAGGGGAGGAGGATTTCTATAGCCTGTTGATGCCAGTGACCTACTGTCTCTCTTTGTAAAACAAGGATTGATTGACTTTTATATTTTGCTTCTTTGTAAATTGCTGCTTTGGTTCTTAAAACCTATTGTTGAAATCTACTGTGCTGTGCATTTGTTTGCATGTGTGGAAGAAGGGTGAAAAGGGCAGAGAGGGTAGAAATCACTTATACTTGATTTTTGTAAAACACTTCTTGAAACATTATTTCTTTTTCCACCCGTACCTACTTTTTATGTTACCCTTTGTAAGCACTCCAGGGAAAGTTTTTATAGTCTTTTTAGAACTTTTCTTTTGAAAGAGATGTACTCAGGAAATAACTATGTTTGAGAACACTTTTTGGGTGAAAGAGCAAGGCGTTTAAACCCCCTAAACTTTAGAGGAGATAGTGTCGGAAATAAAGGAGGAAGGGAGCATTGAGAAAATATGTTAGCCTATTATTTTAGAGTTCTAACAGACCCTCTCCAACACCTTACATTATTGAGAAAATTGAGGGCAAATGATTGTCCTATCACTTTTAGTGGACATTTTACAGAGGCAAGGGAAATGGAAATGAATGGCTTCAACTCGGATCAGTAATAAGGAAGAGCCTGGTGTGACCGAGCATTCTGCTCAAGTGTTAGATGGAAAATGCTGTGTGCTGCCATGGGAATCAGAAATCATAGCCTGTGAGGCCTGTATTCTAGGAAATCAGAAGTAGTTCCCTTTTCCTGCTGGGTTAATGATTAGATAACTCTTGTTTTCTGGTGCAACTTTACTTTTGCTGCCATCCACTCCACTTTCACATAAGTTTAATGCCATGTAGCTGATCTTCTGTGTCTCATTCATCTGAAAACTGCACAGAAGCTGTTTTAGTCATTAATGTGTAATAAAAGTAATTATAGAATGTGAATGGTCGTATTGCTCTTGCCCACCATTTGAAAATAGGATCCAGCTCAGGCTGTAATTTGTTGCTATTTGTTTCATGGTGTTTTTTTTTTTTTTTGGAAGTCCTCAAATGACTATTAATTCTTAATATCACCTCTCTTAGAAGGACACACACAAAAAAGAACTAATATTTTTAGAAATGGGGAAGTTATTGGATGATTTAGCCCATAGAAACATTTTAGTTTGAACAAGGAAATAATTTCTTGGCATAGAAGTTAGATTTGAAAATGAGTCCTTGTTTGTTATTGATGGATGTTTCTTCTTCCTTTTTGGGCATGCATGAAGATTGAAACTTGGTGCTGATTCCCTGTAATTTATGGAACCTCAAATTTACAAAGTGAGTGTGCTCACCATGATCTTTCTAGGATTTTGGTGTGTAAGGTACTGATGCCCATGTCCAGCGGTCACTGTAATTGTCAGCATCAAACGGGCAATTATCATTATTAAGAGCTTCAGCTGGGCACAGGTGCTTTAATACTAATCGATTTTTCCTTCAAATGTCTTCATCTCTCACCTCTACTGCTAAACTGATAACAGGGACAGTTTCTTTACATTGTTTTAGTCCCTTACCTGAAAATATATATATTTGTGAACTTTGTGCCTTTTGGTGACTCTCAGTGCACAAAAGGAGTACACTTTCTTTTTAGTTGTCACAGTCTGTTGCTATAATGAAACAAATCATATATGTGTGTGTGTTTTTTTTTAAAACATGCCATTTTCCCAGCTGGTGTGGCTCAGTGACTGAGCATCAACCTATGAATCAGGAGGTCACGGTTTGATACCTGGTCAGGTCACATGCACGGGTTGTAGGCTGGATCCCCATGAGGGGGCGTGCAGGAGGCAGCCAATCAATGATTCTCTCTCATCATTGATGTTTCTATCTCCCCCTCTTCCGTCCTCTCTAAAATCATAAAAATACATTAAACAAACAAACAAACAGCATGCCATTCCATTGGCACCACTAAACATTTCCAAAAGGCCTCTGTCATTTTCTCTTGTTCTGGAGTCCCTTCCTAACACCCCCCCACCCCCAGTGGAGAATGATTCTTTTATTATTGATTTCCTTCCGTGTAAAACAGCCTCTTCCAGTGGCCACTAAGAGCACACTGTATGTTTTCTTCATGGCGGAGCATGTAGATGATGATTGACCATTAGGCTCAATAGGGCCTTGAACATAGCTTGGTCCTCATCGAATGTACACACTCTGATGGTTACAAATAGGCATATTTTGTCTTTTTGTGTGATGTTTTAAAAATAAAATTACATGATTATATGTTGTGAAACTTTCAGAATTTAATTATTAAAGCAGTGATCAGTTAACTGTTTGGGGCTACTATATCCAATATCACCAAATGACTAAATAGAGAAAATTAACTAGAGATAACTTAATTTTTCCAAATGATTTTTAATTTGCAATATTTCCCCTGTAACTTTAACAAATAGATATTTCCCAAGTAAAGCATACTTTATTGAGATCCATGTTAGACCTAGGTCTAGAGAGAGCCTTCCTTAGATCTGTCAGTTATCATTGCTTACCTAGCATAGTAGCAAGATGAAGTTTATTTGCAAGTGATGTTTTCAAAATAATGGTTCTTCTAAATAGAGCACAGTTATCCACCAAAGTTGTAAAAGATTGATCATATAATGACCCTCTTACTCTCTGATACATCTAAAAATATGTGGGGACCAATAGCATTTCTGTTAGTCTGATGAAAGTATTAGGTTAGAAGCTATGAGTGAATAAAGAGGGAGGAGATGTTCTATTTATAGTCCCAAGTATTAGTGCTCTGTATAAAATGTGCATTTATTATCTTCTTGACACACATTGAAAGAGATATCAGAGTAATTACATGTCCTTACACATATGATGGTTACAAAATGTTTCTGAGATTGTGAAGTGTACAAATGGTACAGCCTGTCCCTCCCTATTTACCTGAAGACCTAATTCTAAGAAATGACTCATGGTTATTATCAATAAGGAGAGTGAAAATTGGATATGACATCTTTATTTCAATGGGAGACATTAAGTCTCTATAAGACTTAACACAGCCATAGATATTTTTGAAGCTGTACTAGAGAAAGTAATTTAAAAAATTCTGTAAGATGGGTTTAAGTAAACATTTAATATTTTTAACTGTGCCATGCAAGAGTTTTGGTTATATATAGGTAAAATATTCCACATTTTTTTGGGGGGAAAAAAGTTTTTCTCTTTTATAAAAATCATAGCATATACTTTAAAATGTTTTTCTGAGATTGAATTTTAGAAATCTATTAAGCAATACATGAAATTGTAAATTATATTTTGATATTGTTTAAAAATATATTACTGTTTTTCTACTTATCAAGGTATAAATCTTCATGTATCAATCAAAAGTAAATTACTTGTAAAGCTATAATAATTTTATATTTTGTATATTTAGAATGACTTCTTAAAATAAAAACCTTTTCATTAAAAATGTGATAAGTCGCTGAAACCGGTTTGGCTCAGTGGATAGAGCGTCAGCCTGCGGACTGAAAGGTCCCGGGTTTGATTCCGGTCAAGGGCATGTACCTGGGTTGCGGGCACACCCCCCGTGGTGGATGTGCAGGAGGCAGCTGATTGATGGTTCTCTCTCATCGATGTTTCTAACTCTCTATCTCTCTCCCTTTGTCTCTGTAAGAAATCAATAAAATATATTTTAAAAAAAATAAAAATGTGATAAGTGTTTTTAACATGAAAAAAATAAAGATTTGAGGTTTTAAATATTAGACCTTTTAGTTTTGTTTAAATAAATGATGGGAATAACATCAGGCCTCTGATTGTTCAGATTTTTGGGTTTTTAATGTTTGGTATATTTCTTTCTCAGCTTATTTTGTACGAGGCATAACTTCTAAGGTCTCTTAGTTTTGAAATCCCCCAATTTTTGCTTTGATTCAATGAAAATACATGAGATATACATTGCCACAGTCCTTCAGGATAAAATAGTCATAAGCTGTTTCTGTTATGAGATGGAGGTTTAGCCAGGGTGACATTTCCCCCTTTGCTCAACCAGTTTTATGGCAGTAGTTTCCAAAAAATAACTGCCCTCCCCTGCTGGCCTGGTCTCCCCTAACTACCCTCCCCTGAAGGCCTGGTCGCCCCCAACTGCCCTCCTTTGCAGGCCCACTCACCTCCATTTTCCCTTCCCTGCCAGCCTGATCGCCCACAACCGCCCTCCCCTGCTGGCCATCTTGTGGTGGCCATCTTTGACCACATGGGGGTGGCCATCTTGTGCGAGGGCATGGCAGTCAATTTGCATATTACCTCTTTATTATATAGGATCTGTTACAGAAGACCGGAGAAGAACCAAGCAACACTTTAGAAAGGTGGAGGTCCACTTTATTATATGCTAGCGGACTCAGAGAAAAATGTCTTTTCAAATTCTGAGCAGAGCAAAAGCAGAAGTTTTCTTTTTATTAAAGAACCAGCCC
The DNA here is from genome assembly GCF_000147115.1 of Myotis lucifugus. Lineage (NCBI taxonomy): Eukaryota > Metazoa > Chordata > Mammalia > Chiroptera > Vespertilionidae > Myotis > Myotis lucifugus. The sequence continues at coordinate 4,447,601 of NW_005871073.1, forward strand.
TATGTGTGCTTAGTAGTTATCTTGCTGGAAGCTTGTGGCCTTGAAAACACATTTCTATCCAATTAAAGAATACATCTGGCATGGCATGAGAGTATGGGTGTATCTAGTCTCTGGCCTACAAGGTCAGACAGCTAAGTTTATCTTCCTTATTATTCAAGCAGGCTAGAAAGCAAAGTTATTTTTTCAGAATAAGGGGCTATTTAAAAATAGCAGAGTTGACTTTACAGAATAAAAGACTATCTAAACAGCAGAGAATTTCAAACAGCAGTTTTACAAAATAGAGGTTAGCCTTCTCATATCCAGTTGGGATCTCGCTCTGAGCTCTAGACTTAGATGTTCAGCTGCTTTCTTGACATCCCTGCTTGGTGTGTCAAAACTTGAACACTTTAGACTTTTCTTAGAAGTCTTATTTCCCTCAGTTTTTTCTAACAGTGGCATCATAATTCACCTCATTGCTGCTTCGCCTACCGTGTCTAATTTAGCAGCAAGTTCTTTTTATTGTATCTCCAGAAATGCCTCCCAAGTATATCCACTTCTTTCCAGTTTCCTGTCACCTGTTTACTGCACACCTCATTTCTCATCTGGGCCGCTGCCACAGGCTCTTGGCATTGCTCCGCCTTCGTTCACTCCTGCCCCACTCTAATTTATATTACACAGTAATGTGTGCTCTAAAAATGTTTATTGAAGGACATAGTGTTCAGCTTCTTTGAAATGAAAATGTCAGTGTCTCAGTTTTTCTTTTCCAGAAGAGTTGACATTAAGCTCTTTTTTGTCTTTTAGGGAAGGGGTACTAATTTGGGGATGATTTAGCTTCTACTGTGAAAGAACTAGGAGCAAAGAGGAGGCAAGAGGAAGAACTCTCACAGGTGTAGACTAAAGGCTGTGAAGTGTGTCTGTGTGTGTGTCTCTGTGTGTGTGTGTTGGAAGGGGGAGAGGGAGAGATATCTTTAGAGGCCCACACAGAGGAGGATTGTGCCTTGTTTTCCTGTAGGCAAATTGTGGCTAGGTGGAGTGTTAGACCCACAGGAACCAAGGCCTTCTAAAGATTCCTGATCTCTCATTATGGCATAGAGGCAGTAAGGCCCACAGTGAGAGATGGTGTTTGATCACCCAAGACCCTTGTGGGAGCCTGAGCTGTTGACCAGAGCCTGCCAGCTGCCACAGAACCAGCATTTCCCACCCCTGTTTGTTTCTAAAGGCTGTCCCAAAATTCACTCAAGAAGTAATTTTGATAGAAAACACAGGTTTATAATTAAAAATTGTAGAGAGGAGACACCACAGCTGTGAACAGCACTCACCAGAGGAGCTTCTGCCAACTGAGGAGCAGCTGCTACCACAACTGCCTGAGGAACAACCGCAGCCCGAGGAGCCACTGCCACCCAGGGAGCAGCCACTGAATGACTCAACATCTAGATATGTCGGTGAGATCAAACATGGGTAGACAAAGAAACCACCAAAGGAAAGAAAAGGAGGACTCGCCAGAAAAGCAGCTAAGTGATACAGAGGCATGCAACATGACAGAAAAAGAATTCAGATTAAGGATCCTAGAGTGCATAAAAATTGTAAATTTTTTATTGATTCATAAAGTATGCAGTATAGGGTTATGTATGGAATAGCATATTGGGTAAATGGCCTCCATAGCTTTGCTGGCACATACGCAAATGGATTATGGAACAACAACAAGTGGATGCTGATTTTTCGAACAAAATCATCTTCAGTGATGAGGCTCATTTTCATCTTGATGGCTTGGTTAATCGACAAAATTGTGGCATTTGGGGTTCAGAAAATCCACGAGTGATTGTTCAGAAACAAATGCATCCACAACGTGTCACTGGTGCGGATTTTGGGCTGGAGGCATCATCGGACCATTCTTCTTCGAAAATGCGGGTGCTCAGGCAATAACAGTTACTGGTGCTCACTATCATGACATTATAATCCATTTTTTTGTGCCTAAATTGCGAGATATGGATGTGGATGACATGTGGTTTCAACAAGATGGTGCCACATACCATACAGCCTGAGAAACAATTCAATTACTGCATGAATCATTTCCTGGTCGTGTAATTTCCCATTTTGGTGATCAGAATTGGCCGCCCAGATCATGCGATTTAATGCCATTGGACATTTTTCCTTTGGGGTTTTTTGAAGTCTAAGGTTTATGCCAACAAGCCCATGACCATGCATGCCTTGAAGGAGGAAATTGAGTGCTATATCAACAAAATTCAGCCACATTTATGCAAAACGGTCATGGAAAATTTCAACAAAAGAGTGCGTATGTGCCAGCAAAGCCATGGAGGCCATTTATCTGATATGCTATTCCATATATAACCCTATACTGTATACTTTATGAATCAATAAAAAATTACAATTTTTAATTATAAACCTGTGTTTTCTATCAAAATTACTTCTTGCATGGATTTTGGGACACCCTTTATCATCAGTGCTTGGAGAGAATTGTCAGCAGTCTTGCCTATTATTGTCCAGCAGAAGTGTCACCCTCATCAGCCCAAATCTCTGCTTCTTTTGGTGACTCTCCCAGGCTCTTTGTTTGCAATGATCCGACCTACATACATAAAGCTTAGAAAAGAGAAGTGGTCCTTAGATGCCTGGTGGAGAGGTGGGGGAAACCTTGGCTTCTGTACTTGGGAGGTTGAAGTGAATTAGTATAAGACCCCTGACTGGGACATGAGTACACATGGCCCTTTGTGCTTCTTGTTAATGGGATCACATCACTCCCCTTGAGACTCCTTACAGTGACTTTCAAAGCCTTGCCCACCTCATTGCCACATCCCCCCTAGCTCTGTGCTCTATTTACATCAAACTTTCTTTTTACTTCCAAGCTCTTACCTTTCTCAGAGCTTTTTCACTTGCTATTTTTTTCTGCCTTGAACACCCTTCTTCCTGTCTGGTCAGGTCCTTGTCATCTTTCAGTTATTAGTTTAAATACCGCTTCTTTGAAGAAGACTTTTGTGATCGTCTCCCTCTCTCACTGTATGCTTGATTTCAGCCCTTGTTTGTTTACACCTTACACATCATTATTGGTAATTCTTTCATTAGTTTGCTTTTATTCTATATGCTTCACTTGCCTATAGGCTTTTTGGGGGTCAGATTACTTATATTTTTCTTACAACTGTGTCCCCAGCGTGTAGCATGGGGCCTAAGATACATTAAGCACTAAAAAATAATTATCGATGGTGAACTTCAACAAGTATTTGTCATGCTTACGGTGTGCGCCATTGCAGGATCACCTCACCTAATCCTCAGCCACCTCTGAAGTAAGTGATAATTATCCCCATTTTAAAGATGAAGAATCAGCCCAGAGAAACTAAATAACTTGCACTGAGGTACATATTGGTTAGTGGCAAAGAAAAGATTTGAGTCCAGTTTTGCATTTAAGTCCTGAAATCTTTTCAAAATTTATCCTGTTAATACTTTACCAGAGCAATGTTCTGAGTCACTCAACTGAAGAAAGTTGCAGTGGGGACTAAAGCCCAGAGAACGGGGTTAGAGATTCAGTTAACTGCTCTTTTCAGCCGGAGTAAAGGGAACAGCCACATAAGGTCAGGCCAACGAGTTGACCTAAATGACTAAGTGACAGATTTTTGGTTAGAAACCATATGCTGAAGGATTTCAGTGGTTCTCTAGGTTAAAAAAATTTCAATTGCTAAAAATGATCTGGATTTAAAAAAATGTCATCACTGGTATAATAAGGTTTTGCTAGATTTAGGAAAAAGTTTAGAAAAAAAAGGTGTTGACTATTTTTTGGAGAATGAAGGCTTTCAAAGCATCTTCTGGTGAAAGTGATTTCATGGTTTAATCGTGTTGACGTGGGCTGTGGGTATTTTGCCTCTGGAGTCATTATTGGGTAGTTTATGTTTCAGAAGATTATTAAAGGGCGATTGCTGTGTTCTTTACATTTTTTAAAAATAGTGTGAAACACATTTTAAAAAGTAGCAGCTTGTTATCAAATGCTCTGTGTGTCATTTACTATTTGAAAATGTCATTAGCATTTGAAGTTTCATGGACCATGGAATCTTATCATTTACCATTTTTAAGCCTCTAAGAACCTTGAGTTCTGAGAAATGACTTGGGAAGTTATATTGCCTTAGAAGGCCCATTTCTGGACTACAACTCTAATTTATATTCTGAAGGGGTGAGTTTATAGAGTTGATTATAAATTCCCTGAATATATTCCCTCCTCAATTCTTTTCTATACATAAGCAGAGTCAGTTTCAACATATTACATCATGCATTGATGAATAGGGAATATTTGTGAGGCTTCCTTCAATATTAAACCCAAAGTAACCTTATTTGTAACCATGGGATTTAAAAATGAAATCAATCATGTTCCTTTCCAGAGAATCAAATATTCATTGTAATCAGAACATTTAAAAAATAATGAATTTATTGGGGTGACATTGGTTAATAAAATGATATAGGTTTTAGGTATACCATTCTACAATACGTCATCTATATATTGTATTTTATGTTTAGCATCGCAAGTCAAGTCTCCTTCCATCACCATTTATCCCCCTTTACCTCCACTCCTCCACCCCCCTTCCCTCTGGCAATCACCATACCATTGTTTCTCTCTCTCTCTCTCTCTCTCTCTCTCTCTCTCTCTCTCTCTCTCTCCCTCCCTCCCCCTTCACTCTTCTCACACAGCCCCCAATCCCTAGGACATGTGTTTTTCATTTCTATTTCAATGACATCCAAAGAAATTCTGAAGTAAGATGTTATACTGACTGAAATAGAGACAGGCTACATTTTTAAGAGTGATCATTCTAAAATTCTATGGAGTATGTCTTTGGTTGTCTTTTTCTACTTTCTTGATAAACACCTTGATTTAATCTTGTAAAATAAATTAATTAGCTTCCAGAAAGATTCCTCCAGGTTTCAATGATTAGAAGATGTCCCAGCTATCTACCACCTCACCACCCAAATATGAAAGAAGTGAATTCACTAGGCAATTAAAAAAACTACCTTGGCTGACCAATGGTAGCATTGCCTGCCCTGGCTGCAATTCATATCAGTCAGAAACTGAGTAGCAAGTCAGGTATTTTTTATACTCTTGTATCGTTTCTTGTCCAGTCTGATTTTTGAGCTCATCTGTGAGCTCATTAGGGATAGCCCTTGACAGCCAAAGTGTCTTTGGTATCCAGATAGCTTCTCTTCAGAATCCTGGGGATTATATCATGTGGTCTTGGAGAGTATTCAGAGTGAATGACTAATTCTACAAAACCAACCAAGGTTGCTCTAGACCTGAGAGACAAAGAAATGACTGAGCACTGAAGTATTGCCAAGGTGATTATGGTTAATAACCGGTGATAGTTATATATGGCTTCATACCAAGCATAAAATTAAATGGGTACATTAAAAACTTTAAAATCTCATTCTGACTTCAAAACTTTTAAATAAGTTTTAAGCAAGTGTTTAATTCTGAATTTATTTGTTCTTTGCCTGAATAAATAAAATAAATTGAGCTTCTTTGTGTTTAGTAATTAATATGTGGATGATATTGATTCATATATTACTGTTTCAACAGCTGTCACTTGAGCTAACTTTTCTTCTCTGATGTTTTTCTCATTTCAGTAATTGACCAACATCTTTGAGGTACAATACTTTGTACTTATTATAGGGTATTTTCCTTTTGTTTATTATATATTAGCTCTATTATCACCTGATGTTACTTGGGAGAATCATTAGCTATAGTTAAGTGACATTTATTAGAAACAAGAGTTTTAAAGTTAGAATTGCAACATTTTTTCTATAATTATAACAACACTAGAGGCCCAGTGCATGAATTCGTGCATGAATTTGTACATGGGAGTGGACCCTCAGCCTGGCCAGTGATCAGGGCCATTGGGGCCATCTCGCCAGTCCCTATCGGTCCGATCGGGGATGGTCAGCCAGGGGGAGGGACCATGGGAGGTTGGCCGGCTCGGGTCACTGGAAGTTGGCTGTGGGAGCGCACTGACCACCAGGGGGCAGGTCCTGTGTTGAGCGTCTGCCCCCAGGTGGTCAGTGCGCATCATAGTGACCAGTTGTTCAGTCGACCAGTAGTAACGGTCACTTAGGCTTTTATATATGTAGATAGAACTGCTTCCTCATAGACTCTACTTGTCAATTTAGGTCCAGAGTCTATATGAATGATTTTCTGTTACTGTATGAGGTTAGAGTTGCCCATGAGAGAAGCAACTGAATCATAAATCAACCCTCAATTAAAACTTTTTTCTCTGAGCTTTATAACTGGTCTCATTCTTTTTTTCTTTAAAAAAATCCTTCCTTCCTATACATATGGTGGTTCAACTGGAAAGAATTTTACTAGGCTTGCTTCATTATTATAGAGCATCTCAGTGCAAGAATATAGAGAAATCATATTAAGAAACAAATTGGCTATTAATTGATCTAAATGAGCAAATGGCTTTTTGCCTCTCTCTGGTTCATGCTAAAGTATCTTCTCAATGAATTGCATATTTACTTTCCTAATTGAATTTTACAAGCAATGCTAAATGGTAGTGATATTTTCCTTTATTTGTGCTGAGAATTGATCTAAGCGAATGTTTATTTTCCTTTAATTATTTTAGACTGACTCTTAATTCGTATAATTCCATCTTTGATTATTTAATTGTTGAGGAACTAGTTCAGTCATTCTCATAATAGGTATCTTTACTTTTGTTTTAAAAACTGCAGATAATTAATGTTTTAAATGTTCTATACACTGAAAAATTCATGCTGCTGCAAATCTCCTGGCTCTAAGATAAAAAGGAATAAAAATATCATTGCTATATTATTTAATGTACTATAGACCAAGCCCTGCTCTTAGAATTTCATTTAGGCAAGAAAATGTAGAATGTGTAACATTTTTAATTTTTGGGAAAGTCTGATATTTTCTAAGCCCATCCCTCTTGCAACATGGTGATGAAGTTTTTTGTATCTAATAGCATTAGATTGTCTTTCTTGTTTTTTAGTTTAGATTCTTTCATCATCTGCAATAGGTAAGAGAAATAGTTAATGTTTATAAACATATCAAATTAAGTAATACATTAAAGAGCATGTTTTGATGAAGCAAGCTGCATGTAGGAGAGGCACACATGGCAAGGAAATGAGAGTAACCTCTGGACAACAGTCAGCAAAGAACTGAGGTCTTTAGTCCAACAGCCTATGCGGAAGTGAATACTGCTAACAACTACTGAGAGAACTTGGGAGGCCATTCCTTCTCCAGTTGAACCTCCAGATGAGACTACAGATTGTGGGCCAACCCATTGACTGAGAGACCATGAAGTAAAGGATCCAGATAAGCTGTGCAAATTCTTATGCAGCAATAGAATGTAAGACAGATTTAACTAGAAACAAGGGGCAAGAATGAATTCAAAGACTATTGAAAAGATGCTTATACGGAACATCAGAGAAAGATGGCAACTTTTACTTTTCAGGTATCTTTTGCTGAGTGGACAATAGTGGCTGCATTTTTAAAAAATAATTATTTTTAATCTATTTGATGAAATATGGAAATGTTAAAAGAAAAGATAAAAATCACATTATTTTATCGCAATATAACTACAATTATTATTTTGGTATACAAAATCAGGATTAATAGTGTTTTATAACCTGGCTTCTACCTAAACATGTCTTACATTTTCCATTTCATATACTTCCACACGTCATTTAAATGTTTGTATAGTTGCCCATTGTATGATGTATTACAACTTACTTAACAAAACTTCTATTATTTGACACTTAATACTATATTTTAATATATAAAATTTGAATTATCCCAGAAAATCAAGGTCACATGGATGACATTTGTGTTTTTTATTTTCATGCTTTGCTTTATCTTAGAGATGTAGGAGATACATTTTCAGAGCTAAAGGAGGACATAATTTTCAAAGCCCATTTTCCCAGGCCAACAGCATGTTATTCTCCAGAAAATCTCATCAGCGGCATTTCCATCCAATATTAAATGAAAGGACTTAGATAATTGAATTAAGTTAATAACTAGTGGAAATAAACTTGGGAAGTGTTAAGCATCTATGACCTTATTTAAACAAAGTCTTGGACTCCAGGGGAAAAGTAAATAAATCATCTTTGAAATAGAGCTAATATAAAGAAATAGAGACATTTTATAATAAAATACCTGCCTCTGTTGGCCTTAGTAGAGCTTGAAGGAGAAGCAGCTGACCTATGTCAGTGAAACAGGAATCCCATTGTGGGCCCTAGAACCAACAGGGCGATGGGCTGTGATCATGGTTTTCACATTTGATAGAGAAATAATGTACATAAACGCATGTCAGAATTTTCCAAATAACCACCCTCCTAAAGGTTTCATACTGCACTTTATTGGTTTTTGGCAAGTTTTTTTGTTTGTTTGTTTTTGTTTTTTTTGTTCAAGCTGGAAGTAAAGTTGCCAATAACTTTACAATCAAGCTTTTTTTTTTTTGCTTGTCTCCAAATACATTTCATTAAGCATAAGAAGTGAATTAATAAAATATGGATAGTCATGTGTTTAATGCAGTATTTTGCTCTGGAATCTAGATGTTATGTTAATATCTCCTCCAATCCTAAGATTCTATGATGTTATGATTTAATTAGTAAGAGTGATTAGAAAATCACTGGATAACTTCTAACCCTGCGGTTAATGATTTTCATTCCTCCCTGACCACACCTCAATTCTAATGAATTCTCTCCTTCTATGGTATATCTACTTTCTGGTGAGCTGACTCTGTCCACACAACTGGCTGTGCTTATTCTTCCAGACAGAATATTGGAGTTTGAAGGATCTCAGGCACTTTTCTCAGGTGTAGAGGTCCTAGGCCAGAAGTTTTGCTCTTGCTCGGAAAGCTTTGCGATGACAGTTTTATTTAAATGGTGTTTTATGTATATTGATTTATGAACTTTTGGGTTTCTTCCCAGGAAAGGTACTATATAAAGTGAGAAGGTTTGAGTTGCTATATATGTATCTATGAGAGAATTCTGTGGTTTTGAGGGAGCATCTGACCTCTGATTGCATCAGAATTCCCGTAATGCTGTACATGAAGTAAAGCTGACCTTGCATTTCTACTTGGAACTGAGATTGACAAAAATCTCTGTGTGCATGTGTTTCAAAAAATATTTTTCAAGGTGAAAAACAAAGCTCAAACATTTGAAGGTGGTAAAAAGAAAAATTACAAAAAGAGAATTACATATAAACGATCTTTCTCCCTAACTAACCTAGAAAAGTTATTAGCTTTGTAGGGGAAAAAAAAGCCAGGTGGGTGGAGGGAGGATAGAGTGAGGGTTCTTAGGTAATGAATTTTCTATATGTTCTATTGCCTTATTTAACAAATATTTAACGTTTGCCATAGAAATGTAAGCAGAGCCAAGATTTGGGAACTTGCCTTCATGTACACTCTACTTCTTTAAATAATCCAAAGAGATCTTGGAGTCAGCCTCAGTATCCAGTAATCCTGTAACAAAGCCATCTTACATACCTGTTGAATGTGTTTCCCTCCGTGTCCCGCGTGATTCAGGGTTCAGGACCTGGAAGAGGAGCCGCACACAAATGAAAGAGAAGAGACAAGAGATAATTTGGGAATACTGGGGGAACAGGCGGGCAAGTCCCACTCAAGGAGAAGGACTTCCACCGGTGCTCAGGCCTCACCAAGCTTTTATTGATCTGGGATACACCCATAGCATAACCCTTAGGCAGGCGACCCCAGCAACAGGCAGACTAGCCCATCAGCAAGGATTTACATAATAATAGATGGGGAAGTTGCTTCAGCTACCACTGTCTGGACAAACAGAGGTGGCGCCCAGCTCTGACCTTTGCTAGGGCTTCAAAGGTACCCAGCCTTGGGCGGGGGTGGGGGGGTGGGGGGGGGTTCTCTGTCTATGCTTATCAGCTAATGAAGACAATAGGTGGTCTTCCACACATACCTAGGCATCACATAAGTTTTTTTTTTCTATTCCTTTCTACTAAATTATTTTTCTCCAGATACCCATTCTTTCTTAACTTCAAAACTTATGGGGCACCTGTCAGGTAAGGCCTATCTTATACAGTGGCCTACGTGGTATTCACAGCTCTGCAGAGGACTCCACTCAGCCTTTCCTCTCCGATGAAGCTGACAACTTGTAATCCCCTTGATATAATTCATAACGGGCCAATGCTCTGAAAATAGTGGTCTGAATTCTTGTAGTACTGATTGATTTTTTTAATGTAAAACTTTTATTTTTGCATGCTTCCATCAACTAAGGAAACACATAATGACAAAAACTTCTAAGGAATCAGGAACACTTTTAAGTGAATTTATATAAGAAACTCACTTATTTCCCAAGGCTCTTAAGTTCCTCAAGATCAGATTAAATAGGCGAGACCTCCATTTCCAGGGTCTGTAACAGGCAATGTGCTACTCATGTTTCCTTGAGTTTCCCCCATTTAAATTCCTCGTGCTTCCTCCCTTCACACTCACTTTCTTGCTGTTTGGGATGAACCCTGTTTGGTCAAATCCAGAAGCTCAGTCTCTCAAACATTTCCCATAAAAATGAATCATACATAGGATTTTATGAATGTGGTAATTTTCCTGAAGATCTGAGAGGTCCTAGTGCTCACAACATAGCTTATGCCATCTTGCTGGCTGCTTCCCTCTCACTTTTCTGCTCAGTGCCTTTCAAAGCCCAGTCTCTGGCCACAACCCCTTTCACTGATCATGTGTCCCCCCAATGAGTTCTCTCCCTCCCTCTGACAGCTCTTCCCATGTGAGTGTGACCCTACTGCATCAACCTGCCTGGCTTCCCCAACCTATCTGAACATTCTGTTACTCATCAGTAAGCATCTATGTGTTTGTGTCAAATGGAAATGCATATGTGTCAGGCATATAATTTGCATGTCATAGATAGGTTTGCTGTGTGAATGTAGTTAAGGTCTCCTTATAGTAATTACAGTGGTTAAGGGGCCCCAGAATCCAACAGGTTGGGAACTACTTCCACAAAAATCTCTCTACTATTAATAAACTATGGAGATATTGCCCATTGATGTATTTATATTTTCATTCTTATGTACCTTTGTTTCTTAAATTAACAAAAAACTAAAGTTTACCCTCTTCAAAAACTTGTACATATTTCTACTTACCCTAAGTTTGTCCCCACTTAGACTTTAAGCATATATCTCCTTTATTATATTCCCAATTTTAGTGAACACATTCAGTACACTTCAGCATTTTATTGACATTGATCCTTTCTACTTTAGGCTTTGACCATTCCATACTGAATAATGATGATTTGTCCCCGTATTTTAGCTTCTAGTTCTCTTACATCACCAATGTGGGAACATTATAGATAATCAATACTTCCTCCTCACCCACCTACTAATGGTACAGCCCTGGTGTGTCAATACCATTTGCTAATGGTATTGATATTAGAAGGGGAGGCAACTGTCCATTTTCTCCTCATTGGATTGTTTAAGAGAAAATGTTGATATGACATTTTCAAAGTTAATTAAGTTTCTTTTATAAATTTTTTTTTTCAGTGAAGAACTTGCAAAAATTGGATTTCAACTTCTAATCAGTAATCTAAGATATTTGCTCATGGGACAGTTTTAATTTTTGTGATACAACTAGGCACTATTTTTACTTTCCCTGTTCATTATCACTAAATCCTTTTACAAAATTGCCCTCCTCCCATGAGAAAACATCAGACATTACCCAACAGTTAAGCTCTGGACCAAACAGCACAATGACTACTGGTGTGTGCAGAGTCAGCATCCAGGGAGTGGGTTTTGGGCTTAAAATTCTAACATTCAGAAAATGCTTATTGAACATCCACTGTGTATATACAAGGTGCTATACCTGGTACGGGGAATATAAAAAGGAGTAGAAATATTCCTGATCCTCAGGGGGTCACAATATAGAGTGGAGATCAGACAAGACCAGAAAATAGCTCTGCTGCAAAGCAGAGTGGTAGCTTCCTGAGTGACAGGGAGAGCTGACGCACTTCAGAGAAGGGAGGGAACACACCTCACTGGAATCAGGGAACATTTCACAGGAGGGATCTTAGTAGCACCTCACTTAGTGCTGTTTTTTGGTAACATGAACAAGAAAACACATTTATACTTTTATACTGCAATTATCTGTCAAGTAAGTTGGGTAGAAAAATATTCACACATATATGTAGTTGAATATTACATATTTTAAAAACACTGTATTCTTTTATTCATTTAATTAAAAAATTGAAATACACACTTAAATCTTATTTTAGCATTCAAAAACTTTTTCTTAATTTTTAGCACTGAAACCTATCCTAATGCCTTTAATAATAGTCATTGTAACCCAGTGAAATTAATGCTTTGTGGTCTGAATTGTATTTGAAGATGTGATGCAGTAGCCCCATCTTTCCGTTTGTTTATATGGTCTGGAATCATGGTTCTGCACGGTGGACATGTTTTCTCTCTGTACAACCATAAGGTAATAAATACACTCTTTGGACAATATAGGCTGACAGATGGGAAGAAGTGCTGAAATTCAGATTGACATATGGAACAAAGGCCATCCGTACCTGAACAAGTCACTCCATAATGAGGTTGTGTAAAACATATTCACAAAACCTGTCTGAAAGTTCTTAAATATATAAAAAAGCCAAAAGCTTTAAAATGGGTTAGAACAAAGTCAGTAATATCCCAAGGATCTATCTAGCTATATCAGCAAACTCCCCATAGCTAATGAAGTCATGAAACAAAACTGATATGGGAACGAAATTCAGCAATATGTACTGACATAATTCTTCTAACAGCTTACACCAGTAACTCTTAGATTTTAAAGGAACTATGAAAGAAGGCACCAATAGAATAAAGCTTGTTGAGCCTATGAAAAGAAATTTCAAAATGAAGTGTAATTCCGACAATCCAAAGTACTTCCCAGAAGCTCGAGTGATCAAAACTAGGATTTAAAAAGATTGTTACAATAAAGTGACAGAATGAGAGAGCCCAGGTCCTGCGAACAATACCAGTAACCAAGCATACCGAATCTTTGAGCACCTACCTTTCTCTTAGAAAAGTCTGGTTTACAATGCTTTTCTTTTCCCACGTAGAGAAGTTATTAGAAGCCTAATTCTAAGAAATTCCATGTTCAGAACATCTTTTGGGCATAGACTTTATATAGATAGGAACATCTCCAGAATGAAGGCAAGGCCCTTCTCCCATCCATCTTGGTGCATAGCTTTTGTAAATTTTCTAGTCAGGCCTCCAATTCTTAGATCCTCAATTTCTGCTTGCAAAGTGGTCAATTATTTCCTGAGCTCATCTCTTGTAATACTTTGCCCGAAGTACAAAGTAAAAGCAAGCCCACAATTATTCTCTGGCCAACAACCATTTCCCCCAGAGCTACAGACTCCGTAGGCTTGTGGCCTGCTTTCCCAGTTATCTCAGGCAGCAATTCTTCCAAATATTTTGCCCCTCTTTAATTTGGTTGTCCATCTTTATAGCTCTGTTATAGACTCCTTTATAATATGTCTTGAAATCAAATGGTGGAAGTCTTCCAACTTTGTTCTTTTTCAAAGCTGTTTGGACCTTCGGCGTTCTAGATGAATTTTAGACTCATCTTTTTAATTGCTACAAACAAACAAAACAAAACAAAACAAACAAAAACAAAACAAAAACCCTGCTGGGATCAAATCTGAAGCTGGAAAAGTAGGGAGTGCGGGATGAGAGTTGGCTAATCAGGGCAGTCACTAAGTAAAACCCTCCTGAGCACAGGCATGGTGGACAAGCAAGAGCTTGAGGGGAACCTGCTGAGAGGGACTGCAAAGGGAGCTGGTGTCGAGGTCTATGGAAAACCTGATCCTAGTTCTTGCCTGTGAGTTTGCTGTCAGGCATCTGATGGTGGGTCAGTGGGGCAGGCAGAGAGGAAAAAGAGCTGGAAGGAGCAGAAGAGGGTGCAGAGTGGGGAAAGAGAGAGGGCAGACTGGCCCTTGCTGGCATCTCTGTGTCTATCTCTCCTCACTTCTAACCACTCCGACCTTCAGAGCGTACTGGCGGCAAAGCATACTGGCGGCTGCTTCCTGTCACTTTCCAATTGTTGCGTAAGTTTCTGTTTTGGCTTAGTCTAATCCAGAACTGAACAGGAAAGGTGATTCTAAAATGTGGTTCCAATTTAGCGAGACTGACTAAAAATCCCCACTCTCTCTGACTGCTCCCTCTGCATCACCATCATCATCTAACCAGCCATCAACTACTGTTGACCCTACATCATTAATAGTGCTGCATTATGACCCTGTTCTTTTCTCTGTCACTGCCCTTCCTTAGTTCCACCTTCATACATTTTACGTGTGGATGGCTGTAATCACCTCCTGGCTTGCAGTTACATTAAATATGGCCATGAAGGTTGTCACTGCACAACTGCAGGGTTGCCACTCAGATCTAGCCTCACTTCTTCCCCCCATGAACTTGGACCATCCTTTTAAAAGGCAATACTGACCATGTCATTCTTTTGCCTTAAATCCTTCTTAGCCTCCGTGGCCTTGAAGGTAAAGTTCAAATTCCTTATCATGACATAAAAAGCCATTCATGATTAGCCGATGAGCCTAAGCTCTGGAATCAGAACTTCTAGTCGGAATATATCTTAGCCACTTGCAAAATGTATCTTGGGCAAGTTACTTAATCTCACTGGGCTTCAGTTTCTTCAACTGTGAATTGGGGGAGGAGGGTAAGAATAATTTTTTTCCACATCAATTTTTTTGGTCAGCATACATTGATATGTCAAGGACTTAATAAGGTAACTAGCAGATGGTAAATTTTCAATAATAAAATTTGAAATATTATTGTTCCTTCTGTAGTGCAGTCTCTCACTAAACAGAACTCCATGTTGTGACCCATTCTGCCTCTGTACACAGGTCTGACTTACCCTTACCACTCCCCCCCCCTTTTTTTTTTGGTTAGAACCTGCTCATTCTCCAGGACTCAGGGACTTTTCACTTTCTCTTGGAAGTCTCTTTTGATTTCCTCAGCCGCGTTCAGTGGCTGCTCCCTTGGGTTGTCTTAGCAGCCAGTGCTTGGTTATGTCACAGTGAATTCTGATTTTCTTGTTGTCTACCCCTCTCCCCTAATATGTAAACTATAGACTAACTATTTGCCCTCCTAGACAATAAACTCTAGACCAGGTTTTCCTTGAGGGTAGGAACAGTTTAACTTGTCTATGTAATCTTAGCTCCTAATGTAGCACAGACTAAGTTCTTAAGGATGTTTGTTAGCAGGTTCTTAAAAACATTGAAAAAATGTTTATTGAATTAATGAATAGTAACATATGATGAGGGCTCTAACAGGTATTGTTATACCTTATGAAAAAATAGAAAGATGATAGAGGAAAGTTTTGGCATAATACATAATAGTAGAAATCCCAGAATTCTGTTATTTAGTGGTTTGGTAGATTTTAAGGTGTACATGTTTCTGCTAAGAATGGAAATTCTCTTAATAGGAAGCATGACTATAGCCACTTTGGTCAAGGCATTGCTTTCTAGTATTTATTCAATATCCGTTAATTTAAGAACCCTTACAAAAATATTATTGAATAATCCATTCTTTAAAGAGTCTTTAGCCGAAACCGGTTTGGCTCAGTGGATAGAGCGTCGGCCTGCGGACTGAAAGGTCCCAGGTTCGATTCCGGTCAAGGGCATGTACCTTGGTTGCGGGCACATCCCCAGTAGGAGATGTGCAGGAGGCAGCTGATCGATGTTTCTCTCTCATCGATGTTTCTAACTCTCTATCTCTCTCCCTTCCTCTCTGTAAAAAATCAATAAAATATATTTAAAAAAAAAAAAAGAGTCTTTAAATTGTCAGTGATCAATTGTAATACCTAAAAATAATAAAATTGTTATCCTTGGCAAATTCTGTATCAAAATCCTGGGAACTATCTGTTAATTCTATTCCGTACCCTTTTATGTAATGATGTTTACTTTGAATTTATATTAGTTCACACAAACACTCCATCCATGCTTTTGTTCCGGCCCTCCGGTCCAGTTTAAGAACCCATTGTGGCCCTCGAGTCAAAAAGTTTGCCCACCCCTGGAATAAAGTATGTCTGTAAAGATTTTTTTATTATTAGAAATTTCTGGAACAATAATCATAAAGTTTCTCAAAATTTGGAATAAAAATGTCAGAGCATAGACTTAATTATCAGGAGATATTAAATCTAAGCACTTTTGTGGGCTATAGATATTGACCTTTTTCAAAAACCTATCTCTTTCTCAAATAGATTCTTGCTTTGGTATAAGTAAAAGTTGTAATAAAGATGGAAATAATCACTCTCAATATCAGTATCATGCTTTGATAGGCTTATGATTCTAACTGCCACTCAAATGCATCACAATGCTAAGATTAAGAAGAATGACTTACTTCAATATTTTTACATCATGTAAGTGAATAAGTGAATAAGAACATGATGAAAATCTCACTAGAGGAATGGGTAAAGGGCATATCAAGGAAGTCAGAAAAGAAGAAATAGAAATGGTAAATAAACAAAGAAATGCAAACCCCAACATAATGAGGTATCATTTTACTCTACCACAATAGCAAAGGGTGTGAAGAAGTGGACACTTCCGCCGCTGCTGTTGGGAGTGTAAATCTGTGCAGGCAGTCTCTGCTATTTGATAGAAAGGCTTTTACCTTTGACTTAGGAATCCCACTTCCAGAAATTTGTTTTAAGAAATAATAGGACACATGCATAAAGGTGTAAATTTAAGCATTTTCACTGCAGCCTCTTTTTAAAGTGGCATTGTGTGGGTAACTTCCTTGTGCTTAGTTCCTGTGTGGAAGGACAGCCACTTCTGTGATATTCATAGTTCCTTTCCCTCCACACACTCCTCTGCAGGAGTAACGTTTTTGGTTGACAGTGAGGACTCTGCTGCCTCCATTCTCACACCCTGGGATCTGTCTGCCTGCAGAGAGCATGTGCTCTCATTGGCTTCCTGCAACGTGAAGCTTTTATGGGGAAGGCATCCCTCCACTGGGAGGCCTGCGGTTTTCCAGCTTTGTCGGTGCCTGTCTGGGGAATTCTAGATACCGTTTATTTCTAGATACCGTGTGAGGAATCTCATTGGGCTGCACACCTGATCCATGTCTTCCATCCAACTTTTACAAAATAAGACTGATATTTTACTTCCGTCTGTCTTGATGCCTCTCTATTGTTCAGTTAGTATTGAAGGTTCCTGATACCCCCAAGAAATAACAGCAACAAAAAAATAAAATTTGGATATCCAAAACCATGGGATTGATTAAAATGTTATGTTTATAAAATTGAAAATGATGCATCAATTTAAATTGATCCCATTGATGTATACTGTATATTGTTAAGTGAAGAAGATTCTAATATAGCATTTTGCATATGAACAAACTTAATATGTATTTACTAGCAGTCCGGTGCACGAAATTCATGCATGGGGCCTGGCCAGTGATCAGGGCCAATCTGTGGGGCGACTGGTGGGGTGATCGGGGTGGAGCCCCCATTGGCACCCACCTTGGCTGGCCTGGGGCCTGCGGGCTGGGGGCAGCTCCTGTGTTGAGCATCTGCCCCCTGGTGGTCAGTACGCATCATGCAACTGGTCGTTCCACGGGTTTTTCCATCGTTCGGTTGATTTGCACATTAGACTTTTATTATATACGATATAGACACTTAATATATATATTTATATAGTCTGCTCTTTTCCTTTTTTCTTACCCATATTTTCTAAAGCTGTGTAACTATGTAAAAAAGGTTAATTATATTTTTGCCTCATATAGGCTGTATTTATGGCTTTGTTTACTATGTTAATGGTGGCTGGTATAAGCTTTCTTTCATTCTTTTGCTTCTCAAGCAGTTTCCTTAGAGGGGTAAATAGGGTTTTGGTCACTGATGGGAGTTCTGGAATTGGGTTAGCTTTTCCCAGCTGCCGTTTTCTCCTCCTCTTCCTCCTCCTCCTCCTCCTCCTCCTCCTCCTCCTCCTCCTCCTCCTCCTTCTTCTTCTCCCCCTCTCCCTCCTCCTCTTCCTCCTCCTTCTCCTCCTCCTCCTTCTTCTCCTCCTCCTTTTCCTTCTTCTTTCTTTGAGATACAGGGCCTAACAAGAACTTTTTGTTTTAAACTTTTTTTTCATTGAATTTATTGGGATGACATTGATTAATAAAATTATATAAGTTTCAGCTGTACAATTCTATAATATGTCATTTGTATATTGTATTATGTGCTCACCACCCAAAGTCAAGTCTCCTTTTGTCACCACTTAGCCTCCCTTTATCCTCTTCCATTCCCCTCCCCAACCTCCCGTTCTCTCTGGTATTCACCACACTGTTGTCTATGTCTGTGAGTTTTTTTCTTAATCCCTTCATCTTTTTACCCAGCCGAGCAACTCACCTCCCTTCTGACAGCTGTCCATCTGTTCTCTATGTCTATGAGTCTGTTTCTATTTTGTTTGTTAGTTTATTTGGTTTATTAGAGTCCACATATAACTTAAATCTTATGGTGTTTGTTTTTCTTTGACTGGCTTATTTCAATTAACGTAATACCCTTTCAGGCATCCCAGAACTGTTGAGGGCTGGGAGAATTCTCCCACTCAAGAGATTAAACCATAAATAATAAGCTCAGCCATAGCCAGTTTGGCTCAGTGGATAGAGCGTCGGCCTGCGGACTGAAGGGTCCCAGGTTCTATTCCAGTCAAGGGCATGTACCTTGGTTGCAGGCACATCCCCAGTAGGGGGTGTGCAGGAGGCAGCTGATTGATGTTTTTCTCTCATCGATGTTTCTAACTCTCTATCCCTCTCCCTTCCTCTCTGTAAAAAATCAATAAAATATATTAAAACAAATATATAAATAAGCTCAGAGAGAGGAGGTGCACAGTTACCTCTTATTTATGGTGATGCCAAAATCATCATTATTTGCAAAGGCTTCTGGGAAATGGAATTTTTTACATTAGCGAAATTTCTAGTTACTACTTTACTGGTAAGAGCCTATACTATTTTTCTTAATAATCGTTAATGAAAAATTTTTTAAGGGCTTTCAACTTATTTCCATAAACATTCATTATTTCTTGATGATTCAGTCTCTTTCTTATAAAGAATATATGTTATTGTGCTGTGGAATGGTGATGTTCTTTGAGCACATTGAACCATGTAGTCCTGAAGAGCAGCTCCTGGTTATACTTTCAAGGTCATGTCAGATTGTCGGCCCTACTTCCCCTGCTGGAAAATGTCCACTTGACATTCTGTGAGCTCTGGTTGAGACTCTGCTATATTGAATTAGCATTTGGTTGGAATGGCTCTGATTAGCATAACAATTCAACATCTTGTGGCAGACAAATTTCTGCCACTGTGAGGCCATTTCCATGTTTGTGGCTGGGTTTCTGCTACTCTGGTTATAGTTGTCAGCAATCTGACTTCTGGTTAAACGGGCTATTCTTATACTTTGCAAAAAGGTATCTATTCACCTTTTTGACGACCAAATTACAATTTATATCTTCCTTACAAACAGACTTTTCTATATGTTACTGATCACTTATGTTAGTGACTGTGTTAGTTTTAGGAACTGTGGTTAGATGAATGAAGTCAATTTTTAAATCTTGTTCACAATGAAACGGTTATGAATTCCGGATCTGTTCCTGAGGCTATCAGACCGGAAATCACAAGGTATTTCTAAGAGGATCCCAAGGGGACAATTGAGTGATCATGCTCTCACCCATTTAATAACTCTATTCAACTAAAGAATTTAATTCTTTAATTGGTTTTCTATGACCTAAAGTATAAAGTGCAATTGCTTTAACATTCTATGAGTTATTTTGGTTGCCTAAAAAGCACCCAAAACACAGTGGTTTAAAATGTAAAAAGTTTTAGTATGTTTTATGATTTATGGATCAGTGGACAGCTCTTTTGGTCTGTTTTGGCTTGGATGGAGTTAGATGGTCTCGCTGGCCTCATGCACGGGTCTGGAATGGCTGGGGCCTCTCTCCACAAGGTCTTTCATCTTCTAGGGGGCTAGCTTGGGTGTGTCACATGGGGGCAGAAGCAAGATAGGGCAAACCCCAGAGTATCTGTAGTTTTCAAGCCTCTACGTGTGTCACATTTACCAATGTCCTATTGGCCAACGCAAATCACATTGGCTCCAGTGCATGGGTACAGAGAGGCCTGATTCATGGGGGTCATTACCGCAATAATCTATTGCAGCATGCTCTGAACTATCATTCTTACCCTGCAGTTCCCAAACTTCAGCTGAGGTGCCCTGGGATACCACAATGAATTCACAGGGGGTGTTGTGGGATTTTAAAAAAATTTTGATGTAAACAGAATTATACTCTGTGACTGTTGGACAAACTACTCGCTTGATGTAGGTTACAGTGTCAACATTATAGCAATACATTCCTTTTGGTGCTGTTGCCTCCTTGCAAAGCTGGATTTTCGGTGGTTGCTGTGATAAAAAGCAAGTATTGCATAAGAATCATTGTGGAACAGGAAGTGAGGGTGGCAGTATTCAATTTGATTCAAAGATTACAAAGTTGTGCAGTGCCCACCAGGTGCATATATGCCATTATTAAGTAAATGTGCTTTATGAATAAAAGAAAATATTATTTAAAACATATATGTATTATTTTTTCAAATGTATTTAAGTTATTAGGACATACAAACTTACAAAGTTGTTTGGCTCTAACTACTTAATAAATTCTTTTGGTCTAGAGGTACTATGAAAATATTAGCAAGACACTAAGGATTCTGTGAACCAGAAAAGTTTGGGAACTGCTGTTCTAACGTCATTTTCTATTGCTGATAAAAGAAGAAAATCAAGAAGAAAGGCTAGTTTGAGGGAAAGGTG
Source organism: Myotis lucifugus (assembly GCF_000147115.1). Lineage (NCBI taxonomy): Eukaryota > Metazoa > Chordata > Mammalia > Chiroptera > Vespertilionidae > Myotis > Myotis lucifugus. Next base: position 4,468,393 of record NW_005871073.1, read on the forward strand.
AATGAATTCAACTTTGGATATGGTGAGGACCCAGTGGGATTGAAGTAGGAGGTTTGAGGTGGAGCTAATTCCAAATAGTCACGTGCAGCCTCCTTTTTCTATTGCTTTAGATATTGCATATACTCAAGAATTAACTGTAAAAAAAAGGTAGGGTTGCTGAAAGAGAAGGAACCTAAAAACCCAAACTCAAAACCAATCTGCAAAACAAATGTTCTTGGCTTCATGTTTTTGCAAATGCTAAATGGATGCATTTTAATTTCCTTCTTATGTTATATTTTGTTGCAAAGGGCAGACCTCTGAAGGGGAGCCATGAGCTTTAGTATCCTAGAGAAAGAGAAGATGGACTCTTGACCTCTTAGCCAGGTGTTGTGGAGATAGAAGGTTTGCTAAATTACTTTATTTTCCATTTCACACATTACTAGCTGAGCCCAGGAAACTCAGATCATAGAGTTTGTAAACAGACTCTATGTCCAACAGTCACAGAGTATAATTCTGTGTACATCAAAATGACCTGCCCTAAAGCATGCTGCGATAGATTATTGCGGTAATGACCCCCATGAATCAGGCCTCTCTGTACCCATGCACTGGAGCCAATGTGATTTGCTTTGGCCAATAGGACATTGGTAAATGTGACACACGTAGAGGCTTGAAAACTACAGATACTCTAGGGTTTGCCCTATCTTGCTTCTGCCCCCATGTGACACACCCAAGCTAGCCCCCTAGAAGATGATTGTATAGAGAAGACTCCCCATTGTATAGAGAAGACACTTCTGCACATGGTTTAGGCTTAAAAAGATCAGCATCAGGAAGCAGGACATTTGGCCAAGGAGAGTGTGAAAAAGAATGGGAAAAGAAGATAGGGATTTGTGTCTTGTAATTTCCCCCATGGCTTGGAAAGGAGCTGTGTTACAAAAAAACGAGAGTAACAGTAAACACAAAGAGGGAAGATTGACCTTTACCAAGTTGGGGGACCCTGGAAAGTTCATCTCTTGTCCTGTTCACTTGTACCAACTTGAGGGTCTGACCATAACAACTTGGCCATGCACCAAGGACAGAAGGAGATCTTATGGTTTTGTTTTCCTGTGCTGCTCCTAATTCCCATGTTTTATGGATGGGATGACCATGCCAGTAGGTCTTCCAAGTCACCATCTACCCACCCTGCCCTGACAAGGCAGGGTGAACTTCCAGGCCAGTAGCCTGGGTGAGGGGAGTATTCATTCCACAGTCTGCAGCCAACATAGCTGGGGTGAGGCTGAGCCATGCAGAGGTGTAACTTGCTTCCTGACCAAGCAGGAAGTCCCCAGTGAATAATGGTTATTGTCTTGAGACTTGCATTAACTTTCCAATGCCTGCCAGTGACCTCCACAAGGCCAGGAGGCCCTTCCCTCAGTGTCATGAGGACCCATCAACACCTCTCTCCCTCAGCTATCTAGGTGTCATCTTAGGGAGAGAAGTAGGGGTAGAAGGCAGCTGTTTGAGGGCCAGCATTGGCTACATAATTTTCTGGCTGTAGTGCAAAATGAAAATACAAGTCCCTTGCTCAAAAATGAAGAATTTAAACACTCTTACAGTAGAGCATTTAACCAGGTGTGGGGCCTCTTTATTTATTTATTTTTAAAATATATTTTATTGATTTTTTTAAAGAGAGGAAGGGAGAGAGATAGAGAGTTAGAAACATCGATGAGAGAGAAACATCAATCAGCTGCCTCCTGCACATCTCCTACTGGGGATGTGCCCGCAACCCAGGTACATGCCCTTGAACGGAATCGAACCTGGGACCTTTCAGTCTGCAGGCCAACGCTCTATCCACTGAACCAAACCAGTTCCGGCTGTGGGGCCTCTTTAAGAGCAGGGCCTTGTGCAACAGCACAGGTGTCAGACCCATGAAGCTGGTCGTGCTGGGAGCCCAAATAGTATTTTTCTCTTAGAGATTCCCAACATTGCCCAAAGGGGTTGTTTAAATGATCAGATTGGATTAAATTTAAACTGCATTGGACATATAGTTAATTATTTTCCCATTAACCAGTGAATGGGAGCCCAGGAGAAATGCCAGATTAGTTTATGGACAATTAAGACATTGCTGAGTTGTGTGTGAGTTAAATTTGTGGTCCTGCTGCAAAGATATCACTGTTCCCTTTTTACAGAAGACCTGGTGATCAGAGAGGCTGAGGGATTGCTCCAGGTCACCCAGGTTGTTCGTGGTGAAATGTGTTTCTATTTTTCTGATGCAGATGATAGTCAAAGTGAAGTCTGAAAAGTTGAATTTTAAAGTGAGATTTCTTTTAAACTGTGCTTATTATACTGCTCCCTAGCATTTTGGAAAATTGGGGGATGTTTGGTTTTGGGGGGATGCTACAGGCAATTTATGAGCAAAGGTTAGGGATACAAGAAAATTGTGATTCGCTGGACAACCCTGCACAAGGAAGAATTGTTTGATGTTCTGCATAATTTTTGAATCCCTCACCAGTCACTCAGGTATGTGAAAAACTTGTTTATTATTATGGGTCTAGGACCTAATAACATTTTATATATAAACTCATAATATTTTTTGCAAGATTTAAAAACAGACTGAAGTTTTCATGACTACAGCAATTGTGTAAATTGAAGAAAGGATATACTTGATTTGTTTTTAACTTTACCAAGAGTTGTTCCCCAATTAGGGAAAGCAGATTACCAAAGGCCCAGCTGCTTTTGAATTTGAATCAGCAATATAACACACCCAAATCAGTCTATGTTAGTAGATGTCAAATTCCCATGAATTCCACATGTGGATGCATTAAATACTTCACTAGTCTTCTGGTATAGCTGGGCCTGAGCCTACTGGCACACACATTATCTATAATAATAAAAGGGTACTATACTAATTAGTCCGGAGCGAAGCCCGGGTCCTGGGTGCCAGAGGGAAGCCGGTGCTGGCAGCAAGGCTTACTCTTGCATGAATTTTTGTGCATCGGGCCTTTAGTTTTTTTTTATTTTATTTTTATTTTTTATAAATTCCATTCTTTTTATTTCTCCTCTAAGTGGTAGTCAGGGCATTATGCTGTTTTGTTAAAAAGTTGCATGTGTTTTGGTATGTTATAATTCTGTTTGAATTCTATTTTTGGGCACTAGTTAGGATCAGTAAAGAGCAGATTTCTTTTTGCAAGAAAATCCCCGAGTTATTGACTTTTCCTGAAGGACTTATTGGCTCCAAGGGCAATATTACTGGGCCTGGTATGAAAGAGTTATTAAATCTTTCAAGAGACTATATTCTGTGTGTGAGGCATCAGGATGCTGAACTAATTTACCCAAAGAATCAGGCTTTTCAGGTGACCTCCCTTTTTTCTTTTAGCAAAGTTAATTTTTGTCTTCTTGGCTGAGTGCTATTGTGTTTTTCATTTCAAGGACCAAGCTTGACAGAAAATAAAAGAGGAAAACTCTTTCGATTTAGGTTTTTCTTTTCTTTCCTTTTGGGAAAATATCCCTTGGGAAGTAAGATAATTGTGTGAGACATTCACATGGCAACTCAAAAGGCTCCCTGTTACTGTTATGAGGAAGCTAGAATCAGGAAGGTTTTGGGCAAAATGTCCCAATCTGTTAAGTTTCTTTATATAACTACAGGACCTCCCTTTTGTGGGAGGAAATGTCTTACTGCTTATTATAGCAATGTTACTTTTGCCAGTCAATCTTATAAAATTGTTTTGTGAGGCCTGGCCAGTGTGGCTCAGTGGTTGAGTGTCGACCTATGAACCAGGAGGTCACAGTTCAATTCCTGGTCAGGGCACATGCCTGGGTTGCAGGCTCAATCCCCAGTGTGGGGTGTGCAGGAGGCAGCCGAACAATGATTCTCTCTCATCATTGATGTTTGTATCTCTCTTTCCCTCTCCCTTCCTCTTAGAAATCAATAAAAATATTTAGAAAAAAAAATAAAAAAAATTGTTGTGAAGGTAAAAATATACTTTAATTTGGATTTGAGTTTTACCTTCCAACCAGGGGGCTGGTCCTACTCTAGAATGGCAGCTCTATTTGATTTGACTTACCCTGCTTCTAAAAAAGAGTGAGTTCTTTGTTCTAGACACTTGGGGTCACTCCATGTCATGATGTCCACTATGGTTATTAGAGAAAAATATTCCTCTCCCTCCTTTGGGTCATCTTCCTTCTTGAAACCTCTCCTCCACCCCTGTCTTGCCCCAGTGGAATAAGTGCTTCCTCCGGAATTTGCCTCTAAGTCTGCTCAGTCTCTGGTCTGGGTGATTGGTCAATGTGGATGGAGGGGAGGGTGGGTCAGGAAAGTCCCTGTGCATTGTTCAGGCAGGATAGCTACCCCTTAATGTAAGGAGTTTATTGGCACGTTTAAGAGCCCAGTCTCTGGAACCAGATGGCCAGGATTTCACTGCTGGCTCTATGATCAGTAGCTGCGTAACTTAGATTCTCTGTGCCTCAGTTTCCTCATCTATAAAGTAGGAATTATAATAATACCTAACCCTCAGGGTTGGTGTGATGATTAAATACGTTAATATGTATAAATGGGAAGAGGGCATCGGGGGGAACCTTTTCACCACACTGAGACATTTAAACAAAAGAATGTTCTGTTTGCCTGTTTCCTAGTTGGTGTTTTACTGCAAGTTGGTTGAGCTTAATTGACTTCTTTAATCATTTGGATGGTGGGACTAGGAGAAAAACTGGATAAAAGCAAAATAGGAGTCATCATCTTGGGCTTTAGACTTAGCACCCTAGGTAGATCCGTCTTAGCCCAGACAGATTAGTGACTGGTAGGGAATGACTGCCTTAGTGAACATTCGTTTTAATGATGAGCACCTGTAACATTTCAAGCACTGTGGATACAGTGGTGACCAAGACAGACAAGGTGGGGAGACAGACCATAAACGAATACATACAAACTAAACAAGATAACTTCATGTGTTAGGAACACTTTGAAGAGGATAGAACCAAATTGCTACTTTAGTTTGAGGGGTCAGAGAAGCCCTAATCACCCTGGAGCTGTGTGATGAATTTAAAAATCTGGAGGGAAAACATTGGAGGTACAGTGAACAGCAAATATAGATAAAAGTCTTGTAGATGTAGGACTAGTCAGGTTATCTATTTTTTCTTGAGTGAGCTTTGGCAGTGTGACTTTCAAGGAATCTATAGGATCTATAATGATGTCTTTTCTTTTATTCCTGATATTTTTAAATTTGTGACTTTTCTTGATCAACCTGGCCAAGAGTTTACAAATGTTATTGATCTTAAGAATCAGCTTTTTGTTTTTTTTCTATTGCTTTTCTTTTCTAAATTTTATTGATTTCTGCTGTTACCTATTCTTTTGTTCTTTCTGCTTACTTTGCTCTTCTTTTTTTTTTTTTAGTCTGTCAAGGCAGAAGCTTAGATAATTAATTTGAGAATTTTCTTATTTTTTAACATAATAATTGAATGCTCCAAATTTCCTTCCAAGGAGCATTCTGTGTTAGCTGCATCCCACAAATTTGACAGGCTGTGTTTTCATTCTCGGTTAGAATTTTTGATTGAAAGCCAGACATCTGGAAACAAGCATACTTACTCTTTTGCTAGGACTTTATTGGGGGACTTGAGTTCATCACAAGCTTTCACATTCTCTCCTTATCCTCTATCAGACTGATAGGGATAAGGATCAGAGCAGGGCTTTGTTCCTTTTCTCCCTCACTAGTGTTTCTTCTTAATCTCCCTTGTTTGTTCCTTCTCTTCTCCCTGACCTCTTTAGTTGGCAAGCTCTCTGAGTGGCCCATTTTCTTCTGTCCTCTATCTACACTCATCCTGGGAGATCTCATCCATTCATGTCATTTAAAATACTACCTATATGGCAATGGTGCCACCATTTTTATCTTTAGCCCAGATCTTTCACCTAGTTTATATCTAACAGTGAACTCCTGGTGTTCTTTCATAAATTTGCTCCAGCCTCAGCTGCTTTCTCAGTTGATGACTAGTTCATCTTTTTATTGGTTAGACTAAAATTCTGGAGGTGCCTTTAGATTTTTTAAAAATACTCTGCATCCAACCCATAAGCGGATCCTATTGGCTCTACCTCCAAAATACATCCAACTAACTACCTACTATTAACTGCCTCCACTGCTACATTGTGGTACAAACCCCATCATCATTGCTTTGGGTCATCGTAATAGCTTCCATATTGGTCTTTCTATGCCTGACTATCTACTCTACAGTCATTCTCAGCACAGTAGTCAGAGTAATCCTTTCACAATTGAAGTTCTATACATCACTCTTCTGATCAAAAGCTATTGAAGAATCCCCATTTTTCTGAGTAAAAACAAAAGACTTTCCAATGCTTACAAGGTCTTGCATCATCTAGACCAGTGATGGCGAACCTATGACACGCCAGAGGTGACACGCGAACTCATTTTTTTGGTTGATTTTTCTTTGTTAAATGGCATTTAAATATATAAAATAAATATCAAAAATATAAATCTCTGTTTTACTATGGTTTCAAATATCAAAAAATTTCTATATGTGACACGGCACCAGAGTTAAGTTAGGGTTTTTCAAAATGCTGACACGCCGAGCTCAAAAGGTTCACCATCACTGACCTAGACCCTTATGACTTTTCTGACCTTTTCATCAACTGTTTTCCCCATTGTACACTCCACTCCAGCCATGCTGACCTTCTTGTTATACCTCTGACATGCCAGGTATGCTCCTACCTTATGGCCTTTGCTCTAGCTGTACCCCGTGTCTGGAATGCTTTCCTCTTTGCCACCAGCATTGTGCTCTCTCTCTCTCTCTCTCTCTCTCTTGCTCTTTTTTAAAAAAATACATTTTTATTGATTTCAGAGAAAAAGGGAGAGAGATAGAAACATCAACGATGAGAGAGAATCATTAGTCGGCTGCCTCCTGCACACCCCACACTGGGGATTGAGACCACAACCCATGTGCCCTGACTGGGAAATTGAACTATGACCTCCTGGTTCATAGGTTGATGCTCAACCACTGAGCCACACTGGCCAGGCAGATGGCTCTCTTGTACACATCTTTCAAGTCTTTGCTTAAATCTTACTTTCTCTCAATTTTAACATTGCAACCTGCTTCTTACCTCTACCACTGGCACTTCCATTCCTTTTCCTCTGCTCAATTTTTTCCTCATGTCATTGAACTTCTAATATACTATATAATTTACTTAGGTATTATATTTGTTGTTTCTGAGCTGTTTTTCTCCATTAGAATAGAAACTTCAAAAGGATTGTCTGCTTTTTCACTTGTATCATTAGTCTTGAGAGTTTGCACACAGGGAGGTACTCAATACATATGATAGAATGAATGTATGATTCACCCACTGAAGCTGAGCACATTGCTGACCTAATCAGATCAGGGTTCTTCAGCAAGAAAGAAGGGAGAATAGCTGTTGGGTGGGCAGTTAACAATACCTAACATGGATTCTAAGGTGCCCAGCTACACATTGGGGAAAATTGGATTATGGACAGATTGAGGAGTTATGTGAGCCTTTCCCCAAATCTGGTATGCAAATTAAATAGGAGCTACATATTATTTCCTGAATTTATTTTATTAACAAGAAGAAAAGTAGGTCAACTTATGGATTATATGAAAGAGTAGTAGCATTGAAATGGTTTTTCTTAAAGAGATGCAATATTACCAGGGATGGAGTGATAAAGGCACATGGTCCTGGCACATAGGGAACACAATAAATAAATATATGTTGAATTTGTCCTAGGGATATTTTTACCAGCAAAAGTAATCAGAGGATAAATAATAGAACATATTGAATGCATCAGAGACTCTCACTGTCGGAAAGGATTGGAGTCATGTACATATCTCCTTCAGTGTCCTTCACAGAGGAGTAAAAATGAGTTGAACACAAAAATGAGCACAGATGAGCTGAAATCTGTCTTCCTTTAAATTTTACTCTCTGGCATGCCAAAACAAACCTATTCACTTAAAAATATATTTTTATTGATTTCAGAGAGGAAGGGAGAGGGGGAGAGAGAGAGATAGAAACATCAATGATGAGAGAGAGTCATTGATCAGTTGCCTCCTGCCACCCCCCACTGGGGATTGAGCCCGCAACCCAACTGGGAATCTAACTGTGACCTACTGGGTCATAGATCGACGCTCAAGCACTGAGCCACGCAGGCTGGGCAAATCTATTCATTTTTTATACATGGGATCCCTTCAAATATTTGAAGGCAACCATCATGTTTTCTCTTCTGTAGTGTAAACATCTTCAGTTTCTTATCTGACTTAGTTTCAAGAATCTTCACTATCTTGGTCACCTTGTTTTGGATGAAATACAATTTCCCAGTGTAGTTTTAAAAGGTTAGTGGCCAAAGTGGTTCACAGTGTTCCTAATCAAGTCTAGTAAAATGAAATGCTTTTAATGAGCCATTATGCTGAATGTATTAGCAAGGACTCTTGGTCATGAATTACAAGAGATTCAGTTTAAATAAGTTTACAAAAATAAATAAATACACAAATAAATAAATATATAAATAAGTAAATAAATTAAGTATGTAGGTAAGTAAGTAAGGGGAAGAAGTATATTGACTATCAATGAAAAAGTCAGAGGTAGGGCTGGAGACCCAGGGGCTCAAATATCGTCTGAACTCTGTCTTCATGGCTTAGCTCTGTTTTCCTTTGTGTTTTCTTCACTCCCAGGCAGACTTTCTCCAAATATTTCTTCTTAGAAGCTCTAAGTTTACATCTTACCAAATTAGCAACTCTACTCAGTGCTGGGTACAGAATTCTGGAGAAAAGCCAGTATTTAATGGATGAGAAAGACACTTTGCTGATCTTCCAGAATGTAAATTCTGTCATAAAGGAAATGATTTCAGAGTAGTGTGACTTGCTATAACTGGCTCCACGTTGGCTTTTAGTGACAGCTACTTCCTCTTGAATGCACTCACAGTGCTTCTTTGTTTTGTGCCTTCCAGAATTCTTTCTGGAGTTGTCATCAAACTCATGATCTGACAGCTGTAGAATCTATCCTTTGCACATTTGGGAAATTAAGATGTTATTTCCCCTGTCTTTTATCTTTTGATCCTTTTCCAGTTCATACTGATTCTTCAGAGATCCATGATAGTTCAACAAACATTTACTGAATACTACATAACAGCATATTCCTCATTCACATTTGCAAGTTCTTGCCCTCTGAAACAGGAATTTCATTTAGGCTTAGAAAACTGAATCCCTTTAAACCAACTATTTAAATCATACCTCTCACAATCACCCACCTGACTTGACATTCTAGTTTCACATCAAAGAACTTTGTTTGGTTTTAAGAAATAAAAAGTCAAAGAGTCAATGAAGAAAGCTTTAATCTGAGGTTACACGCAGCAGTGAGGAAGAAAGGGAGCTCATAGAACAGAAGAATAGATTTCAAGGAGGCTGGTGTCTATGAGGCAGGCCCTAAGCAGCAGGAATATGTGAATCTTCCCTCTAGTATCGTATCCGTTTTTGATTCAGTCAATTGTGACTGTGATCTGTGACTCACTGTATTTTTTTTGTGTGTGTGTCTTTTTTTTAAAACAGCTTTATTGAACTATTACTGACATACAATAAACTATACATATTTAAAATGTACAATTTAATAACTTTTAACATGTTACATCTGTAAACCATTACTACAATCAAGACAACGAACATCTTTATCATGCCCAAGAGGGTCCTCATGCCCTTCTGTAGTCCCTCCATCCTCCTCCTCTGACTTCACCTCACCCTTGACCCATCTGTCACTTCACTATGGATTGGTTTGCATGTTTAGATTTTTATATAAATAGAATCATAGTATGTACATGTTTCACTATTATCATAGTATAAGTATTTTGAGATTCATCCATGTAATTGTTTGTACCAACAGTTTATTCTTTTTTATCGCTGAGCAATATTCCATTGTAAGGTTATCCCACATTTTGTTTATCCATTAGCCTGTTGAATAACATTTGGGTTGTTTGAGAGCTTGGCCATTACAAATAAAGGTATTCTGAACATCTGTGTACGAGTCTTTGTATATTTGAACTTAGGCTTTTATTTTTTTATGGGCAAATAACTAGAATAGCTGGAGCATGTGGTAGATGTATACTTAACGTTTTATGAAACTGCCGAACTGTTTCCAGAGTGGTTGTATCACTTAATGTTCTCACCAGCAGGAGTCACAGTTACTTCACATCATCATCTCTTGGTGTGGTCAGTCTTTTAACTTTTAGTTATTCTAGTGTAGTGGTAGTTCATTGTCACTTTGATTTGCATTTCTCTAATGACTAATAAGGATGAACATTTTTTTAAAAAAAATATTTTATTGATTTTTTTTACAGAGAGGAAGGGAGAGGGATAGAGAGTTAGAAACATCGATGAGAGAGAAACATCGATCAGCTGCCTCCTACACACCCCCTACTGGGGATGTGAACGCAACCAAGGTACATGCCCTTGACCAGAATTGAACCCGGGACCCTTGAGTCCGCAGGCCAACGCTATATCCACTGAGCCAAACCGGTTAAGGCTGAACATCTTTTTGTATGCTTACTGATTATTTATATATCTTCTTTGTTGTTGTGTCTATTAAAATATTTTTCCCAGTTTTGAGATATAAGTGACATTTAACATTGTATAAATTTAAGATGTATAACTTAATAATTTTATAAATGTATATATTGCAAAATGATTACCACAATAAGTTTAGTTAACAATCATCACCACACATAGCTATAATTTTTTTCTTGTAGATCTTTTAAGACCTATTCTTTTAGCCAATTTCAAATATACAATATGCTATTGTCAACTAGGAGCACCATGCTGTACATTACATCCTCAGAAATTATTTATCTTATAACTAGAAGTTTGTACTTTTTGACCACCTTCACCCATTTCCCCCACACCCACCTCTGGCAACTACCAATCTGATCTCTGTTGTTATGAGTTTGTTTTTTCCATATTCCACATATAAGTGATATCATATACTGTCTGCCCTCAAGACCCATTCATGTTGTCACAAATGGCAGGATTTCCTTATTTTTATGGGTGAATAGTATTTCTGTCTCTGTGTATGTGTATAAAGTGATATCTCATTTTGGCCTCGATTTGCATTTCCCTAATGATTAGTGATGTTGAGCACCTTTTCACATACCTTTTAGCCATTTGAATATCTACTTTGAAAAAAATGTCTATATAGGTCCTTTGCCTATCTTTTATTTAGATTATTATTATTATTTATTATTATTATTATTATTATTTTCTGTCTTTTAGGGATCAGCACTCGGGGGGGTGGGGAGGGGGGTCCCCCAGCCCGGCCTGTGCCCTCTCGCAGTCTGGGACCCCTCGGGAGAAAACTACCTGCTGGCTTAGGCCTGCTCCCGGGTGGCAGAGGGCACGTCCAATCCCTAGGTGCAGCCCCTGGTCAGGCTCAGAGCAGGGCCGATTGGGGAGTTGGGGTGCCGCCCCGTCATGCATAGAGCAGGGCGGATCGGGAGGTTGCGATGCCACCCTCAGTCACGCTCAGGGTAGGGCCGATTGGGGGGTTGGGACACCGCCCCCTGTCACACTCAAGGCAGGGTCGATGGGGAGGTTGTGGCGCCATCCCCTGTCACGCACAGAGCAGGGCCGATCAGGGGGTTGGGGAGCTGCTCCCTGTCACTCACAGAGCAGGGCCGATCAGGGGGTTGGGGCGCTGCCCCCTGTCACTCACAGAGCAGGGCCCATCAGGGGGGTTGGGGCTCCGTACCCTGTCACACACAGAGCAGGGTCGATCAGGAGGTTGGGGAGCTCCCCCCTGTCACGCACAGAGCAGGGCCGATCAGGGGGTTGAGGAGCTCCCCCCTGTCACTCACAGAGTAGGGCCGATAGGAGAGTAGGGGCACTGCCCCCTGTCACACACAGAGCAGGGCGGATCAGGGGGTTGGGGTGCTGCACCCTGTCACACTCAGGGCAGGGCCAATGGGGAGGTTATGGCTCTACCCTGTCACACACAGAGCAAGGCCCATGGAGGGGGGTTGGGGCGCCACCCTCTATCACCCACAGAGCAGGGCCGATCAGGGGGTTGGGGGGCCGCCACTGTCACACTCGGGGCAGGGCCGATGGAGAGGTTATGGCTCTACCCTGTCACACACAGAGCAGGGCCCGTGGGGGGGGGGGCTTGGGGCACCTTCCCCTGTCAAACACAGAGCCGCAGGGCAATCAGGGGATTGGGGAGCTCCCCCCTATCAGGCACAGAGCAGGGCTGATCAGGGGGTTGGGGCACCGCACCCTGTCACACACAGAGCCGCAGGGCGATCAGGGGATTGGGGAGCTCCCCCCTATCATGCACAGAGCAGGGCTGATCAGGGGGTTGGGGCGCCTTCCCCTGTCATGAACAGAGCAGGGTGGATAGGGAGGTTGTGTCCCCGCCCCCTGTCACTCACAGAGCCGCAGGGCGATCAGGGGGTTTGGGCGCTGCCCCCTGTCATGCTGATCCCGGTGCCTGGAGCCTCGCTGCTCCGCTGATCCCGGTGCCGGGAGGCATATTACCCTTTTACTATATAGGATAGAGGCCTGGTGCACGGGTGGGGGCTGGCTGGTTTGCCCTGAAGGGTGTTCTGGATCAGGGTGGGGGTCCCCACTGGGGTGCCTGGCCAGTCTGGGTGAGGGGCTGAGGGCTGTTTTCCGGCTGGCGAGTAACTGAAGCTCCCAACCGCTCCTTGTTTTCTTTTTTTTTTTTTATTCTGGGCCAGCTTTAGCTCTGAGGCCTCGCTGCTGAAAACATCGATACAATGTTGTGGTCCGGCTGGCTTTCAGTCGGCTGGTTTCTGGTGTTTTGTTTAGCTTCTTATTTGCAACATAGTACATAGTTGCTTAGAGTTGCAGCTGAGAGGCCGGCAAGTTAGGCGGAGTCTGCAGTCACTGAAGCAAGCAAGCCTCCCTGCTCGCTTCAGTGCATGGCTGCCGGACGCCATCTTGGCTGACAGTCAATTTGCATAAGGATATGCTGATTAGCCAATGGGAAGGGTATCGGTCGTACGCTAATTACCATGTTTCTCTTTTATTAGTGTAGATTATTTTCTGTCTTTTAGGGATCAGTGTTCCTCATTGCCTGATGTGAAGTTTCATGAAAACCATTGCTCAATATGTTTGTCTGGGTTTTTAATTGTTTCTGTGGGGAGGGTAACTCTGGTCCCTTTTATTCCATCTTGACCAGAAGTTCACGTTGTTAGGTGTGTCCTGTTGCATTTTCTTCTCTTACCAATATGGCTTCTTTTTTTCTGCTAGATTTATATTTATTCATTGCTTTTGCTTGCTCATTGTTTCTTTCCTTAAAACTGTGACTTTCTTATTGCTCCTCTTGTCTTTTTGTATGCATCAGTTTAGCTTTAGTTTTTGCAGGCAATCTGCAGGCCCTTGTGTTAAATGTCCTGCTCTGACTGAGCTGCCTGGACATTGTGGAACTGGTCCTATGATACAAAAAAAGACTGAATGCACTTTCCCCATTGCAACCAAATGCTGGACAGTTTTGTCCCTTCCCCCCACACCCCACACCTCAAGAGCTGTTGGACATGACAGACCCATTTATTCTATGCAGAACAAAGCCCATTTTTATTTTATGGAAACCAAATAGTAGATAAATAATTCAATTTAGCTTTGTCTCATCTTATGCCCCTTGGCCATACTAAAGTGTAAGCTCCCTGGGAGAAGAGACAGTGTCTAATTTATCACTGCATTCTCACCATCTAATATAATGACTGGGACTTATATCTGTCTTCATATCTATGGAATGAATGAGCATGTATCTGTTGTCTGCCCCCAAGTGATCCTGCTGTGAACATGGCTCAACAAAGTCCCTTTCATTGTACTAAACCTTTTTTAGTTTTCTTATAATTATATGCCATTCCTACTTTTGATGACTTTACACGCAAATTTCACCTTAGGAGATGATTATTTTGTGACCTAAAAGAAGCTAAAGAGGTTGGTATTTAGAGGAAGACTTTTGAGAAGCCTTTAGCCCTGATCCACTTATTTGAAGTGTGCTGGAGTATGTCTGCAGAACTTGTCAAATTGTTGTGGTGCCTATGTCCATTTAAAGTGCTATTCTATGCTAATGTGTAAATTCTAAGCAATATTGGCCCATGTGGCTCATCGGTTGAGTGTCATCCTGTGCACCAAAGACTTGCCGGTTCGATTTCTGATAGGTGTGTGTGCTGGAGGTGGCTGATTGAGTCATATTGATACTTCTCTCCCCTTCTCTCCCTTTTTCTCTATCTAACATCAATAAAAAAGTATATTTTTAAAAAATTGGAGAAATGACCTGTGGGATAAACCTTAGCCTGTGGGATAAACCTTAGCCTAAATTTGTTCTTAGTAGGTGTAAATAGCCTCTGATTCTAAACACTTTGGGCAAAGCCTTGTGGAATAGCCACATCTCTCCCATTTCAAGAGATTCTTATAGGGCAGAGGTGGGCAACCCCTGGCACGCGTGCCAAACATGGCACGCCAGTAACTTTTGCTGGCACGCGAAACCCTCTCTTATAATCTTCCATTTACAATTTTTTTCTTAATATCGACTTTTTTATTTTTCAGATAAATTCAGTGTAGGTGCATCTTAGATAAATAAATAATTTTACATAACAAGTTATCTTAAAGACCATAGACATGGATTGACGAGAGAGGGGAAGAGCAATTTCTATGCCTCTGCCTTAACTCTCCCTGCCTTCCTAGATCCGACTAGTGTTTTGGTTTCATCCACATACGCTTGTGAATCTTTGTTCTCCGTGATGAATTTTGTTAAGTCTCATAATAGGAGTAGCCTGACGGATGAAAGTAGTAGCTCGTGCATATCTCTGAAGGTCACGAAATACAAACCTGATGTAAAATCTCTGTCATCAGTGATGCAGCAGCAAAAGTCTCACTGATAATATCAAACGGAGTCATAAAGTTTTCTGTTGGACTATCAGTGTACATGTATACATTAAAAAATAAATGTATTTTTCATCATCATATGCTGTGTTTTTGTCGCTCGAATGAATTTTATTATTTCTTCAAGGTTCTTCACATCCGTACACCTTCAGAGATATCAAGTAGGTGTAACATGTTCTCAAAAAATTAGGGTTGGCACGCAGAAGAATTTTGAGTCAGAGATTTTGCTGGTTTTGGCACGCACTCACAAAAAGGTTGCCCACCCCTGTTATAGGGTCAACACTGGTGATCTTCATTATTCTTATAACAAAGAATGCAGACCTTATTGAGGACCTATGTGCAACATGCCACAGCAAACATTTTACTTACATTACCTCTTTTTAGTTTTCACCACGATCTTGCAATGTAGTTATTATGCTCATTTTACATATGAGCATATATACTAGGTAAGCTCGGGGAGGTTAAGGAGTGGATCCAAGTTCACTCAGCTACTATGTGTTTGTTTTCTTTGCTATGTAATAAATCACCACAAACTTAGCAGCTTAAAACAATATCTGTTTATTAGCTTGCAATTCTGTAGGTCAGAACCCTGGTCATCGTGAAGCTGGCTTTTCTGCTCAAGTTCTTAAAATCTGGGCGTTGGCCAGGATTTTGTTTCTCCCCTGGAGGCTCTGGGGAAGAATCTGCTTACAAGCTCATTCTTGTTGTTGGCCAAGTTCAATTCCCTGAGGTTGTAGGACTGAAGTCACTGTGTTTTTGCTAGTTGTCAACTGGAGCCGCTGCACTCCTTGCCACATGGCTCCCTCCATCTTCAAAGCCAGTAATAGAGACTCTCCCTTGTGTTGAATCCCTCTCATACCTTAAATCTCTTTTGTAGGAAAAGCCCCATCTCTTTTAAGGGTTTACTTGATTAGGTCAAGCCCACTGAGACTCTGTTTAAGGTCAACTATTGCATATAATCTAAACCAATTAAGGGAGTAATATCCCATCATATTCACAGATCAAGGGGAGAGGATTTTATAAGGACACGAGCCACTGGGCATATGGTAGAATTCTGCTTACCTCAAAGGGGTAAAGTCAGGCTTGAAGCCATATATATTGGATTCCAAGGCCTGTGCTCTTTTTACTAGGCCAGTTTGCACGGAAAGACAAAGATCCTTGTTTCTTCCAACAGGCATCATGCTCAGAGAGCAGTTCAGGGCCCTAAATGTTGCTGCAGGCTATGTGTATTGTTTGACCCGCTGGATCTTCTGGTTGGTGTGGGGTAGCCTCTGTGTCCACAGCTCCTGTGGCTCTTGCCAGATCTCCTCCTTCAACTTCTCTAAGTGCTGAGTGCATTCCCTGGCAAAGTTTCTTCCACATGGCTCCTGCACTGCTAGTTAGAGACAGGTGCTGGTTTCAGTTGGTCTTTGTATGCTCCAGGTTTTCCTCACAGGTTCCTGTTCATCTTCAGGGTCTGGTTTTTCCTGACTTATGTGCTGCTTTCCCCTTTCATCTGCCAGCTCTGCTGACCCACAGTGATTTCAGACTGACCACCAGACCCAGGTAACTGCTTTCACTTCTTTCTTTACCAGCTCCCATTTTTGTGGTCTCTGGCTAGTGACTTTTCTCTGATCCTTCATCCTTCCCCTTCTAGGCTTTTACTTTCATAACTTTTCTGACAGTTGTGTAAGGTTTAATCTCTACAGAGTCGCCAGTCACTGGGTGACTTGACCCTTGATTGACCCCTATCTAATAGAACGTCTCTAAGCCTTTGTATAAGCTGTTTCCTCCATCTGGAAAGCTTTATTCCCTTTTCTTTGTTGTTTCAATTCATTCTTTGGGGATGAGCTCAAATATCACCTCTTTTCTTAATGTGTCCCTGATCATTTTGTGCCTGAACACTGTTGCTCCTTCCTCTGAGATGCCACGGGACCCTGGCCACCTCTGTTAGGAACTGTGCTGTTTTATGATAGCTTTATTAGTGTCACTCTCTCTCTGGAGTGGAACACATTAGGCTCACGAAAAGAACCTAAAATCTGTAGGACGAAGAGTAATAGTGTTAGTCCCAGCATTTTGGAGTAAAAAAGGATGCATACACAGATTTACAGACTTTTATTATTTTTATTTTATTTTTTATAATTTTGACTTTTACTAAATAAATACAGTATGTAGATATCATCATACTCATGATATGGAGGTGAAGAAGAATGTACTGGCCCAGGAAACAGCCTGGGTGAAGGGCCTGTGGTGGGAGGGAGCATGCAGTGTCTGGGTGGCTGTGAGGTCAGTGTGGTTGCAGTAGAAAGAGCAGGCGTGAGAGGCAGACTGGCATGGCCCGGTGGGGCCAGAACGAGCAGAGCTTGGAAAGAACATTCTGGCTGTGGAGAGTGGAGTGAGGGGGCCAAAGAGTGGATTGTGGTGTAGATAGACCAGTGGGGAACTTGCGGTACTCTTCACCCAGAAGAGGATGGGGCCATGGTGGAAATGGAAGAGATGAAGTACAGTGACTGGATTCAAGAGATATTTAGGAGAAAAATCTCAGGAGTGGGTGATGGATTGGATGCAGGCATGGAGGGGACAACAGTTTCATGAAATCCTCTTGTGAGTGAATCAGGTGGCTCTAAAACATCAAACAGTGTAACAGAATGTGGCAGACATGGTTGCATAGCCTAAACTAAACTACACATAACTTTTCCTTTGAAGAAGATGCCTGGAAAAGAATGAATAGGACATGTAAAGACACTGAGTTTTCTGATATAACTACAAAATTAATTTTATTTATTTTTTATTTTTTTTTACAAAATTAATTTTAAAAACAAATTAAATCTTAGCTTCAAAGTATGCAAAACACCAGTTTAAAAAGTCCCATGTGAATTAAAATCATTTATTGTTATCAGAATTATTAAGATTTTTATCTAATGATAGTTTATATGAGGGGGAAAAATGAATTGAAGTGAGACTTCTGAAACTACTTGATTTAAATAGAATCCACCTTAATTGAAACTCAGTGTGCAAAATGATAAAGAGATGGTTTGCTCAGAATCAGTCATGACGTAATGGAAGAGGTGTGTTTGAGGACAATGTATTTTAAAAAGAGAACTTACTTTATAAAAGACATAGGGATATTATGAATTTTGATTCCCTTAGCAGAACATACACTGAGTGGCCAAATTATTATGACCGGCCAGATTATTATGACCACCCCATCAGTACAATGAAGTGAATTAGTTATTTTAAAACCTTGAGAGTATTTGCTTAGGAAGTTTTCAATATTCAGTATTTTTGGAAGTGTCAATGAAGTACTGTACTGATGGGGTGGTCATAATAATCTGGCCACTCAGTGTATATTGATTTAGTTATGACTTTATTCATCTGATAGAACTGCATTTGACATGAAGTAATTCTAACACTGGACCAAGAGATATACTCAAAGTACAAAATATACAGTAATTTTCTTTATAAAATAATTCACAACAGCTTTGAAAATAACAAGAGGGGACATCTATAATACTGTCAACAACTATATATATATTTAACCAGGCCAGTGTGACTCAGTGGTTGAGTGTTGACCTATGAACCAGGAGGTCATGGTTTCATTCCTGGTCAGGGCACATGCCTGGGTTGCAGGCTCAATTCCCAGTGTGGGGCATACAGAAAACAGCCGATCAATTATTCTCATCATTGATGCTTCTATCTCTCTATCCCTCTCTCTTTCTCTCTGAAATCAAGAAAAATATATTAAAAAATAAAATCCCACAAAAACAACAGCAAAAACCACATCAGTCTTCCTTCCCACCATGTACATTTTGTCTGTACTATTATCTGTCACTTGATCAAGGAAGCAGTTAAATACTTGAAGATTATCTGAAAGTGAAAATGCTTTCTTCAATTAATCTTGCTCAGTAATCTGATTGTAGGAGAACATTTTGTGTCGTACAGTTATTTGTGTGCTAGAAACTTCTGACCTGGGTTATTTAATATTCACAACAACTGCTGAAATAGTTTGTGTGCTTGAAAAAGCAGAGAGTAAAATCTATTACAATTTTATAATTAACTCTCAGTTCTTGTGTAGTGTTCTCTTTGTTCAAATAGTGTCATTAAAAAAAATCAGAGATTCTTATAAAAGCAACTCTGATTTTCCTAATTATTTTAAAATCTTACTATAATTCATTAACATGTTATACCATCATTAATTCAATTCATCCAGACTTAGAATATTTTGCATTGCTATGTCTATCTTAACTGTAATCAAATTCCTTTGACCAAAGGATTTCCCCCCATTTATTTACTAGGCCTTACTTTTTCTTAGTCCAAGTGTCTTCTATTTTGAAGATATGTTTTTCATTGTCTCAAGAATATTAAATATGTGTGGTAGAGCTCAATTTTTAAGGCCAGTATAGTATGACTTAGCAGTATAGTGGAAAGAGCTTGGTATTGGTATTGAAGTTGGACAGACTTGGGTATGAATCCCAACCCACTATTTACTTAGCTAGATCATCCTTGATTAGTTACATAAATTTTTGAATCTTACTTTTCTCATCTGTATTATGGAGATAATAACCTCTTCTTCATAGGGTTGACAAGATTAAATGAGATGATGTATGTAAAGCATAGCATAGTGCCTATCACCTAACTCAGTCAAATCCCTGTGTTTCAGGCCTGGAGTGGACCATGAACCTCTACTCTAGAGCACTCATCACAGTTGCACAGTGACGTTACTGTCTCTAACCCCAACTAGGCTGTAAGCCCATGAGACAGGGACCATACCTGCATTTGTCTACCTTCCTATGCCAGGCACTTAGCCCCTCTGATTTTTGTGGGAGCTCTTATTATCCTTATTTTAAATTATTTTCATTGACTTGTAGCAGAAATGATTTGAACAGCTCCAGGGACCTGAAATAATTCATATGTAACTTCCATAGGATGTAGCGCAGAGTAGGATAAGATTTACCTATGGATTATAAAAATTTCTGATTTTATGGGAGGGAGAAATGGCGGTGGAAATTCCAGTGGACTTGCTGTGTTTGGGAACATTTCTGAAACTTGGCTAAGTATTCCAGTTGGAAATCTCCTCACCAAAGATTTTCTGTTGCTGGTTGGGGGTGTCCAGAGGGGGTGGAAATTAGTTTATTCCATTCACCTTGTCTGGCAGCATCCAGCTGCACAGATGTAGTGTGATGATCCTCCCATTGTTGATCTACAAGACAATAGATTATCTGTGGGAGCCCAGGAGACCAGTCATTTGTTCAGTTCTGGTTATTGTCATCCTATTTGTCTCTTTTTCTTTAAAATGCACTCTCGGGAGACCCGTGTCTGTGATTGTCTGGGGTAAGATGCCACTGAGAGTAATGCTGGAGAGATTAGAAGTATTTACCATCTCTCTCTGCAGCCAAGGTTTGTCAGGTTGATTTCCTAGTGAGAATTCACTTGAGAATAAACAGCAACACTAACTTGGTTTTACATTATGATCTCAGAATAGCTGTGTTCCAAAATTTTTTCAAGTATTGCAATTCTGGGGAAGTAAGGATTTTATATAGGAAATATTTTATTTTTTACTATAGTTTATTCCACAGTTCCTATTGTTTCCCATTTCTCCAGTTCATAGACATAACTAAGTCAGTAAAAATCTGGAAGTTATTTGCAATGAAGTAGAAGCTACTCACTGGTGGAATTATTGAAATCTGTGAATGTCATTTAAAAATCGTCAGGGGATTTAAAAATTACCATTTGAGTCTATTTCTCTTTTCTGATTGTTACACAGAGAACTCTGTTACCTGGCTTGTTGGTTAAGCCGCTGTGTTTGGGGTGATTTGTCATGCAGCAATAGGTAACTACTAGTATAACAGTGGATCTATAGCACCTGGTAATGATGGGCCCCTGGGGTCCTGTGGAAGCATTTAGTCTCAGCTGGGCCCAGGAGCAAGCTTAGGAATTGTTTCTTAAAAGGTGAGTAGGTATCAGAAGAGGACCCCAGAGTTCTTTGCCGTGATCCTTTCATTGGTGCTTGCCATGTCTTTATTTGCTATGGCCACTTGGAGTTCCCCTGGATCTACTACAGGTCATGAGCAGGGAATGGAAGGTGAGAGAGCATGAAAGCTTGGACTTCCTACAGAGACTCCTTTTTATTAAACTACTAGTGGTCCAGTGCATGAAATTCCCTCAGCCCGGCCTGCACCTTCTCCAATCTGGGACCCCTCGGGGGATGTCCGACTGGACATCCGATGGATCTGGTCTAAACCAGCAGTCGGACATCCCTCTCGCAACTGGGACTGCTGGCTCCTAACTGCTCACCTGTCTGCCTGCATGATCGCCCTTAACCACTCTGCCTGCTGGCCTGCTCGCCCCCAACTTCACCCCCTGCTGGCCTTCTCACCCCCAACTGCCCCCCGCCCCCAGCCTGATTGCCCCCAACTGCTCCCTCGCTGGCCTGCTGACCCCCAACTGCCCCCCCTTGCTGGCCAGCTCGCCCCCAACTGACCCCCCCCACCAGCCTGCTCACCCCCAACTGCTCTCTCCCTGCTGGCCTGATCACCCCTAACCGCCTCTGCCTTGGCCTTGCTGCCACCATGGCTTTGTCCAGAAGGACGTCTGGAAGGTCTCCCAGTCTAATTAGCATATTACCCTTTTATTGGTATAGATCCGTGGTCGGCAAACTGCAGCTCGTGAGCCACATGCGACTTTTTGGCCCCTTGAGTGTGGCTCTTCCTAAGCCTTAGGAGTACCCTAATTAAGTTAATAACAGTGTACCTACCTATATAGTTTAAGTTTAAAAATTTGGCTCTCTAAAGAAATTTCAATCATTGTACTGTTGATATTTGGCTCTGTTGACTAATGAGTTTGCCGACCACTGGTATAGATAGTCACCATGCCACACAATACAGCCCCAGGACTTACTTATCTTATAACTAGCATAATGCTCTCTAGGTCCATTCATGATGTTGCAAATGGTAGGATTTCCTTTTTTTATGGCTGAATAATATTCCATTATGCTATATATACATGGTGGCGCAAAGTAGGTTTATAGTTGTTCATATGGAAAAGAACACAAGAATCCAATCTAATAAAGAGGGAATATGCAAATTGACCATCATGCTGTCACAAATGGCTGCACCCACAGCAGAGGTGGGGTTTCTGTAACACAAGATGGCTGCACCCACAGCAGAGGCCGAGTTCCCGTAATGAGCCTTAATGAGCAATCAGCAGGGACCAGTGGCTGCGTGGCGCTGGGCCGGGGCAGGGGACTTGAGGCTGCACCTCCCCACCTGGTGGGACTTGAGAGGGGACCTCAGACCATGCCCCCTGCCCTGGCAGCTTGGCCAGGAGACCTGAGGCTGTGCCCCTCCCCCCCCCCCACCTGGCAGGACTTGATGGGGGACCTCAGGCTGCACCGCCCGCCCTGATGCTGGGCTGAGGGACCTCGGTCACGTCCCCCACCCAGTGTGCACTGGGGGACCTGAGGCTGTGCCCCCCCCCACCTGGCGGGGCTTGACAGGGGACCTGAGGCTGCGCCCCCACCCGTTGCTGGGCCAGGGGATTTGAGG
Organism: Myotis lucifugus; assembly: GCF_000147115.1. Taxonomy (NCBI): domain Eukaryota; kingdom Metazoa; phylum Chordata; class Mammalia; order Chiroptera; family Vespertilionidae; genus Myotis; species Myotis lucifugus. The sequence goes on from NW_005871073.1 coordinate 4,490,772, forward strand.
CTGTGCCCCCCCGCCTGGCAGGGCTTGACAAGGGTGGGGCCGGCTGTGTCTGGATCTCGCCCAATGGGGGTGGGGCTGGCTGGGTCTGGGTCTTGCGCAATTTTGAGGCGTTGTGGTGGGCGAGGACTTGACTCTGGGTCTCGCGGGGTCATACCTCAGACTCTGACAGGAGGAAGATTTTTGTATACATTTTACTAATTTTCTTTCATCTCTGACACTTCTATTATGGAGAAAGGGTAAATAGCAATATTAAAATATTTCCTGTAATTAATCCCCTTTTATTTTATTTTATTTTTTTAAAATAAATCTTTATTGTTCAGATTATTACAGTTGTTCCCCTTTTTTCTCCCCATAGCTCTCCTCCACCCAGTTCCCACCCCACCCTCTGCCCTTACCCCCCCACTGTCCTCAGTCCATAGGTGTACGCCCTTTGTTGCCAGGTCATACACATGGAAAATGTAACTATTTCCATCTGTGACGTGTCCCTGTGTTCGGCCTCACAGGGACCGTCTCAGCCTCCCAGGGACCGTCTCGGCCTCCCAGGGACCGTCTCGGCCTCACCAGGACCGTCTCAGCCTCACAGGGACTGTCTCAGCCTCACAGGAATCGTCTCAGCCTCACAGGAACCGTCTCAGCCTCGCAGGGGCCGTCTCAGCCTCGCAGGGGCCGGCGCAGCCTCGCAGAGGGCGCCGCATCCCACGTTGGGGGTGAAGGTGCAAGACAGAAGCTCCTCTCGCTGTCTCTCCTGCTGCTCCCTTGTGTATCGCAGATGCTGGAAGTTTCTGAGAGCAGTCTGCAGGTGCTGGACATCATACTTTAACTGGTCAACACGAAGTTTGGCATTCTGTCTTTTGTTGGGCGGCTCCTTGCTGGACAAAATCTCCAGGCGTTCTTGCTGGCTGAATATCTGGTATGCTTGCTTGGATTTCGTTTTCTACTAAGTGCACAGACTGCTTGTCTGCCGTCTCCCAGCGTCCCATGTGAGACTGGATCTGGTGGACCTGTTTGTGCGTTTGCTGGTACAGTGGTTCCATGTTGCTGGCCCAGCCGGGTCTGGTTCCGGCTTCCTCTGAACCTGATTCTGCTTCTTGAGTGTGTCCCTTATGGGTGCAAGGAGTTGAAATCTGCAGTTTGTTGGGTTAAGCTCTGTTCTTGGTGCCTCTGCATATCCTACTCAGTCTCAATGCTCTTCTTTCTTTTCTTCCAGTTGTAGAACTTTCACTGGGTCAGCTTTCTCATGGTTCTGAATGATAGCTGTTTTGTCTTATAGTTGGTATTTTCAATGTTGTTGTGGGAGGCAGCACGCACAGGTTTGTACCTTACGTCGCCATTTTTCTCTAACTAATCCCCTTTTAATGTGCACGAATTTCATGCACTGGCCACTAGTTAATAAACAATAATACAAGAATAAACCCCATGTTTCATGCACTCACAACTGTAAACCTATTTTTGCCCCCTCTTCCCCCCATGTATATATATATGACATTTCTTTATTCATTCATCCACTGATGGACACCATGTCTTGGCTGTTGTAAACAATGCTGCAGTGAACATGGGGGTGGATATATCTTTTCAGTTTAGTGTTTTTCTTTTCTTTGGATAAACATCCAAAAGTGAAATTGCTGGATCATATGGTTGTTCTGGTTTTAATTCTTTGAGGAGTCTCCATCCTGGTTTCCATAGTGGCTGCAGCAGAGACTTTTTTGCTCAGGGCCCCCTCAAAACTAGTGAAAACCCAAATGCACTATCAGTTCCCTCAACCCCATCAATACTGAATTGCTCTCCAGGGCTTATATATACTCCCACTAGCAGTTTATGACAATCCCCATTCCTTCACATCCTTTACCACCCTTGTTATTGCCAGGCCTTTTAATGTTTACCAATCTGTTTGGTGTAAAATAAAATCTCACTGTGGTGTTAATGCATTTTGCTAATTACTAATGAGGTAGAACAACTTTTTACATATTTATAATTTTTGTTTCCTCTCTTTTGAGGTGGAATTCATTTCCTTGTGGTTATATGTCTGAGGTCCTCATTTTTTTTCTAGCTGTCAGCCAAGAACCACTCAGCTTCTAGTGACACCTTCATGTCCTTGCCATGTGGTCCTCTCACAGGCCCTCCTCACAACTAGGGTGTTTGCTTCTTCAAGGCCAATAGAGGAATCTACTTCACTTCCAATCTCTCCCTACAGGGAAGACCTTCTAAAGGCCAGCTCACCCAGGATAATCTCCCTCTTGATTAACGCAAAGTCAACTGAGTAGGCCTCTTAATCCCATCTTCACATTTCCTCCACTTGCCATGTAAGATAACCTAACACAGTTGTAAAATCTCTCGTCATTCTCACAAATGCTATCCCACTCAAGGGGAGGGGAGTCTACAGGGCAGACACAGGTTGGGTGGTGGGGAACATCTCAGAACACTGCAGGGCTCTCAGGGCTGTGGTTCTCTCTGCTAACTTCTGCATCTCTCTTGGAGTCTGGGGCAAGCGAATTTCAGACCCTCTGCTGTGTCTCCCAGGGACTGAGAGGAAACTCAGGGCTCTTTCCAGCCCTGCCAAGCAGTCCACCATTCCTTTCTGTGGCTGAGGGCCAGCAGGGCTGTGGGCTTCTCACTGAGGTCTGTCTGGGATTCCTAAACTTAAAGGGAGAACCACCTCCCTTTCATCCTGCAAGTCCCTGGCTGGAGTGGACAAAGAACAAGACCCTCAAATCATTTCTAATTCTATTGCTTTTTCTCCACATTCTTGTTTCCCCCTCCAATCCACAAAGATTTTATTTGCCCTCTCCACTGGGGGCCAGGGGAGGGATGGAAGAGATGGCTGGTTAAGTAGTCTTCCAAATCTATTGCTTATGTAAAGGTCTCAGCCCTGGAAGCTTAAAGGCTAAACATTAACTTCTTTTGTTCCTATTTGCATTTCAAATATGGTTTAGGTTTTCTGGGGGCAGCAGAGGCCAGGATTAGTTTAAAGAAGTGGTGGGAGCCACAGGGTAAACAAAGGGATTGCAGGCTATCTCATGACTCCCCTCCCCCTGTTATATATGGGTTAATATTTCATATACAACCTGCCACAATAATTTCCAAAAACAGTTTAGTTTCCTGAATCATCCTGAGAATTGGATTAGTTTCCTGTTAATTTTTATACCTCACCTACTAAATTCTTTGTCTATGAACATTTCACCCCCTCCCCTGAGGGGGTGGAAACCCCACAGAAGGACAAATTGAAGCAGTTCTAGAAATTAACAAAATTTTAATTAAGTTTCCCCTGGCTCGGGGGAAAGCTGAACTTGGCAGTGTTTCTGATAAAATAAAGGACTTGTGCTTATACTAATTAGGAGTGTTACTCAAGTGAAATTAGTGGAAGTCACTATAAACCCCAAAGCTTAGTACTGTAAATATAAAGAGTGGTTCTGGGTTGGAATAAAAGTAAATGGGTAAAAGGATGTGTCCAAAAAGCAGTTAGCATTTCTTACCAGAACAGTTATGTTAGGAAAATTTTACACTCAGCTGCTAACCACCTTTCCCTCCATCCCCAACCTCAATACACAGGCTTGATTGTCATGTAAACAGTCTGCTAATCTTGTGGCATTAATGCAACTCATGGAAAAATCTCTAAGGAAAACACAGTGACCTTGGTTGGCCTGCTTCCTCAAAGCCAGATGGGGACACTGTCAGGCTGCTAACTCACCAGGCAGAGCTTCCGGGGTATTGCTTGTCTTTCCTTCGCATTTTCTGTCTTCCTGACTACCTTCTTCACGCTCTTTCAACCCATTTCCAAAGGCATAGGTTTATCCCAGATCTCATTTCCATGGAGCTAATTTCAGAATGCTCATTTCCTTCTGATTTTTGAACTATTTTTTCTTTTGAATTGATCTTTGCTTTACATGGACAGTATTACCATTTTGGTGAGGAGTTGATTTTTATCTTTGCATCCCCAGCATCTAATCTGAACACCTGGAACATAACAGCTGCTCATATTGTTGATAATGTGAACACCTGTCTATCTTCCCACAGTGACCACTTTGAAGGTAAGGACTTGATTGATCCATTTTTGAATCCCTAGGATCCGACACACTGCTGGGCGCATAGTCGATTCTCAAGCAAATTTTACTGGATAAATAAATAGTAGCCAGAGATTTACTTATATATCTCAGCATACTGTAAAAGAATGATAAGCTCTGATGTTCTAATTTTAGAATATATTACCATAGAAGTAGATACGCAAAGGTTGCCGAGTGGGCCTTCGAACAATGACTGGGAAATTGAACAGAAGAGGAATGCAATGAGGAATAATTTTTAAGAGAATACAGGTGAATGTTCTCTCTATGCAATCTTTACAAAGTCAAGCACATTTCTGATTTGAAGCAGAGAACAAATGCATCCTTTCTTTTCTTAAGATGAAATACAAACTTTAAATGCTCTCTTGAAAATCATTATGAAATCCTTTCAACCAAATGACCAGAGGGAGATGAAATCTCAGCTGAGGTCTGAGTCAGGCAGCTGGAATAATTTTCATTAGCAGTACTGCTTGTGCCTCTGTTGACTTGCTAACTACCTCAGAGTGCATCCCATTTACCCCAGAGTGGATGAGCTTAATTTGCTTCAGCCAAAAATGAACAAAGCAATGATGAACAGAGCCTGTTTCTTTCTCAGTGGGAGGCTCAGGTTTGAAAATAAGATGAGATGATGATCTTATTTTTTTTCCTGTTTCCCTCAAAATTTTCCAACTTCCTTATTTTCCTCCGCTTTGGCCCATAGTTTCCTATACATTTTAATTACCTGAATATAGTCATTTTCCCTGCCATGTTAACCTTACAGAGTCTAATGTTTTCTGATATAACTTAGGATGTAATTAGTTTGATTGCACATATGCCATATTTTTCTTCTTGTCAATGCAGACTTCCATATTGATAACGCATATCCAAATTTGAGAAGTATCTCAGTTTCTTTGAGGTAGTGTTATGCACTGGGAAGACCATAGGTTTTGGAAGCAGACATATCTGTTTCAGACTCCTGACTATTACTTAATCCAAAGTGTGTGACCTTGAGAAATATCTCCTGGTTAGCAACATCTGGAAAACAAACAAACTACGTCATAGGCATTACTTGAGATTTAAATAAGTTAAAAAAGCCTCCTTAATAAATGACAATTACCTTTTTTCCAAGAAAATATTTTAACTAACATTGAAGTGTATCATTGATTCTCTAATTTTACTTTTAAGGAGCCTAGTTAATGACTGGTCAGCATCAGTAAGTGCAGGAATATTTAGCAATAAGGAATTAAGATTTTGTGAAATTTAAAATTAATATTTTGGTGATACAACTCTATCATCTGTAAATTACCTTAAGAGTAGTTAAAAAGAAAATGACAATTGATATTTAATACAACATTTTATTTATTTATTTTTTTGAGCAAAGTGTAATTGACCAGGAGTTGATTAACTTGGCAAAGATCACTCAGACGGTAAATCTGTCTTTTCTATTCATGGATTTCCGAGCGAGGGCTAATACACTGCAGCCAGTGGTTTCTCACTTCTGTCTTCTATCTGTTGGAACAGTTTCTGTCCTACTTCACAATCTCACTATTTTTTACTGGGATTAGATCAAGAGCATCCTACTTGGCACCTGTCTCAAAGTTGCCCTTTTTTCCAACCCATCTTCCTTGTTGGTCAGATTACTCAGATGATTACATTCTCCTGCTCAAATACCTCTACTGACTCCCCAGGGTCTACTAAGTCAATTCCAAACTCCTTAGCCTGGCACTCAGTGTCTTTCATAATATGGCCTCGGGTTCATACATTTACTTAATGAGTATTTTTGAATGCTTACTATAGGCCAGGTCTAGGTGCTTGGAATATAACAGAGAATTAAACATAATCTCTGCCTTTGCTGAATTTATATTCTAGTTCAGTGGTTCTCAAAGTGTAGTCATGGGACCCTGAGGGGTTCTGAGAGCCTCTCAGGGTGTCTACAAAGTGAAAATTGTTTTTATAATAATAGTAAGATGTTACTTTCTGTTATTTTCACTCTCATTTTTTCTTTTTTTAATTTTTATTTTTAGAGAGAAACATCATTTTTTTCTGTTCCACTTATTTATGTATTCATTGGTTGATTCTTATATGTGCCCTGACTGGGGATTCAACTCACAACCTTGGCGTATCGGGATGATGCTCTAACCAACTGAGCTATCCGGCCAGGGCCTCATTTTCAAATGTATGTACAGTGAAGTTTTCCAGAGGCTACTTAATATGTGATATCAGAACTGATAAGTGTGGAAGCCAATGTGGGAATCCAGGTGTCTTCTATTAGCAGCCCAGGAACACGACATGTTTTATAGCCAGGTGGAAACACTTTACACTGTAATCAGCATAATGCATAACTCTAAATTTGTATAAAGCATTAAATTATGAATGTCACAAGAGTAAAATATTATTATTATTTGTCCTTCTCCCCATTTTCATGTTTTAAAATTCAATTCTTATTTTAGGGGCAACCTCAAATGTCACCTGAGCCATGATTCTTTCCCTAATTTTCTCCTAAGAGAAGTGACACCTTTTCAAAAAAATTGTTCCCATCCTCAATGATAATATTTTAATCTTGTGACATTCATAATTTAATGCTTTGTACAAATTTGTAGTTATGCATATGCCACTCATATTCTTCTCAAGTTTATGAAACTTCTTAGAGTTGAGGACTGTTTCTTATTATACAAACCTCTGTATCAATGAGACTTAGGTTCAGCAATAACAGAAAACCTCCAAATAATAGTGGTTTCATCAAGAAAGAAGTGGTTGTCTCTCATGTAAGTCAGAAGGTCAGCAGTTGAGGGCTGAAGTTTTGACTCACTCTAAAAGTCTTTAGGGCTGTAGGCTCCTTTGGGCTCACTGCTCCTTGGTCCCAAGAATGTGGTCTTCAGCTTCTAGGTGGCAGCATCTTTGTTGCAGGAGGAAAAAAGGAGAGAGAAAGATAGGGGCCAAGGAGAGGCACCAACTCCCACTTAGGGAAGGTTCCTGGAAACTGCTAAGGCAATTCTTCTATTTATACCCCAACTGGTAGAACTTAGCCACATGGGCATACCTAAACTGCAAGGGAATCTGGGAAATGTAGTCTTTATTTTTCATGGTCTTGTGCTCAGGGGAGAATAGATACTGGGGGCTAACTTTTAGTGTCTATTATACTCCCCAAAGTGTCTACCACAGGCTTTAATTCCAGATAAAGGCTTAAAATGAACTTTAGCAGGTAAGTGACATTGAGCTTTAATCTCAGAATTACTTGTTGGATAATGAATGCCAGGACACTTTTATTTATAACTAGAGGCCCAGTGCACAGGATTTGTCCACTGGTGGGGTCGTAGCCTGTGGGGATTGGCCCGCTGTGGAAGCGCCACTCGTCCTGGTCAGCCGAGTGGCTGTGGACCCGCCCTCTGAGCGGCTGCTCCCTGATCCAGCATCTTCGGTGGAGCCGGAGCACTCACCTCTCCAGGTGACCCGGTTGGGGCAGGTCCAGGGACAATAGCACTGAGAGGCGGCGGAGTAGGCCTCAGTCCTGTGGTGACCAGAAACCTGCCTCCCAGCCTCCAGGGTCAGCTCTGTGAGCCCAGCGGTGGTGGCGCTGCATGGCCTGCGGGTGTCCGGAGAAGGTGTCAGGGAGTGAGGAGGAGGAGCCTGGGGAGAGGAGGCGACAACCACAGTCCAAGTTCCTGCCTGTCGGCCTGGGGTTTGCAGCAGGAGCAGCTGCTCATCCCGATCAGCTGAGTGGCACTCCCACTGTGGTAGCGCACTGACCACCAGGGGGCAGTTCCTGTGTTGAGCGTCTGCCCCAGTGTCAGTGTGCGTCATAGCAACTGGTCGACTGGTCATTCTGGTCATTCCGCTGTTCAGTAGCTGGGCTTTTATTATATAGGATAATTTTTTTAAGGGAGGTATTAGATATAATTAAGGAATTCTATAATCTATCTTTTCAAAATCAATTATTGTAGGGTTCACCAGTTGATCAATTGCTGCTATTAGATCAGGAAGCCTTTTTTTATTAGACCTCCCACCTTACTATTTTCACTATTTCCCCTTCTCCTGCTTCCCCTTCTCAATAGTGATAAAGACGTCACTTGACCCTTTCTTGCCATGTGTCCCAAGTTTCCCTGTGTCATATGATGCCCTTGTCTTCAGGTCCATCCTGTAGACCCATCACAGTGAAAAATCACTGTCAGAAGAAACCCATGGTGGTTTGCTCAAGTTATTAGATTAGTCTGCATATTTGTCCCACATAAAAGGAGGTAGAATGTAATGTCAAGGTACTAAAAGTATTGGGGCATTAAACCTGTGCTGCATGTTTGCCTTCCAATGTCTTCTCATTGCATGCAAATCTTAGTAAATGATAGAGCCCATCTTTAAATTTTGAGTCTGACTTTGTATTTCCACAAAATGTTTAATTGGGATCTACAGAGGCATCCTCAGATCCACCTCTTCCCCCTCCTCCACACCCTTCCTCTCATAATGTCTACTTCTGGTTCTTAGAGCTTTCAGGAAACAGTCATTCCTCCACAAAAGAAAGTCTGGGGTTTTACACAACTGAATTTACATTTAGAATAGTTCATCTGGTCATACTAAGTAGTCTACAAGCCACAAAATAGAAAAACTTGCAGTTTTAGGATGTTGGGAATTATCCCAGAGGTCAGTTCTTTGAAAAGATCCTATGTAATAAAAGCCCAGCGACCATAATGGCAGAAAGACCAGAATGACTGCTCAACCAGTCACCATGAGGTGCACTGACCACCTCTGGGTCCCTTTTCCCCGGCTGGCAGGCTCTGATTGCCTGATGGCGAATGGGGACCTGGGGGTGGGTGGCGGGGGATGCGGGCAGTGCCAAGCCAAGGCCCCCCACCCCGTCAGTTGCGCCACACACAGAGGGTGACCTGTGTTGGGGGTGGGGCCATGAGCGGGTGGGATCGGCTGACCTCTCGGTCCCTTCCCCCTGGCTATCAGGCTCCAATCGCCCAATGGCAAACTGGGAACCTGGGTGGGTGGTGGCAGGGGGTGGGGCCAGTTGCCAGTAGCTGGGGAAGATGGCCTTGGTCGAAGGCTAGGCCTAGGAACCATACCTGTGCACGAATTTCGTGTGCCGGGCTTCTAGTTGAAATATAAAGAACTTACTAGAAATGGTATTGCCCTAGCCAGTTTGGCTCAGTGGATAGAGTGTCGGCCTGTGGACTGAAGGGTTCCGGGCTCAATTCCAGTCAAGGGCACATGTCTGAGTTGCGGGCTTGTTCCCCAGTTGGGGGTATGCAAGAGGCAGCTGATCAATGATTCTCTCCCATAATTGATGTTTTATCTCTCCCTCTCCCTTCCTCTTGGAAATCAATAAAAATATATATATAAAAAAGAAATGGTATTACTGTGTTTTTTGTTTAATTTTCATTTGGACATGTCTTATTTTCTTTGGACATACACTTCTTTTTTTGTTGTTGACACTATTACAGATGTCCCCCATTTCCTCTTCCCTTTGTCCCCCTCCACCAAGTCCCCCCAGCCCCCGCCTGGCCTTCAACACATTGTTGTTTGTGTCCATGGGCTATACATATATGCATATATGCTCTTTGGCTAATCTCTTCCAGTCCCCCCTTCCCTTTCTCTCCTCTGAGATCTGTCAGTCTGTTCCATGTATCCATGTCTCTGGTCCTATTTTGTTCACCAGTTTATTTTGTTTCATAAGGAAGATACCACTGTGTTTGAAACAACATTTATAAAGTGAAACAAAATTACCAATAGCTGACCTATTTTAAGACAGTGATGATGACATGGGGGCATATTTTTCTGTGGCATACATTTTCACAAAAGAAATGAACACTATATAGGACTGTATTCATCATCTATTCATTCATCTCACAAATATTTATTACAGATCAACCACATGCCCAGCACTGTGATAGATACTAGGAAACAGTGGTGAGCAATAGATCCTGTTCTTATGGTATATACAGCCGAGAAGAGGAAGATAGACAAAGAAGTAATAACTGCAAAATATGACTGCGTGTTGGGGGAGCACAGATTGCTATAGGAGTACTCCAGGGGGGCATTAAATCTAGTTACAGTCTTTATGGAGCTCTCAAATTACAAATACCTCATCTGAGCCTCACAAATACCTCTGTAATAAGTAGTGTAGGGATTATTCTTCTCATTTACAGCTGAGGAATTAGTCTCAGAGAGATTAGCAAGATCCAAGGTCCCATAGACCCAGATATATCCTCTCTGCAAATAAACTCTATGTTTAGAGAATGACAGAAGTGACCAACCCCAATGCTCTCATCACTGCTCCTCACAGCAGCCGAGTGCCAGGAAGTGTGAGGTTTGTGGCTGGGCTGTGTCTACTTCCAGCCTTTGTGGTGTCCTCATTCCAAGCATACAACTCCCATTGGCATTAATTAATTAATTCTCGGGATCCTTCACCGTTGCCTGGAAGCCGTGCGGATGTTCTGGCCAGCCTGGCCCTAAGAACTCTTTAACGAGGGCTGGTCATCAACTGCCCATCCTGAGAGCAGTCCTTGCAGTTAACAAAAGGGCCAGGGATCTTTCAAACAGACACAGAAAGTAGAGAAGCTCAGCCATAAAGCCTTGTTAGGATGAGCCACCATGTGGCAGTTCGCTCAGTGATGTGTTTTCCTGTCCTATTATATAGAACTGAGATTCTCCAAAGAGAAAGCACCATTAAAATGCCCAGATACTGCTTTCTGTTTAGTACCATCGAGTTGAACAGAGGAATGAACACTGCTGCTGGGCAGAAAAATTCTCCTAACAGCTCTCCCTGCACACCCATCGGCACCCCATTCCCTGATTCCTCCAGAAAAACTTCTCCTTCTTACAAATTTTTGAATCCATTGGAAATTTCCAAGTGATATGAACGTCTTTCAGGGAATAGTGTGCTCTAGTAACAGCTCTGGCAAAACTGAGGACGTGGTGATCACTATTTCCCGGATTTGCTGTGCGGTAGAAAGACAATGGGCCTTGGAGTCCACCCCAGTTATCTCAACTCTTCCACTTTCTAGCTGTATCAGTTTGGGAAAGTTCCTGGACTTGCTTGAGCCTCAGTTTCTTCAAAGGATGGTTGTGAGGATTAGAAGAAAGACATAAAACTAGTACAGTGCTCGGCACATACTTGGTTCTTAACAAATGGGAAATTTTATTATGATGGTTAAAACACCCTTTCCCCCCATGAAAACTCAAGCAAACTTTAGAATTTCTTCTAAACCTGGCTTTTTTTTTTTTTTTTAAAACACCTTTTTAACCACGGAAGAGGTATAGTGTTTGCTTTATTTATTTCATTTATGTAAAGGTTGAAATTGAGCAAAACAATTATACGGAAGTGAGCTTTGTAGGTTCACACTTGTGAGTGAGGCAGAGAAGGACGTTCCAGGTAGAGAAAGGGGCCAGAGCCAGGGGAGGCCTGAAAGTGAAGGTGGCTCAGGGGGCAGCCTCAGTGGTCGGGTGGGTGAGAGCGCAGGACACATGGTGGACCTCGTGGATCATGTTAACAAGGCAGGGTTTAGTCTATAAACAGTTGGATTTGTCAAACTGTTTAAAGCAGTGGAATTACACAATTCAACTTATGTTTAGAAAGTGAATTTGGACCACAGGACAGAGGAAGGCTGGGAGAGGGAGGGAGGCTGGGAGGAATCTGGGCAGGGGAGCGGAGTGAGCAAAAGTTTAATTAAATTAATTCCTGCTGAGCTACTAATGATAGATAATGGTTTAAGATAAACACCTCTGAGTGGGCTGTTCCAATGGGCTCTCAGACCTAGAGGAGGTGTGAACACTAATGGGAGACCTGCAGGCTCTGGGAGGGCACCTTTGGTTGTCTATTACCCAATCTTTTCACACCTACAGCTGGCCCTTCATAGCTGGTCTGCCCTGAAAAATGAAATTTAGTCCTGTGACCTGGAGGAGAGTTCACAGCCCTCAGAGCACAGGTTGCTCTTTGATTATTAACACTGGACCAGCGGGAGCCCTTTCTCTCTACCCTGAAGAGTCCTTTCTCAAGTCAAAGCCATTGGGAATGAGCCTTACCTGGCAGGCCTGAAACACTACTGTCTTTTCCCCAAAGGACGTGCAGCTGTGGGACCAGCACTTATCAGCCTACTTGTTGTTCCTACATGGAATCTTATTAGCAAAGCCCAGTGTCACATTTTCTCAGCTCTGAGGAAAGTTCCTGTTTTTAGGATCCATACATGTGCTAGCAAGTTGTGTGAGTTAAAACAAAACTTAAAAAAATATATTAAATTGTTCCTCTTTTTCCATTCTTTTACTCTTTCTTACCCACCCCCCTTCCTCACAAACCCAACAAACATATCCTCTCTGCAAATAAACTCTATGTTTAGAGAATAACAGAAGTGACGCATCACCTGGTCTGATTTTGCCCTGATTGTGTAGCATTGACATATGAGAAGGAATGTTAGATCAAAAATAAAAACACCTGGGTTATGTTTTTTTTCAGTGCCATTAACTACATGTGTAGCCCGGGGCCGCTTACTTCAGGTTTCCCAGCCTTACCTGTTCTAATACAAGGGAGTTGGTCAGGCTTTGTCTCTCTAATTCCTTCTCACCTAAGACTTGGTGAACTGCACCGGAGTGGTGGTACTTTTTCACGAGGTGGGAAAACTAGAGTGCTGCTTTGGAAAAGTAGACTCGCCTGTCTAATGGGCATTTGCTGATTGCTTCTTTGGTATCAATTTTTTCATTTCTCCAATAGCCTGTGGCTTCCCTCCTTTAGGGGTATGTTCTACTTTGCTCAGTTCGAAGCCAGAGTGGAATGGACACCATTTCTGGCTCCAAAGGTAGCTCCTGTCTGGTTTGAACCAGCCTGTGTGTCCCACTTCTTGGCTGAGGCAACTGGTTCCAGAATGGGTACTGGCCCAATTCAGGCCACTGAGAGGAAGGAAGTTCCTTTTGCTGGGGGCTGGGGGAAGAAGGAGGCTCCCTGTGTGTTTTGTGAGAGGCGGATGAGCTTCTCTTCTGGTGTAGTTGAGGAGGGATCTGGAATCACTGCCGCCACAAGGGAAGCTGCATAGAGCCCAGAGAATCCCTAAGAAGCCAGGGTCTGGGGACTCTGGTGCTCTGGAACAAACCATGCCTGAAACAACCTCTGGCCTTTAAAAAAACTTTTGAGCCAATTAAATTATGGGTTTAAACCAATTCAAATTTGTTTTTCTATTACCATCAACTCAAAGATTCCTAACTTTTTTGTTGAGGTTTCACTAAATATATTTCTATCAATCTTTTTACCCCTGAGATAAAAAAAAATCTTGCTTATTTTTGCATTTTGACTACAGTCACTTCCTAAACCAGTGGTCGACAAACCGCGGCTCTCGAGCCACATGCGGCTCTTTGGCCCCTTGAATGTGGCTCTTCCACAAAATACCACGTGCGGGTGCTAATAGAGTGCGATTGAAACTTCGTGGCCCATGCGCAGAAGTCGGTTTTCGGCCTGGGTGAGTCTATTTTGAAGAAGTGGCGTTAGAAGTGGGGGGTGTCGGTCAGTCGGGCGACAGGAGATGCGGCGTAGGGCGCAGGTGGGCCTCGGGTTATGCAGCGCTGGGGAGGCACGCGCGATTCATGTACGAGTTGAGTGAGCCAGTCAGTCAGCAGTCTGTGCAGTGGTTAGTGCTAGTCGTGTCCGCAAATCGTGCGCGGGTGACAAAAGTACCTACTCGAAGCATAAAGTTACCTGTATTTTTCCAACCAGCTGCCAATCCTACAGGTATTTTTGTCATCAATTTAAGAATTGTAATTCTTTTGTGTTGGTGGCTTTATGATTATTTTAGCAAAGGCCAGCTTAGGAGTACCCTAATTAAGTTAATAACAATGTACCTACCTATATAGTTTAAGTTTAAAAAATTTGGCTCTCAAAAGAAATTTCAATCGTTGTACTGTTGATATTTGGCTCTGTTGACTAATGAGTTTGCTGACCACTGTCCTAAACCATCAACTGCAAATGATTGAAAACAAAACTTTTAAAGTGTCAGTGCCTGGCACATAGGAGTTGCTTTGTAAATGTTTGTTGAATGAATGAAAGTGAGAATAAATTAAAAAGAGGAAAGATAATATTTTATAGGTGCAGGGGGCAGCTGGCAGAGAGTAAAGTAATTCTATAGGACATTTCTTTTGGTGGTGGTGGTGGGGGGGGGCATGCTAATGAGGAAAGGCATGACAGGATCCTAAAGCCTAAACTGCTGGGCCACACGGGCAAGAATTGTCCTTTTTCTTCTCTCTTGAGATGTTGCCTAATGTTCCTTTTCTTACACGTTAGAATTCAAGGAAAAAGGAGGACCTAGAATCACACAACATATTTTGATTCAACTCAATCGTTTGATTAATTAAACAGGTGTTTTATGAACACCTACAAAGGTCTCTGCCCTCAGGAGGTTTACTATTTAGCAGGGAAGATTGGTAAATCAATAAATACTAATTATAAAGCTGAGGAGTATTATGAGAGAGAAAATATAGGGGAGTTATGAGAACAGAGCAAGGGGATGTAACCTAGACCAGGGAAAGGAACGCGTCTATGAGGAAATGATGTTTAAGCCGAGAGCTGAAGAATGAGTAGGTGCCAGTCAAAGATGGGAAGAAGGGGAAGTGTGTTCCATGCAGTGACTCAATGGCCACAGGAAATTGAGCCCCTGTGAGGTCCTGAGAGAAGTTCAGAATGGATGAAGGGAAGAGGGAATGGTAAAATAAAGCCAGGGAAAGGACCAGATTTTGCAAGTGTTTTGGGGCCAGGTGAAGGAGTTTGGGTTTTATTTAAAGAAGAGTGGGAGGTCGCTGCAGGCTTTAAGAAGAGGTGCAACACTATCAGGTTAGCATTCAAACTTGGCACAGGGTCATGCGGCCCCTTTGTTCCTCCGTGAGTCACTGCTTTCTCTCTAATTGCTGCCTCTTCCCTGTAAAGAGGAAAAAAGTATGAAGTGGGCACTGATTGCTCCCAGAACTTGTCACAGCACTACCTTTGAAGACATTTGTTTTTCTTGGTAAATCAAATCCTCTTTTTCTTAATTACGGCGTGGGTTTTCAGTAGCTGCAGCCTTCTGTAAATCAGTGCTGCTTTTCAGCTCTTAAATCTTCAAAATGGGATCCAGCAGGGCAGGCGTGGGCTCTGTAGGCATGGCTCTGCAGGCATAGATCTACCGGCCTTGTCTACTGGCTTTCCCTTGGTAGGCAGCTGCCGATGGTGCTCATGCTGTGTAGCTGCCCATTCCGATCCGCAGGTATCGCTCTCTGTCCTCACTCTTTTCAATAGTTCTCCATAATAGAAAGAAAAATTAGCCTCAATGTGTCAAAGTCTTCAGTTCCCTCTTTGCACCTGTTTTGTTTGCACCCTGGGGCAAGTGCATGGCTCTACTTTGTTTCACTTGAAAGGGTTGATCCTTCTCTCTGGGTCTGTTTGTAGACTCCTGGAGAGCAGACTCCTCTCATTGCACCTAGAACTTTGGACACAGTGAGTGCGGTGACAGCAAGAGAATGACTGAAAGGGTAAAGACATTCAAATGTTCTGAGGCTGGACTGGAGTGTTATTGGAATCAGTGCTTTGCCAAGAACAGACTGGCAGCTGGGTGGAAAGATGTGAGCACCTGTGTCTGACAATTTGAAGAGCATTGGTTGATTGGTAATTAGAATTACTGCTCTGAAGTGTACTCAGGACTCAACTCATTGGCTGGTAGGGATGCACTTCTCAACAGGAAAGGGCACTACTCAACCCAGAAGGCTTCCACAGGTCCTTTACTGGCCAATTCCTCCCTTGAACCTCCAATATTGTTGAAAGGTTCAACTGGTAACCCACATAAAGTGCTTAGGAGGAGGCCATATATGGGTGAGCAATCAGGAATGTATTGTTATTCTTATTATAAAGGTTATGATCATTATAGAGCGACCTGGCTTTGTGGATGAAGCTGGAATCATTCTTCCCCAAAGCCTGGAGTCGTTTCACTTATTTGCTGAGCCATTGATTTATGCAACAACTATTGAGTGTTTAAATGTACCAGATACTATTATCATTTAGTTGAAACAGGTGCATAAAGGTTGCTTAATTTTCTAAGATTTTGGTTTCCTATTGAGGCAGGGCATTCATTCAAGAAATAGTTACTGAGTATTAAGTAGTGGTGTGGTCACCCATTTCAATTGTGGAGCTAGGGGGAGGGGAGATGATATTGGTGGAGTAACGCATAGATCTTTCTGCTGTATCTCCACGGACTTATCCCCTCCAGCTCAGTGTGTTCCCATTCTTCGCTTTATTTTTCTTTATAGCACATTTCACCATAAGAGATAGTGTATATTTCATATTTTACTAATTTAGTTGCTTATTGTCTGCTTCCATGCACTAGAGTATGAGCTCCACAGGGAAGAGTTTTTGTCCATTGGTCCCCATGCTCTTGGCTTTGAACAGTGAACAGATATATATGGCACATATATCCCATAACTACTTATTGAGTGATTCTGTCCCACCTTTGGAGGCTCTATAGCATCCTTTCCTTAGACTCTTCCTGAGGCCTGGAGTTGTCTGGTAGAACATCTGGTTGTTTGGTCTTGCTCAGTGGTGCTTTGCAGATCACACTATTGAAGTATCCATGTATCTGAAAAGAAGGCAAATGGCAGCCGACCAGTAACTCATTAATCACCTTGAAGACTTTATTCACAGAAGAGCTATTTGGTTTATGTCAGAATTTACCAGGAATGGTTTTTTCTGGGAATAACAGCTTTTTAAACATTTATTTATTTATTTATTGTTGACAGTATTACATAAGTTCTCCAATTTCCCTCCCCTTTCCCCCCCTCCTCCCAGCATATGCCCCACTCCAGGCCTTTACCATACTATTGTCTATGGGCTATGCATATATGCATATATGTTCTTTGGTTAATCTCTTCCTAACGCCCCCCTCTGCCCCTTGAGGTCTGTCAGTCTGTTCCATGCATCCATGCCTCTGGACCGATTTTGTTTGTCAGATTATCTTGCTCATTAGATTCCACATATAAGTGAGATTGTGTGATATTAGTCTTTCTCTGTCTGGCTTATTTTGCTTAGCATAATAATCTCCAGGTCCATTTCATGCTGTTGCAAAAGATAAGAGGTCCTTCTTTTTTTTTTTTTTCAGCTGCATAGTATTTCATTGTGTAAATGTATAACAGCTTTTTTATTCCCTCATCTACTGATGGGCACTTGGACTGTTTCCAGATCTTGGCTATTTTAAATAGCGCTGCTATAAACATAGGGATGCACTTAGTCTTTCTGATTGGTGCTTTTCGGGATTCTTATGATATATTCCCAGAAGTGAGATTGCTGGGTAAAACGGCAGTTCCATTTTTAATTTTTAAGGGAAACTCCATACTGTTTTCCACAGTGGCTGCACCATTCTGCATTCCCACCAGCAGCGCACTAGGGTTCCCTTTTCTCCACATCCTTGTGGGTACTTGTTTTTTGTTGATTAGGGAATAATAGCTTTTAAAAGCATGCTTACTATGTACTGTATTCAATGCCTTACCTACATGTTCTCAATATATACAACAAATCTGTGAGATCAGTATTAGTATCTAAACCTTGCAGCTGAGAAAGTCAAGGCACAGACTGGTTAAGAAAATTGAAGGTCACACAGCTAATTAGTGTCCATACTGGGATTTGAGCCCTGGCTCATGCACTAACCACTAGGATACTCCCATATGCTGTTTGGCTTCACTTCTATATCTCTACCAATTCTTTTGGTTTTATAGGGAGAAAATTGACTTGCTTTCCTTGGCTCCTGAGACCAGATTTGTCTTGCCTACAGACATCTTCATCTTAGTAATAGCAAGAGCATATTTTAAATAATAAAGGACGGTATACAGGATTTTATGTTAAATGTCACTGTAGTAGTTACCAACAATTTGTTTGGTCAGATAGACACATAATGCTTATTAATGTAGTTAATGCTTGTTTCAAAACAATGTAGATTTCAAATGATGTAGAAGAGTAATTTTCAAATTTTCATAGAAAGAAGATCTTACCAAAATTCAAAAATTGAGCCTAAATCCCAGCAATTATGACTCAGCTAATGTGAGGAACCTGAGTTTTTAACAAGTTTACCTGCGATTTTGATGTCAATGGTCCTTTGGCCACGATATAAGAATCACTAACATGGAAACAGCAGGAAAAGTACAGAGTCGAGAAAGTCTTATATGTAGCCCTAGAAAGAGGCTAATCTGTAATAACCACTCAAGAGCCTTAGCATATCCCAAAAAGGCTTCAGATCTCTATTTACACATGAACTTTTTTTTAAAAAAAAATATTTTTATTGATTTCAGAGAGGAAGGGAGAGGGAAAGAGAGAGAGAAACATCAATGATGAGAGAGAATCATTGATTGGCGGCCTCCTTCATGTCTCCTACTGGGGATCGAGCCCACAACCCAGGCATGTACCCTGACTGGGAATCGAACCATGACCTCCTGGTTCCCAGGTAGGTGCTCAACCACTGAGCCATGCCAGCTGGGCTACACATGAACTTGATAGGTGACCTGAGATTATGGTAAAGAGAATTTAGAATGTTGATCAGTCCTCAAGATAAGGAGACTAAAATTCCCCAGTAAGTGTTGTGCAAGACTGTGTGGGTTGATGTGGGGTGAGGGAGGGGCATACATAAAGTGTAATGATACTGAGGAATAGGGAGAGATCAAGATGCCTTAACTACGTCCTTGGAATAGTAATTTATAATCAGTGGGAAGGGACTTTTTGAATAGCTTATTTGAGCTGTCACTCAAATGTTTTCTGACTTAGACTAGGGGGTAGCTTTTATCAAGTTATCTGGAAGATAGTTCTATAAGAAACTAAGAAGGTGAGGCTATATTTTATGGGAACTTTATAAAAAAATGGAGAGAGCAGAAACCATCAACAAAATGAAAAGAGAGCCCACTGTATGGGAGAACATATCTGGCAATGATGCATGTAATAAAGGGTTAATATCCAAAACATATAAGGAATTCATACAACTTAACAAAAGGAAGTAAATGCAATTAAAAAAATGGGCAAAGGATCTAAATAGACACTTCCCCAAAGGGGACATACAGAAGGCCAAGAGACATATGAAAAAATGTTCAAAGTCACTAATCATCCAAGAGATGCAAATCAAAACAACAATGAGGTATCACCTCACACCTGTCAGAATGGCTATCATCAACAAATCGACAAATGACAAGTGCTGGCAAGGATGTGGAGAAAAGGGAACCCTAGTACACTGCTGGTGGGAATGCAGACTGGTACAACCATTATGGAAAATAGTATGGAGTTTCCTCAAAAAGTTAAAAATGGAACTCCTATTTGACCCAGTGATCCCACTTCTAGGAATATATCCTAAGAAACCTGAACCACCAATCCGAAAGAATGTATGCACCCCTATATTCATAGCAGCACAATTTACCATAGCTAAGATTTGGAAACAGCCCAAGTGCCCATCAGTAGATGAGTGGATAAAAAACCTGTGGTACATTTATACATGAAATACTATGCAGCAGTAAAAATGAAGAATCTCTTACCCTTCGAGACAGGATGGAAGGACCTGGAGAGTATCATGCTTAGTGAAATAAATCAGAGAAAGACAGGTATCACATGATCGCACTCATATGTGGAATCTAAGTAACAAAATAATCTGATGAAAGGAGTGGATCCAGAGACATGGAAGCATGGATGGAACAGAGTGTGGAATCTCAGAGGGAAGGAAGGGGAGGTTGGGTGGATGGGAGGTAATCAACCAAAGACCTTGTATGCATAAATGCATATATGCATGATCCATGGACTCAGCCAATAGTGTGGTGAAGGCCTGCTGGAGGGAATCAATGGTGAAAAAAGGGGACATATGTAATACTTTCAACAATAACAAATTATTCTTTTAAAAAAATGGAGAGAGGAAGATCACACTTAGGCATCTGATAAAGACATGAAACAATGGTGGGAAGAAAATCCTCCCTTATAGTTGAGACAGCAATAGGATCAACCCAGGACACTGGTTGGGCAACACTGAGCGCTGGAGAGGGCAGTGGGGGAGGGAAATAATGTTACTGTGGGGGTATTACCAGCGAAACAGAGCAGCATCAGCGGGGGCTGGTGAGTAATGCAGGGAATGACCCAGTAGGAGGAAGGCTAGGCCGTGGATCCTTAGCTATTCCTCTTGGTGGTGGCTTAGAGCCCTGTTCAAGTCAGGATCTTAATAATAATAACTAACATTAGTATAATACTTGCTATTGTTAAGTCCTTATCTAGTCCTTTGTTTTTATTAAATTGTTTGTCCTCATTGACCAAGCAAGTGGCAGATGTGGGAACTGGACCCAGGAAAACTTCAGAGCACTTGTGCATCTGCGGTACTATATAGCTTTTCCCCATGCCTCAGCGCCAGGTAGCTTTTCCTATTCCAGATGTGTAGATTATGCCGGCGACATCCTGGTCAGCTGCTTCTCAAGCACATGCCATTATTAATTGGTAGGGTAAGGGAACAGGTTACTACAGACCTCTACTTGGAAAATGACTCTATGAGAACGCCTTTGTCCATGCCAGACCCATAGAAGTCATTTAAGACATGTTTACTTGAATGAAAAATGAAATAATCTTGCTTGTAATGGTTTGAGGAAAACATCTTTGAGTACTGTGCACTTGAGCAAGTCATTCTAATGACAAAAGCCAGACACTGTTCATGAACATACTAGTAAGCTGAATTGCTTAGTGCAGGCTGGTAAACAAAGTATTTACTATCACAGTCAGGAAAAGAATGTGTTTTTGAAAAAAATAAAAACAAAACTCAAGCAATGTTTTTATTGAAGAACCCCAAAAGTCCAGACCCCTCATATTATCCTATTCCTCAGGTCAACCAGGGTCTGATTTGAAAAGAAACCCAACACTCCTCTGATTGGCCTTAGTACATTAATTTGGTTCATTGTGAACTATTAATGTACTACTCATATTATGCGTCTACCCTTGAAGAACTTAAGTTCCATTGAGCAGAGGGGAGCTGTTGACTCACTTTTCTTGATTCTCAGAGCTTCCCAATACGTCTTCCTTTCCTTTTTGCTAAAGAAAATAAGCCTGGCCTGCGTGGCTCAGTGGTTGAGCGTCAACCTCTGAAACAGGAGGCGGTGGCTTGATTCTGGTCAGGGCACATGCCCTTGGGCTCAATCCCCAGTGTGGGGGGTGCAGGAGGCAGCTGATTAATGATTCTCTCTCATCATTGATGTTTCTCTCTCTCTCCCCCTCTCCCGTTGTCTCTAAAATAAATAAAAATATGATAAAATAAAAAAGAAATTAAGATGTAAAAGTAGGAGCTAATCCATGGGGCCTGGGAAAGTGGTTTGCTTTCTGAAAGTTAAGCCAATAGCCAAGAACCAGCCCCCAGAAGATGGGAGGAAAGAGCAGTTGTCTGAATGAGTGTAAGAGCAATGCAGATTCCTGCAGCCCTAGCCCCCTGTCTCCTGCCTCTGGCACTTCTCTCCCCCACACTGAGGAGACTTCCATCTCTCTGCTGTCTTTGGGCCACACCTCCCTTTTTTGCACTGGGCTCCACAGGGAAAACAGCTATAGTGTGTTTATTTGAAGCGTCTATTTGTAGTGTGTCTATTTAACAGCGTCTCGTTAAATAAAAGAGACTTAGATTGCATCAGGAGAGTGATTGCAGTTTCTTGTATAGAAAACAGATCTGGGTAAAATTATCAGGAGGATTAGAGAAAGTGTTTTCTGTCATCAAAATCAGTTTTTAAAAGATGTCAGAAAACAAAAACAAATTTGTAGCAAGATAAATAATTGTGTGCTGGATTCATCAACGGAATGAGTTATTAAACCCACTCAATGGTATGTACTGTTTCAGGGGCACACGTGGTTTCCAAGTGGTTTCTTGGCACTTGGGCCTCCCATTGGCCTTGCTATTTTCCACTGAGAAGCGTCTGACTGTCTCCACCAGAGCCTGGCCTCTGAGCGAAAACCCATGGATGGACCAGCTGGTGTTCCTGCTGCCCTTGGGAGTGGACATGCTGGAGGCATGGGGGAGTGGGGAAGACTCATGAACACTTTATTTATTGGAACAGCAATCTGAATGGGGCTCTTAACCACGAAAAGAGGATTGTTTTCAAACAGATTAGAGGGAATGAGTGTGTGAGCGTGTGGTGGGAGCATACTCCCAACATGTGGTGCTGCTTTGCCTCATTTTTACCCTTTAGTCCGAAAATAGAAACTATTTATCAGGATTTGCTGATTCACTTGCTGATGAGCTCTGACAGCAGTGAGACCTTCTAGGTAGTTGTGTGATAATTCAGCCTTTTTCTTTTTCAGAAGTTCTTTCCTTTTACACCTTGATTTTGAAAAGACTGGCAGAGAGTTTGTTGAGAGATAAATAAATCTTTACAGGCTCTCCTCGTGCTCAGAGGACCATATTGTAAGTAATCCTCTTAGTGGCACTAAGCTTCCAGTGAGGCAGTGGAGAAAAGAAGGAATAAGTCCCTGTCCAGTGAGGCCTTGTTGCACAGTGTACTATCAGAAAACAGCTAAGGACTCAAACAGTAGCTGCTCTTTAAAAACATTTTTTTTTTACGATATATATTTTTTATTCATTTCAGAGAGGAAGGGAGAGGGAGAGAGAGATAGAAACATCAATGATGAGAGAGAATCATTGATCGGCTGCCTCCTGCACGCCCCACCCACACCAGGGATCGAGCCTGCAACCCGGGCATGTGCCCTGACTGGGAATCGAAACGTGACCTCTTGGTTTATAGGTTGACACTCAACCACTGAGCCATGACGGCTCTTTTTATTTCAAGAAACTTCGCATAATAATACTAATTAAAAAAAGTCTCATTTTAAATGGAAAAGAAGAAATACCTACCTGGTAAAAGGAAGTACCAGGTGGCCACTCTGCCTACACCCACTAGGGCAGAAAAATGTTCACCAAATGAATTGAATTGGATGAATGAATGAATACTGAAACCTTAAAAGGCAATGCATTCCTGCCACCAGAAATATTTAAACCAAGACTAGATAATTGTTTGGCAGAGACGTACAGAGGACTGATGCGTCTGATAATGACTAGCTGACGACCAAATGCGACCTTCCAAAACTGAGAGTCCTTGGGGCTAAGTGAAGAAAAATAGCAATCACCAAGTCAAGGAGAAGGGAAGCCCTGTGTTCAGGGACTAGCAAGAGGCTCAGTTTTCCTGGGCAAGAGAGGACCGGATGGAGATCATTAGGATTCCAGCAAGAAAGAGGTGACACACCCAGCCGGAGGATGATTAATTTGGTGGCTGTAATCAAATGAACTCTGAATGGGGAGAGGGAAATGGAAGCAGTAAAACAAAGTAGGAAATTGTTGAAATGCTTCATGCGAGAGGGGAGGAGCCTCAGTTAGGGGATGTTCTCTTATTCTCATCAGCCACGTGGGAGGCTCCTGATGCCCCAACATATTGTGCAATCCCTGAGCCAACAACAAAAAATGAGCTTGGAAGTGGATTTCCCCCCAAAGTCCCAGACTGGATGGCTGACATCTTGATTTTAGCCTCCCCCCGGTGACCCCATGATGGACTTCTGCTCTACACAACTGTGCACAAATATTCGGTATTTTTCTAAGCTGCTAAGTTTGTCATCATTTGTTTTCAGCAATAGCAAAGTAATGCAGTTGCCCAACTCTTTACTAGTTTGTGGGTAGTAATCTCATAAAACACACTGCTCCATTTTATAAACATCTGTAGCTATTTTCTTCTAAGGTCTCCTCTGGAAGTGATGTTCCTTAGAATGAGACATTGTATGAGTGCTTTACGGAGATTGCTTTCTGGCCAAGATGAGTTTTTGACTCTCCCAGCTTTATCAGGTTTCAAGATCATAGCAGTATGGATTTTTCATTCAGTATATTAACTCAATTGATTTGGAAAAGATCTGTATATACTTGGCAATTTTAAATGCTGAATTCTGGGGACTCATCACTGAGTTTGACACCTGGCTCTGTAAATTATTAGTTGTGTGCCAGGGACAAATTGCTTACCTGCTTCTAAACCTCTAGTTCAGCAGTTCTCAATCTGTGGGTTGCGACCCCTGTGGCGGTTGAACGACCCTTCCACAGGGGTCGCCTAAGACCATCCTGCATATCAGATATTTACATTATGATTCATAACAGTAGCAACATTACAGTTATGAAGTAGCAATGAAAATAATTTTATGGTTGGGTCACAACATGAGGAACTGTATTTAAAGGGCCAGAAGGTTGAGAACCACTGTTCTAGTTCTTCATTTGTAAAATGGGCATAAAAGGGCCTAGTTCTGAAGCTTGGACATGGGTATAAAGTGCTATTTTACTTCTTTACACCCTCTCCTTCATTGATCCTTTCTCCCTTTCTTTTAAAAAATGTGATTTTACAAAAGGACCCTAAAAATAAACAAAGGAAGGGAAACAGCAAGGAAAGCATTTTGGGTTTCATTATTCGTTTCTCTTATATATTCACTTGTCTGTAAAGGACCTGTGGCACCATGAGGAACACCAAGAAGAAATGTCTGCTCTCAGCAAGTGGACATTTAAAAGGAGTCTAGAGGGACTCACATATATAATCTACACCAGTGATGGCGAACCTATGACGCGTGTCAGAGGTGACACTCGAACTCATTTTTTTGGTTGATTTTTCTTTGTTAAATGGCATTTAAATATATAAAATAAATATCAAAAATATAAGTCTTTGTTTTACTATGGTTGCGAGTATCAAAAAATTTCTATATGTGACACGGCACCAGAGTTAAGTTAGGGTTTTTCAAAATGCTGACACGCCGAGCTCAAAAGTTTCGCCATCACTGATCTACACTAATAAAAGAAACATGCAAATTGGTGCTACTCCACTACACCCACCAGCCAATTAGAGCAACTATGCAAATTAACCCAACAAAGATGGTGGTTAATTTGCATACACAGGTGCAGAGCAAAGACTGAAGACTGAAGACTGAAGAGGCTTGGCTTCTCTGCTATGGCCGGACCAAAGGCCTGGGTCCCGGGTGCCGGAGGAAAACCGGTGCCAGCAGCCAGGGGAAGGAAGGCCTATTGCGTGAATCTTTGTGCAACAGGCTTCTAGTTTAAAAATGTTTGGGCTTTTCAGTATTCTCTTTTTCTGGTGACCAGGGTGTGGTTCCTTTAGGAGGTGGGATTGTCCTAGTGCATTTTATAAGAACAGTGAAGTAATCTTTTCACTGCAAGTTATCTTTGGAAGGGAGAATGGGAATGGGAGGAAGGAATCTGCATTTTTTGAAGGTAGTGGTACTTGAGTGACAGCCCCCGCTGTTTGTGGTGTACAGGAATGTGTCTGTAACAGAATATATAAACACAGAATTCATGACTAAATCTGTAGAATGGAAAAACCAATGACTAGACTAGGAAGGAAAGTGTCATAATGGACGAATCCCATGGCTGGCATTGATGGCATAGAAGGACCAAAGGCTTGATGTAGGGACTGTTGAAGATATCTCAAATTATTAAAAAATCTAAAGAAAAATCACTTTTAATTTTTCTAATTGTTTCCCAAAACACACAGATGAAAGATATAGCTACGTGTAGTTGAATTTGACTGCTGTTACACAAAATTTTACAAAGCTTAGGAGATCTTTCTTTCTTTCTTTCTTTCTTTCTTTCTTTCTTTCTTTCTTTCTTTCTTTCTTTCTTTCTTTCTTTCCTTCCTTCCTTCCTTCCTTCCTTCCTTCCTTCCTTCCTTCCTTCCTTCCTTCCTTCCTTCTTGCTTTCTTGCTTTCTTTCTTTCTTTCCTATGAAAAACAGTGAAATTCTAACACTTCACTTGGGAATTGTGTTTGAATTCTGAATACCGATGTGTGTGTATGTCTTAATTTCCCATCAACACAGATGTTCACTTCAGAAAGAAAAATCATGCTTCCCGGACTCTCACCCAATTTTTTTTCACAAGATTATTGTCTTGTATTATTACGAAACAAAGCAGCTGCTAGAATCTTTTACACTTTTTGGAAAATTCTTTAACTATTTTTAAAAAAAATGAGATGATTTTGTTTTAGTGTAGAATCTCTTCTCTCTGTGAGCTGAGGGTAGGATAGAGAGAATAGAAGTAGAAATAGCATAGCTGATATTAGGGATATAGATTGCTGTCATGGTAGAATGGGGAGAAAAACTGAGAAAATAAAATCTTCTAATTTTACATTAGCAAGAAGAAGGTTAGACTTCTGACAATGGACCTGGTTTCCAGTATCAGACGACCACAAATTTTATACCATAATTAATCCACAATAAGTGAAGCACAATTTTACTCCTTTCTGGGTAGAGCTTTCTAAATGCTAAGTCAAGTCAAGTCAACTGGGCATTCCATACCAGTCTTAAAGCATTTGACTCAATATAATATGGATTACAATATAGCGTACAGATATTTTTATCTCTCTAATTCCTCTCTTCCTCTCTTTGCATCAAATTAAAATGAGAGAAAAGTCTCCATCTTGCAGTGAGACCTGGTAGACATTTTTGAGAAAGGTTTTTATAAAGATTGGGAACAGCTTAAAATATTTTTTGGAAAATTCATCCAGGATTACTTGTTTTTGTGCTCCTCTTTCCCATCTATAAATTTTCCTGTGACAATTTATTGGGCTTTCTGATGTAAAGTTTACTGGACGGTGTATCTGTATGTCAGTTGCTCTGAGCAATTTAAGAGGTAGCATAGGTGTGCCTGGAAGGGTGTCTTGTAATGAGAATCTCAAAGACCCCAGAAAGACTCTTAGCTTCTGTTAACACCATAAACAGGGCATTTATAAAAAAATATTTGGAGCAGTTTATAAGGTTGTATTTGTGAGATTATTAATGTCTTTCTGTTCTAGACTTTAAACTCCAAAAAGGCTGTCCTTTTGTTGTTGTTTTTGTTCATTAGTACAACCTCCATGCCGTGCATGGAGTGTGTGCTTAAAATATTGGTTGAATGAATAAAGGTAGAAATTCTTCAAATCGGATACATCCACCTTGAGCCTCTGCCCTTTTCTACTCTAAGAAAATGTGTTGAAGAGCATGGACAGTCTCTTATATAACCTTCTCTAAATGTCTCCTACAGTAGGGAGGGCAGATACAAATACCCTCAGTTACTAACAGTGAGAGATGAACAAGTACTTGCTCTGCTCCTCAGTCTCTACCTTTCCAAATGATTCCTAGAATAACTGCCTCAAAGGGTATGTTTATTTATTCATCCAACCATCCGTTCATTCATTTATTCAGTAAATGGCATTTCTCAAGGTGAGGTCCTAGGACCAACTGCATGGACACCACCTGGCTACTTATTAATGATGTAGCTTCCTAGCTCCTATGAGAAGATTATAAAACTAAAATCTCTTTACATGCAATTTTCATTTTAACAAGTATTATTAGTGATTCTTATGCACCTTTAAGTTGAGAGCCAATGGGTGTTGTGGGTTGTGATGATTGAACAAGATGCTCTATATAAAGCATTTGGGAGCCATTTTATAGCACAGAGCCTGGTACATGGTTGGTGCCACACACCAGTCCATCTTTCCATCTACTTAACCATCTGTCTCCCTAACCATCTATCTTCCTCCATCTTTTCTAATATAGTACTTTCATTTCTCATTTTGATTCCATCCTATTCTTCTCTTCTATTTGCTTTTCCCATCTTATCTTAAATTAGAGGCTCGATGCACTAAATTCGTGCAAGGGTCTCGGCCCTGGCAGCCATGGCTCTCGAAGCTGTGGTGGCTTGCCTTGGCCCTCACAGCCCCGGCTTCATCCGGAAGGTCATCCAGAAGGACATCTAGAAGGTCGTTCGGCTGTCTGGTCTAATTAGCATATTACCCTTTTATTATTATAGATATCTTACTCTGCCCAAAACTAACAGGAGGTCCATCACTGAACTAAGTGATGAGAGAAATATAGAAGACAAAGACCTGGTTCTCAGGGAGCTCCTAGCAAAGAGAGGAGATATGGAACTCCACAGCTGTATACAGATGTGTGGGCACATCCTGGCCCATGATCCTTGACCTGTGCAAATTGCCCCTCCTCTGCTCTTTTCTCCTATCCCAGGAAGCCTAGTTCCAAGCTCCCCCAAATGACTCTAGCTCTGGTTCTCAAACTTCCATCCTGTGCTTCTTTGTCACTTGGAGATAGACACAGTCACTCATTCACCACATCCCACCTGGGCATTCAGAACTTCCTCCTCAGGGTAATCACAAGATAAGATTAATTATGCTAATCAGCCTCTGCAGGCTGACACAATTAACCAGAGCATGAGATAGCTCCAGAAATCTGTATAGGAGCTGCCTACCTGATGGGTTTAATTTTACCATCCAGCACAGTAATTAAAGGGGAGAGGTGGGTGGTGCGGTGAGAGGAGTTTGCTCTTTTCAACTAAGGAGCACATTGTTCCATCTTCCAATGGAAGTTGCAGGAAGTTTCCCATGGACTGTCTAAGCCATTTAATTTCCCCTCTTTGGACCTGCCACTGGACATCTTCTTGGGGTTAAGTACCAACACTGTTGCCATTTTTTTCTTGATGGCGGTACAAATGAGCTACTTGTATTTTGATACATTTTAAAATCCTTTTCACTCCCCTATCTACTCTTAAGCAACTTTAATATTTTAAATATATATTTTTCTTATTCAAATATAAGAGAAGTTGGCCCTGGCCGGTGTGGCTCAGTTGGTTGGGAATCATTCCATGTACCTAAAGGTTGATGGTTCAATTCCCTGTCAGGGCACATGCTCCTGTTGCGGGTTCAATCCCTGGTTGGGGGTGTGCAGGAGGCAGTTGATCAATGTTTCACTCCCATATCACATCAATGTCTCTCTCTCTCTCTCTCTCTCTCTCTCTCTCTCTCTCTCTCTCTCCCTTTTGTGCTAAAAATCAATAAACTGTTTAACTACAGTTAAATGAAGATTTTCCAAATTTATTTTATCATATATTTTAGTTTTTCTCTCAAAGGTGACCTAAGATAAGGACTTGAATACAGTTAGTTTGTTGAGAGACAATTTCAGAAAACAAAAATGAGGGGATGGGAAAAGTGAGGCAAGTTAGGAAAGAAAGACAATCAAGAGGTATTAATAAACTCATTATCGCTATAAAAGTCTGGATTTAGTTTTGCTAAGAACTCTCTAAAGATTCATGTAGAATGCACCACAGAGTTGTCATGCTTGAGGATAGAAAAGATTCGGCATTCATCCACTGACTCACATCCCTTATTGATAGTAGACATTCTAAGAGGTGTGAGTTGGTATCTCACAGTTTTAATGTGAATTTCCCTAATAGTTAGTAAAATTGAGCATCTTTTCATACATCTGTTGGCCATTTGCATGTCTTCTTGGGACATGAAGTGTCTGTTCAGGTCCTCTGCCCATTTTTAAAAATTGTATTGTTTGTTTGTTTGGTATTGAGTTGTAGGCGTTCTTTATATATTTTGGATATTAATCCTTGTCTTCTGCTGTTGTTTTCTTGGTTTATTTTATTTTTGTTGAGAGTTAAGAGATGTTTGAATATTTTGAGTAACAGTACTTTATCAAATGTGTCTTTTGCAAATATTTCTCCTAGTCTGTAGCTTGTCTTCTAATTCTCTTAACATCATCTTTTGTAGAGCAGAAGTTTTTAATTTTAATGAAGTCCAGCTTATTAATTATTTTATGGATCTGCTTTTGGTATTGTATCTAAAAAGTCAAAACCATATCCAAGGTCATTGAAGTTTTCTCCTATGTTATCTTCTAGTTTTATAATTTTTATTTTACATTTAGGTTTATGATCCATTTTGAGTTAATTTCTGTAAAGGGTGTAAAGTATGTATCTAGATTCTTTTTTTTTTGCTGTTGTTGCATGTAGATGTCCAGTTATTCTAGCACTATTTGCTGAAGAGGTTATCTTTGCTCCATTGTATTACCTTTGCTCTTTGGCCAAAGATTAGTTGGCTATATTTATGGGGATACATGTCTTGGTTCTCTATTCTGTTCTATTGATCTACATATTTCTTCTTTTGTCAAAACCACTGTCTTGATTACTACAGCTTTATAGCAAGTCTTGAAGTCAGATAAAATCAGTCTTTCAACTTTGTTCTTCTTCTTTAATATTGTCGTGGCTATTCTGGGTCTTCTGCTTCTCCATATAAACTTGAGAATTAGTTTGTCAATATCCACAAAATAACTTTCTGCTATTTTGATTGGGGTTGCATTAAATCTATAGATCAAATTGGGAAGAGCTGACATCTTGACAATAATAAATATTTCTATCCATGAAAATTCTTCATTTTTCTGATGGTATATTTGTATTTTTTTGTTTTAAATTTTGAAATAACTTTTTATATCTTAGAAATATGGATCTTTTGTGTGGCTTTTTCCCTCTTACATTGAGTTTTTGATTGTGTAGACATTTTACATTGATTTTAGGCCAGAACTTTCAAATTAAAAAATGCTTTTCAAGAAACATTCTCCCCAAGAATAGTTAAATAGTTACATTTATTTTTTTTTCTAGTTGGGAGTTAAAGGATGGTTGGTCACGATGTAGTCATTTCTTTAAACGTACAACTGGATTTGATTTGCCCTGTCATATCATTTGCCGCTTTTGAAATCCCAGTTAGGTTTCCTTTGTTGTCATTTACTTCTTTTTCTAAACGATGAAAAGAAGTACACCCATTCTCTTTCTTTCCTCTAGCATATTCTCCCTGCCACCTCCTTAAAAAAATCCAGAAAGAAATATATTACTACTCAGGAAGTCTCCAACTTGAGAAGAGTAATTTCAAAATATGTGCACTTGATTCTCTTGCTTTTTAAAATATATGGCAGCTGGTACCATAGTAGAGTGTAGGAAGAGCTCAGGAGATTTATCTCAGTGCTGCGGCAGATGCAATGGTGTGAGCACACTCCGCCTGCACAAGCTTCCTCAGCACACCAGGAAGTGGCATTGCCCGCCTGAGCTGACCTCTTAGAGCCACTACATAGTACCCTGATCTTTCCTACTATTGGTTGCCCTATGGATGTTGTAAACTTCTGATTGGTCTGGAATGTTATATATACTGCTGCACTCACACAATAAAGTTGGATCTGCGTCACTGAACCGGTCTCCGGAGTCGGGCATGCTTCGTTAGGACTCCGTTCGGCCTCACCCCCACAGGACCCCCTGCTTCAGTAGAGAAGAGATTAAGAGTGTGATTCTTTCAAGATGAACCTCTGTCACCTGTAAAATAGAACTGAGGATAACTGTAAGGATTAACTGACATGACTATCTGTCAAGATTTTAGCACTCTCTCTGAACACAGTACTAGTAACAATAATAATGTAATTGCAATTACTATTATTGTCATCTAATTAATATTATTGAATATAGCTGATTTGTAGTAGCATCTCTTCCTTGAGAATGAATATTGGGAGTGGGGAGCTGAGGTTGGTTTTAAATTCTGCTTGAGGCTAACACACCCCAGGCTAGTTTTGCCTCTGTGTTTTAGCTCTCTGCCCGAATATCTTCCAGGGTTCATGTGTCAGTCAGTGTAATGAACATCCTCATTGTAAGAGCCTCCAAACTTATTCTGTCTTCTTCCCATTAGAATTAACCATTTTTCCTTCACTCTGTAAATTATACCTGAACATGAGTATATACTTACATTTTAAAAGTATTTTGATTGATTTCAGAGAGAGGAGGGAGAGAAACATCAATAATGAGAGAATCATCCATCGGCTGCCTCCTGCATGCCCCTTACTGGGGATTGAGCCTGCAACCCAGGCCTGTGCCCTGACAGGGAATTGAACCATGACCTCTTGGTTCATGGGTCAATGCATAACCACTGAGTAACACTGGCTGGACTATACTTACATTTAATAATGTTAATATTTATTGAGCTCTTACCATGTGCCAAGTACTATGCACCTTATCATTTCTGTACTCTTCCTAATAAACATCTGAGGTAGACACTATCATGTTCACCATTTTATAACATGTTACTGTACTTGGTCTCCACGTTAGACCTCAAGATCAGTACCCCTGGAGAACACATTTGATGGATCTTTATTTTCCCAGAACTTGCATAGTATTAGGAACAAGATAAGTTCTCCATAATGGTTGAGCTATGGCACTCTCTCTCCCAAAGTGCCTGTTTCCTGTTTCCTGGAGATGTTGCATTCTTCTCTTAGATCAGTGATGGCGAACCTATGACACGCATGTCAGAGGTGACACGCGAACTCATTTTTTTGGTTGATTTTTCTTTGTTAAATGGCATTTAAATATATAAAATAAATATCAAAAATATAAATCTTTGTTTTACTATGGTTGCAAATATCAAAAAATGTCTATATGTGACACAGCACCAGAGTTAAGTTAGGGTTTTTCAAAATGCTGAC
The DNA here is from genome assembly GCF_000147115.1 of Myotis lucifugus. NCBI lineage: Eukaryota > Metazoa > Chordata > Mammalia > Chiroptera > Vespertilionidae > Myotis > Myotis lucifugus. The sequence continues at coordinate 4,523,101 of NW_005871073.1, forward strand.
ACGCCGAGCTCAAAAGGTTCGCCATCACTGTCTTAGACCTTCTCTGCTTGCTCCAGGCCTCATGGTACTTATTCTTCACCCTTCTCCATGGTCTTCTTCTGCTGGAGGTCTTCCCCCACCCTAGCAGAGGCCCCACCAGGAGCTCAGAGCATGCTGGACTATAGCCATTGTGAGCAAGAGGGGGAGACATGTTTATATGACTCAAGTTTTAGCATTGAGTGTGCTTTGCATCTGTGCTTTTGCACAGCCCTCTCATCTGCCTTGAACACCCATTCCTCCTTCAGGTGTCAACACTAGGTGTCCCCCTCCTCCATCACCTCTGCCAATCCTCCCTCTATCCTATCCATGTGACTGTCACAGCACTGGCTGCTCTCTGCTGGATCTGATGTTCTCCTGTCTGGACCCCTACCTGTGAGGTCATTGAGGGCAAGGACTATGTTCTCTGTGCTCTGCAAGTCTGAAACCCTGGTGCAAGCACATAGCCAGTGTTCTTAATACTCACTCATTAAGTCAACAGAAACAAGGTTCTCATGTTGGTAGGCCCCAGAGTACTGTTTATAGAGTGCTTTAGGAACAGTATGAATTTAACAAACTTTTGTGGGCTGATCTGGGAATCTAACCTTCAGGTACAATATGTTTCTAGGAGAAAGAATGCTGGGATGCTCATGTTTATTTTCAGCACTGAAATGTTAGTTCTGCTCCCAAATTCTGAAGGATCCATTGTACTTCTCAGATTGACATACTTTTTCCTGGACCAGTGGAAATCATGTACTCATGGGAGAAAATCTGGCTGCATTTGAATAGAAGATGTGGAGCAACATTAATAAATTTCAGAGTGAATATAATTTGCATGTGCAATAGCTTATTCCTGTAATTCGGAGTTTCCTGAGTGACTGAGAAGCTCCAAAGGTAGAGCGTATCCCTCAGTCATTTCCGAACAGTGCTGAGCTGTTGCCAAGTTTGACCTTTGAAATGTCACATACAACACCCAGAGTTTGGAAAGCAACCCTAATCAACTTGCTAATACCAAAACATTAATAGCTTGTGATTCCTGATGTATGGGGCATATTGAGAATATGCAGTTAGCTCAATGTCTCATGAAGAACACTTTTAGTTATTTTTCCTCCTGTGTGAATTTTTCAGCAATGATGTGACACTGGTGGTTCAAATTAATCAAAGTTTTCCAGTATGTTTCTTGCTGAGGAGTGAATCACTGGATTTCTGGTGAATTATGGAAAGGACATAGGTACATTTTCAAGTTTGTAGTGTGCAATGTAATATGTTGTAAGACAATCAAGTGAGATTTTTCAGAAGTAGTTTAGTTTCTCTTCTTGTTTTCTACAATCTGTCTTCAATTTATATTTTTAGTCTCATTTCTTGTTCTCTCTTTTTTACTTTGTACTTCAGTGACATAGGATTTGACAATCCCTGGAAGCATTGTACACAGTGGCTACATCAAAATTATTACATAGCGCAGCTGGGGTGGCTCAGGGGTTGAGCGTTGACCTATGAACCAAGAGGTCTTGTTTTGATTCCTGGTCAGGGCACATGCCCAGGTTGCAGACTCGATCCCCAGTAGGGAGTGTGCAGGAGGCAGCCAATTGATGATTCTCTATCATCATTGATGTTTCTATCTCTTTCTCCCTCTCCCTTCCTTTCTGAAATCAATACAAATATATTTTAAAAAATTATTACATGGAAGAGCTTTAGGTAGGTAATTTGGTTGGAATAAAGGACTAAATCCGTATATAGAAGTTTCATTTGGATAGCAAGCTAACTATTTATATGTAGGAGGGGTGCTGCTTCCTAATGCTAACTCCAGCCTTCTGATAGCTTCGGCCAAGGTCCTTGGAATCATTTTTGACTAGTTCTTTTTCTCACTCTGTTTAATCCTTTAGCTATCTTGTTAATGCCACTTTCAAATGTATCCATAAGTACACCTTTCCTATTACCTTCATAGCTACCACTTTGGTCCAAGCTGCCATTATCTCTCATTGAGATGTTGCAATAACCTCCTAACTGATCTCTCTACTCACATCTTTGCTTTTACGATCTCTCTTCATCATATCTTTTGAACCTTGTCTTTTATTCTCACACTGTTGCCTAAGTGATCCTGTTAAAACAGAATTCAGATCATGTCATTTCTCTGCAGAAACCCCTCTGATAGCATCTCATTTTCACTCAGAATAAAAGTCAAAGTCCTTACAATGGCCAGAAGGGTCCTGCACTGGCAGAATATGTGTTACCACTCAATCCCTCTCTTAGTTCCCTTGCTCACTCTGTTCCAAACACACTGGCCTCCTTGCTGTTCTTTGAGCATGTCTGGATATGTTCATGGCTTTTTCACGTGCTTTACCATGGTCTAGATTGCTTTTCATCTGGACACCCACATACTACCGCTTCTTCTATCATCTATTTCAATAGTTTGCTCATCTCACTTGCTCTGTGTACTCCATTTGACATTGCTTACTAGTATTTCCTCCAACATCTAGAAACTATTCTTTTTGGCTCCTGCATACTGCATCATCTTGGAATTATTTGTACCTGTTTGACCATTCATTTTTTACTTCTTTCATGGGCTGCTCTTCCTCTGTTTACCCCTTAACTACAGGTGTCCATTTCTAATGCTCCGTAATTATTGTCACCTATTACTTGCTTAAGCAATATTATTTTCTTTGAGGTTTTTAATTACCATTTATATGCTCATAAGTTCCAAAATCTCTTTCTTCAGCCAGGGTCTCTCTCTCTTGAGATGCAGATGCATAGGTTCTGCTACCTGCTGAACATCTCCATCTAGATGTATTATTGGCACCTCAAAATCAACATGTTTAAAAGGAAGTCATCTTCTTTATTCAATAGGATCTTCCATCCATGTTCTCTATATTAGTTGGTAGTACCATTGAGGTACCCTAGTTAAGTTATTCTTGACTCCTCCCTCTCATTTACTCCCCACAGTCAATTAAACATCTAATTATCACATTCTGCTGGCTGTTCCTCTTAAGTACTTCTCAGATTTGCTTCTCTCTCTTCACACTCTAATGGGTGAATGGTGGTCTCCAAAAGATATGCTCACATCCAAATCCCTGGAACTTTTGAATGTTAACCTTATATGAAAAAAGAGTTTTTGCATATGTAATTAAGTTAAGAATCTTGAGATGAGGTTTTCTGGATTATCTGGATGGATCTCAAATCCAGCGATAGGTGTTCTTATAAGAGAGAGGTGGAAGGAGAATTGTGACAGAAGAGAAGAAGACAAAGACACACAGAGGAGAAAGCCATGTGAAGGTGAAGACAGAGGCTAAGATTGGAGGGATGTGGACACAAGCCAAAGAAGCCAAGGAATACTGACAGCCACAGAAAGCTGGAAGAGACAAGGAAGGATTCTCCTCTAGAGCCTCCAGAGACCTTGATTTTGGACTTCCGTCTTCCAGAAATGTGAGACTGTGAGAGAACACATTCCTGTTGCATTTAGTCTTCCAGTTTATGATAACTTGTTATAGCATCACAGGAAACTAATACACTACTGTTGCTGGTCAGATCTTTGTCATTTTTGACTGGTTTAGTGTAATAGCTTCTCATGGTTTCTCTGCCGGTAGTCTTAGCACTTTCTCTTCACTTGTATCTTCCATTGTGCAGCCAAAATGATCAAACTCAGTTTGGCCTTGTCCTTTTCAGGGTTAAATCTCTCTAATTCCCTTCACCTAGCACAGATTCTCTCTTCTCCTACAGCTTTAGTACTTGTTCAGCCTGGGCCCTGTCCTCCACCCCCCACTTTGTGTTGTTTTTTTTTTTAACTTTACTTTTTCTGCAAAACCTCAAACTTGTATCATTGCATGCACTTTTTCTACTTCTACATTTAGCATATTAAAATAATGTATATAGTTGTGTGGATTTTTGTCTCTCTAAATTTGTGTTTCTCAATCTCAGATGGGCCTTTAAAACTGTTAAATAATCTGGTCAGCTCCCTCTCCTAACTGTTCTCTGTGACTATACCAAAATATCATCATTGCTCTCAGGTACATTCTACTTTGTTTAATTTTGCTCCTGCTCCCTCTCCCCCCAAATTAATGGGTAAGCTTTTGCTGCCCTTCATGAGAGAAAATTCAAGGGTCTCATGATAAAATTCCTCAGCTTTTTGTTCCTATCCCCACGAACTTTCATAGCTTCATCTCAGCTTTCTGAGAAAGACATAGCTCCTAATTCATTTGTAATTTTTTTCTATTCTTTTAAAAAATCATATCCAGGTCTCAATTTATTATTTTCTCTGTGATTATATTTTTAGCTTTCCTAGTTCTGCTAAGCATTCTGACATCTCTTTTATTTTAAACAAAACCAACTCCTTGATACTTTTAAAAGAATGTGACCTGTCCTGACGAAAGTGAGAACAATTTTGCAGGAATAAACTAATCTGTCCTAAAAAATAGTGGTGCCTCAATCAAGGCTTTGAAGAGATATCTAAACTTTTGTTTTTCTTCCATTTTATTCGAGATGAAAAATAGACAAAAAATACTAAGGGCTGGCCAATGTTACCAGGACTTGTTGCTAATAAATTTTCTTCTCTTATGATGGAAGAAAGGGTAAATTACACTGTTTTCAGCAACAACTCCCTGCCTTTGCAGTCCTGACTTACTCAACACTCACTCCTACTTGCACCATCTGCCATTACCTACGAATGAGGCTGTAAATCACCTTTGTCCAAACTGGTCAGAAAATGTGTACTCCCACCATCATATGCCACTGAAAATATTTTCTATTTTTATATTCAATAATTTATAGATTAAAAAATTATAGAATATTTATAACTTTGATAAAAACTGGAGGTTCCTTTTAAACATTTTCTGTTGTGTGTGTGTTTTTTTTTAAACAAACAACAAACTGATCCTCCACAGTGGTAGCCAGTCCTGCAGCTGATCAACCTTGTGATAAATGCTCCCCATTGATGTGCCAACAGCAATCAAGTCTCAACTACAACAGTAGAGTCTACAGCCCACATAGGAGGAGGCACACCTGGAGTGCCCAACTTGGGTGATTGGGGAGGCTGTGCTCCTGGAACTTACAGAACTCCTACATAAAGCCATTCTATCAAGCCCGGGAGATGTAATAAGTCTGCCTAATACATAGAAACAAACACAGGGAGGCTACCAAAATGAGGAGACAAAGAAACATAGCCCATATGAGAGAATAGAATAAAACTCCAAAAAAAGAACTAAACAAAATGGAGATAAGCAATCTACTAGATCAGTGGTTCTCAACCTTCCTAATGCCGCAACCCTTTAATACAGTTCCTCATGTTGTGGTGACCCCCAATTTCATTGTTACAAATTGAACATAATTAAAGCATAGTGATTAATCACAAAAACAATATGTAATTATGTGTTTTCTGATAGTCTTAGGCGACCCCTGTGAAAGGGTTGTTTGAACCCCAAAGGGGTCGCGACCCACAGGTTGAGAACCACTGTACTAGATGCAGAGTTCAAGAAACTGGTTATAAGGATGTTCAATGATCTTAGAACTTCAACAGCATAAAAAAGAACATTCTGAAATGAAGGATACACTAACTGAAATAAAGAATAATTTATAGGGAATCAATAGTAGAGAAGATAAAGCCAAGAATCAAATTAGTGATTTGAAGTATAAGAAAGCAAAAAACACCCAGAGCAGCAAAAAGAAGAAGATGAAAAAAAAAGAAGATAGTGTAAAGAGTCTCTGGGCCAACTTCAAGCATACCAATATTTACATTATGGGGTGCTGGAAGGAGAAGAGAGAGCAATATATTGAAAACGTATTTTAAAAAATAATGACAGAAAACTTACCTAACCTGGTGAAGGAAATAGACATACAAGTCCAGAATGTGCAGAGAATCCCAAACAAGATGAACCCAATGAGGCCCACACCAAGACACACCATAATTAAATTGCCAAAGGTTAAAGACAAAGAGAGAATCTTAAAAGCAGTAAGAGAAAAGCAGTTAGTTACCTACAAGGGAACCCCCATAAGACTGTCAGCTGATTTCTCAACAGAAACTTTGTAGGCCAGAAGGGAGTGGCAAGAATTATTCAAAGTGATGAAAATCAAGGACCTATAACTAAGATTACTCAACCCAGCAAAGCTATCGTTTAGAATCAAAGGACAAATAAAGAGCTTTCCAGATAAGAAAAAGGTAAAAGAGTTCATCACCACCAAACCAGTATTACATGAAATGTTAAAGCATCTTTTTTTAAGGAAAAAAAAGATAAAAAATATGAATAATAAAATGGCATAAATACATATCCACAACAATTAAATCTAAAAAACAAATGAACAAGCAGAACAGAAACAGACTCATAGATACACAGAACATTTTGATTGTTGCCAGATGGGAGGGGGTTGAGGGGATGGGTGAAAAAGGTAAAGGAATTAAGCAATACAAATTGGTTGTTGCAGAATAGTCATGGGGATGTAAAGTACAGGATATGGAGCATAACCAATAATCTATGTATATAAAAGCCTAAGCGACTGTTATGACGAAATGACCGGAATGACGGGAACGACCGGTTGCTATGACGTGCACTGACCACCAGGGGGCAGACGCTCAACGCAGGAGCTGTCTCCAGCCTGCAGGCCCTGATCGCCAATGGGGCCTGCTGGCCAACCTCCTGGTCCCTCCCCCTGGCTGGCAGGCCCTGATCACCTGATTGGGGCCAGGCCCCCAGGCTGGGACGGGGAACTGGGGGTGGATGGCGGTGGATGCGGATGGCGAGGAAAGGAGGAGGGGAAGGGGCAGAGAGGTGGGAAACCTGATCGACCCTGATTGCTGGCCAGGCCTAGGGACCTCACCCATGCACCGGGCCTCTAGTATTCTAATAACTGTGTATGGTGTCAGATGGATATAAGATTTATCAGAATGATCACTAGTTATATAATGTCTAATCACTGGGGTGTACACCTGAAACTAATATAATAATACATGTCAACTGTATTTGAAAAAAAAAAGACCTGATTCAGTTTTTAAAATAATTTTTTTTATGGATGAATATGGTAGGTAGAATAATGGTCCCCCTGTAATGTTCATATCCTAATCTAGGAACCTGTAAGTATGTTGCTACCTTACATGGCAAAAGGCACTTCACAAATCTGATTATGTTAAGATTTTGATATTGGGAGATTATCATGGGTTATCTGGGTAGGTCCAATGTAATCATAAGAATTCTTATAAGGGGGAGGCAGGAGGATTAGAGTGAGAGTCAGAGAAGAAGCTGTGATGATGGAAGCAGAGGTCAGCATAATGCCGTTGCTGGAAATGGACATGAACCAAAGAATGAGGGTAGCCTTTGGAAGCTGGAAAGCAAGGAACAGATTCTCCCAAAATTCCTCCTGAAGGAACATATCCCTTCTGATACTTGACCCTTTTATAGACTTCTCCAGAACTGCAAGATAATAAGTTTGTGATCTTTTAAGCCACTAAGTTTGTGGTAATTTGTTAAAGCAACAACAGGAAACCAACACATTAGACTTTTAGTTAAAAACACAATATGATTTCTATCCCTTTAACCTAGACCTTAGTGACAGGTTATTTCAGATCCCATCCAAGGAGCACTGTCACTTTGATGTGTCAAGATGAGCTCACCAAAGCAAAGGGCGTGCTCACCTAGAAGCCACCGTGACTGATTCATTATCTTACAAAGTTTCTCTTGGACCCCTCTATCCCCACCTTCTTTGCTTCCCTCCATGTGGGTTGAATACCATGTTGCCTGGCCACTTGCCATGAACCCCCCTCTCCTCCAAAGATTTCTCTTTGCAGAAGAGAAGCTAAGTTGATCTACTTAGAAAGGGAAGAAGGGGTGGGGAGAAAAGCTTTGGCCTGTGGGGGTTAATGGAGGAGTATTTTTCCTGGGAGTTTTGTGGAGTAAGGTCCTGGAATAACTATAGGAAAGGAGTAAAATGGGCAGGAAAACAAAAACTATTTCAGTAAGTGCTTCTACACACTCAGTGTTTGAATTCCTTGGAGCAGCAGGAGTGAAACATGGGGTTTCTTAATTTTTTTAAAATTTATTTTTGCCCTTACACTGTGCTTCTTAGATGCGATAGGACTTTGAGACTAAATCATATTATGGTTACATATGGATCCTCAGATGATTTTGTAAATATGGACTTGGGGAAATTGGGGTTCACCCCTCACCCAAGCCTACCTGTAGACTTCAGTTTAATAATGTCTGTCTTGGGGTCTGGATTACTAAAATTATCTCCTAACTCGTCTCCCTATCACCACTTTTCCTTGTCTCCAGCCTTTTATGCTTACTATAGCCACACAGCTCTTAAAATGTAAATTAGATTATGCCATTTTATTGCTTAAATCCTTTTAATGGCTTCCCTATTTTCACGTTTCATGGGTTGAACTGTGTTCCTCAAAATTCATTTGTTATGGTCCTGATCCCTAGTACCTCAAATGTGACTGTATTGGGCGATAGGGCCTTTAAAGAAGTAATTAATTAAAATGCATTGATTAATGTGGGCTTTAATCCAGTATGATTGGTGTCCTTAGAAGAAGAGCAGATTAGGACATGAGAACAGAAAGAAGACCATGTAAAGACACTTGGAGAAAACAGTCTTTTCAAGTCAAGGAGAGGGGATAGAGGGTATAATCCCACCATGAACTTGGAAAGAGGAAGGCTGGCAATGTTGTGTGAACAGTATTAGTGACCACCACAGCAACCTCTAGGTACACAGAAAGAGACTTCTATGTGTCTAGGCCCCCCCACCCCTCCACCCCAGCTGGACTCTCGGCAGCCTGTCTAGACTCAGTTCTGGAAGGGCAGGGGCTGTGCGTGTTTTGGTCATCTTTGTATTCCCAGTGAAGAGTGTCTGATGTGTAGAAGGCAGTTACTAAACATTCATTGACTGAGTGAGCAAATGAATAAATGAGAACATCTATTGACTACTGTGTTAGTGCTTCTCAGGCATTCACTCCTTTAATACTTATGAAATGCTTCAAGGCAGATTTTACTATTTTATGGATGTACAAGCTGAGATAGTTCATCTAAGAAAATACCCTAAATATCAATAATCAGTGTATTCTCTTCATTTGGAGCGAAGAAGCAGGTGATTACATGTCTTGCCCTCTTTTACTCTTTTCATTGTGTGTTTTGAATTAGACATTTTGTGAGAAGAGGGCATTATCAAGAATACCTGCCATTTTTATTTTTTTATTTTATTTGTGGCTTCTTTACTTATATAATCTAAACATATTTTAAGCTATTTACTATTTGATTAAAAAACATTCTTTCTCAAACAAAGTTTTGTCTTTTTCTGTGTTAATAGGATTTGAACCAATTCTTTTTCCCAGAAGGTTGGCTTCTATTTGAATTTTAAACATAACCCAGATTCTAAAACAAACTTGTTAAAATGAATGTTTCTTCAGTTATCAGAGGCTAGTGTTAGAAGAAGATGAGAGAAATACAGTGTTCTGAAATATTATTTACCATATTGATCGTTGTTATTGAATGGGCTTCTCTTAGACATTGGCAAGTTGAAAATGTCAAGGAGAATTGGGTGAATAGCCCAAGGAAGGGAGATGGTGGAGGTCTCAACCCTTTGCCAAGCCAAGTGTTGTCCTAGGCCAGAGCTTACTAGTAAATGGGGCTAGCATGTTGGAGTCCCCTAACCTTCAGTTTCTTGATAAAACACTTTAATATTACTGGTGTGATCCAGAGAGGGAGTCCTGCTCTGAGTCAAGCATTAACTCTCTTGGATTAACTGAAAAGGAAAAAGTCTAGATGGCTGATGATTGCACTGGCAGTTACTGAGCACTTCCTCACCCCACCTCCCGAGTTTGGTCTCACTTTATTACTTAATTCCAATGGTGCATCTATAGCCTTGTGGTTGGGTAGTTACTGTACCTCAGTTAATCTTAAAGCTCAGCAGAAAACAATTTAATTAAGACAAAAGCAATAAATACGTTGTTGTTCTACTTGTCTTGCCTAAAAAGACCACAATTAAGGAATTATAAAATAGGCTCTTTGAAAAGAAGCTGATCTCCTAAACTGAACTACTGCTGAGCAATTCAGTGCAGTAAGAAAATCCAGCTGAGCTGTTATTCTAATTTTCCCATTTGTTCTCAGGATTACAATTTTGATTGTTAGTTTTCAACTTGAAAGTATCCTGAGAATTTCCCTCCTGATGTGCTCAAGTTAACTCTCATCACTATTTTATGGGCTATTAGTGCTATATACAGGGGACAACATTCTTCTAGTTTCTGGCACTTATCTGGTATTAGGGGTATTGGATTAGATCAATAATAAGCTCATATCTCTTTGTGTTATTATGAATTGCTTTCTTGTTTGTCCTTCCCATTGATTGGGAGATTGTTGAGGGTAAGGATTATAGCTTTTGCATTTTCCAATTAGTTTTACATTGCAACTTAAAATGCTACACTGCAGCTGGGACTCTGTTGCTGAGTAGCAATGATGCAATGGGTTTGGGGAATGACCCTGTTAGAGATGATGGAATTAGCTGAGAGCAGCCTTTTCCCTGGTCCATGTGCACCAGCCCCTCATACACACTGCAAACCTGGGCTCTTGGGTTTCTCTCAGGTGTGTTGGGAATATTTTGGCCTGCACTGTCTTCATTTTCATTATTTCTGTAGCCCATTGCTCCCTGACTATTCCTAATTCACTGTGCATGCTGAATATATATTTGATGAGTGGACAAGTGAGGGTGTGTGTAGATACCTCTGTGCTGGTCTTGCAAATTTTCCATCACAACAGTCTCTTCTTTTGGATTTGAGCATTATCTAAGAAGACCTAAATGCAAATCCCTCACCTGAGAATTATCACTATCTTTCATATCACCAAAGGCAGGTCTTACAAAGGATGATACAACTTGGAACAGAAACAGTGTGATGGGAGAAAGGAGGAAGAGGAACTAGAAAGGCCCAAACTAGGGGTCTTCCCTCAGGAACCCAGGATGCCAGGCTGGAATGTGTTGCTGGTGGGGTCTCCAGGTATGAGGACCCTGAGCACAGGGGAATATAGGATATTATTAAAAGAAGGAGAGTTAAATGGAAAGGAGGGGCTGCCAAAGACCAATTACCAGCTCTCAGGTTTTACATAGGGAGCCCTGTTTATCATGCCTAGAGCAAAGCTTATGTCAGGGGTCCTCAAACTTTTTAAACAGGGGGCCAGTTCACTGTCCCTCAGACCGTTGGAGGGCCGGACTATAGTTTTAAAAAAAACTATGAACAAATTCCTATGCACACTGCACATATCTTATTTTGAAGTAAAAAAACAAAATGGGAACAAATACAATATTTGTATTTGCATGTGGCCCATGGGCCGTAGTTTGAGGACCCCTGGCTTATGTCTAATGAGATCACTACTGTAGTGAAAACAAAGCCATTAAATGCAGGGTTTCTGAGTCACCTAAGAGAGTCCCAACTGTCTAATTTATTCCTTACCTTAGGAAAGTGTATAAAGCAAAATCAAGGTAATTTTGGAAATAATGAATCTAACAAAAAAAACACACCAGGAAATACCCTCAATAGCTAATTGTTAGCTTACAGGGCATGAATAAACTAAAAGCTTATTTGCTTTACTGAGTATGGAGCAGAAACCATTCTATACAATAAAACCCTAATATGCAAATTGACCAAACGGTGGAACAACCAGTCGCTATGACGTGCACTGACCACTAGGGGCCAGATGCTCAACGCAGAAGCTGCCCCCTGGTGGTCAGTGTGCTACCACAGAGGGAGTGCTGCTCAGCCAGAAGCCCTGAGCCAGGCTCATGGCTGGCAAGCGCAGTGGACATCCCCTGAGGCGCCCCGGACTGTGGGGGGGGGGGGCAGGCCGGGCTGAGGGAAGGCCCCAGTGCACAAATGTCATGCACAGGGCCTCTAGTAAATAAAGATAATAGCTTACACATGCACTTCATAGTTTATAAAGCACCTTTATGTGCATCTTTTCAGTATTCCAGTAGAGCAGGTAATTCAGTTGTTATTCTCCATTTACAGTTATGGGTGCTGAGGCTTGGAGAATGGACTTGACTTATACATCTTTATGTGGCTAGTAAGTGGTGAAGGTTAGATCAGAACCTAGGCCCTCCAGCTTGAACACGTGGATCTCAATAAAGTGAAGATCCTGATGCTTATTTACAGACTCATTTTCAGAGTTAGAGATAATGTATTTATGGAGTGTACACTGTGTCTGGCACAGAGATGGCACTCCATAAGTGGAACCCAATATTAAGAATTAATAATAATTATTTGATGTAAGCAGAGCTGACCCTATGCTTGAGACAGTGGCGAGGGCCACCTGCATATATTGTGGAGTGCCCTAGAGGGCCTGCTGGAAACAGCCAATTAGCAGCCTACGGGTGCCATATACTTTCATGAGTAACTTCTCTTTCTAAGAACACAGGGACCCAAGGAGTGCAACATGGCTCCACGTTTTTGTGAGCTGAATAAATACTTTTCAGCACTATCATTGCTTCTGCTCCCACACTAACACACTGTAAATATCATAACCTCAGCTACAGCCAGGAAGACCTTAATAAACACTCGAGCTGAGAAATAAAAGCCATAATTTACTTACTCCGTATCAGCTCAAACCCTCACAATCTTTATTTAAACAACCAACTTTACCAAGGTTGAAATTGAATGCAAGAAGTACTCCTGGAAAAGTTTAGATTAGGACGGCCGAGGAAGCGGAGGCTCTGGATGGTTAAACCTGAACTGCTCTCCAGGAAAATGTAGGAGGCAGTTGCCCATCATATAAAGTAGGCATCATGATCTTCATTTTACTGGTAATGGGATTAGTGAGGGTAATTTATACACATCCTAAAATTAAGTCAGTTTAAATGTGCCCAGTCTCACACTTGTATCCCAAATGTTAGTAATGGATGATTCCATAAGAAGTTAAAAATGTACAGAATTTTATTAATTCTTCTTGTACACCACAGTTGGTTAAGTCCTGTCTTAGTGAATGCGCCTAATTATGCGACCTCTCTGAGCATGTTCTTATTCCTCAGGCCTCTGCACCAGGTGGTAGGTATACTTGGAGTCTTTTCTTGGGGAGGGGGGGCGTTGCTGTGTTGGGGGCAAGCAGGACAGTCCTGTCCAACTCTGATATTACATGGGCCTCTTTGAGCATCCCACTTTGATTGGTTGAAGTTTTCATTTCCTACATCACTTCTAGATCAGTGAATCAAAAGGCTTCCAGCTTCTGCTAAAAGGTAGACTTAGATTGAAAGGATTTATTTAACTTAGAGAATGCCCTTCAGGGAAACACACTGGCTCTTTAAATTAGTATCTTAGAGTTGTTAGCAATAACTACTAGCCTGCTGTCTAATATGAGTAATTTCTCTCAGGAAGTGACTTGAGTCTTTGGGGACATCTGGCTCAATACACCATCAGCACAGCTGGGCTGAGGGAAAGTTGTATTGGTGAGGCAGCTGTGGTGGAGTGGACTTGACCTGGAGTTAGAAGACATGACTGGGGCCTCAGCTTTACCAGGCAGTCAACTGTATGCCTCTGGCAAGTTCTCCTATCTTATTAGTCCCTCAATTTCCTTAATTTGAATTTACATTTATAATCAAAGATTTAGCTGCTTAGATAATGGACCACAAATCCTCTAGTGCCGAGGAATGATCCTTAAAAAAGTTTACATAAAATATCTTAGTTTCCTAATCCATACACTGTGAGCATGTCGTAACCAGTATTTTTAGTTGATTAACTTTCTTTTTTGTTTTGTTTTGTTGTTTTTGTTGAAGACAATGGGAGAGCTTAGGTTTCTTCTCATGCAGGTTACAGTGAGGACTGCTCTCCTCTTGCCCCTCTTTAAAAAATTTCCAAAAACTACACGGACAACAAACAGTCCGTGTAGCAGATATATTTCATGAATATTTGGAGGTAATGGAGAGAGGAGAAAGCGTGTGGTATTGTTACATTTAAACACAGAGGCGTAAACTGCTTGAAGTGGAGTATTAGACATCATTACGTTCAAATTCTCTGGCCACCTCCACCCTCTGGTGTCTTCCCATGGCCCTGCCAGTGGCTCAGGCCTCGGGCTCCCCCAGAATGTCCTCCTCTATCCCACAGCAGCATAGGCCAAATCTGTGACTGACTCGTCTTGCACAGGAATATTAAACACTTCTGTCAATTTATTGTAAAGACTAATTTAATTAACGCTTCTCTGTTTAATTATCTCCCTTCTAGGTTCTGCCCAAGGTGAGAGTGGTGGGACTTACCTTTAATAATCAAAAAAGTTTATTAAGGTGTTTTCACAAATGCAAAAGGAGTTAGTGTGTGGAAGAAGGTTTTCGTGTGTGTGTGTGTGTGTGTGTGTGTGTGTGTGTGTGTGTTTGGTCAGTTTGTTTTCATAGCACTTGGTTTACTCTGTGAATATATTTACCTTGTTCTCCCCACAGTCCATGCTCCATTATAAACACAAGTTAGATTGTGTCTCCTTTCCTTAAAACTTCACACAGTTCAGAGTAAAATTCAAAGTTCCTGATGTGACCTTCAGGGCCCAAAGTGCTTCTGTCTTTGACCTCCGACCTCTGACCTGCCATGACCCTTCCCTTCATTGAGCTCCAGTCACAGTGGCTTCTTGGGACCAGCCAAGCTCCTTAGCACGTCAGAGCCTTTGCGGTTCCCTCAAATAGCCAGCCCACGGCTTCCCCTCACTTTTTCCAGGTCTCTGGTTAAATGTCTCAGAATCAGGGAAGCCTTCTGTGACTGCTTGGTAGAATTGCTCCTCCACTGTTTCTTTACTTGTTATTTTTTAATCACTTGTATAATTGTATATTTATTGTGGGGAGCCGCTATAGGGTTAAACCTTGGACTGACCTGTTGGCAAAGTCACAAACAAGTCCCAGCTTAGAGGGCACAGTCCTCTTAGCATAATTAGGCTTGACCTTATGACGCTCCCTAGATCTTACCTGGGAAGCTAATGGGCTGAGGGAAGTGCAGCAAGAACAAGAACAAAAACAAGTGAAACTCACAAGAGCAGTGTAAACAAGTGAAACTCACAAGAACAGTGTAACTTTGGTAACCACTACCTTGTTTACCTCTGACTATAAAATAAAGGCTCAGCTTGCCTCAGGATCTTTCTCTGTGGCCTCAGCCAGGCACAGGAAGATCCACGGAGACTAAAGAGAGCTAGAGAGTTCTGAACACTGTCTCTGTGTAAAACATTCTTTGCCGACTCCGTCCACACCTTTGGGAACCCCTGGACCCCCGGGGCTGGACCCCAGCAATTTATTTTTTGTTTCCCACACTAGAATAAATGTTCTAAGAGTAGAGTGTTGTTACATTTTCTGGCTCAGTGCTCTTTCCAAATCTCCTATGCCATTGTCTTGTATAAATTAATCCCTTAGAATGAATGAATGAATGTATTTAGCCAACAGATTTTTCTTTCTTTTTTTTTTGTTGTTGTTAATCCTCACCTGATATTTTTTCCACTTATTTTTTTTTTAAAGAGAGTGGAAGGGAGGGGTAGAGGAAGAGAGAGAGAGAAAAAAAAAGAAAGAGAGAGAGAGGTGAGAGACACAGCGATTGGTTGCGTCCTGCATGCATCTCCATTGGAACCGGGAACAAACCTGCAACCCAGGTACATGCCCTGACAGGGAATAGAACCTCCGACCCTTTGGTGCACATGCCGACACTAAGCCACCCTGGCCAGGGCCCAATAGATTTTTCTTGAGCACTTTTGTGTGCCAAAGCACTTTTCCCTGCAGATTATATTGTGAGAATAAGTTATGCAAAGATCCTTCCTTAAATGCAATGCTTCCCAAATGTAAAGCATGGTTCCTTTATGTTCCTCATTTCCTCTTTCTTTCTTTTTTTTTCTTCTCACTTCTAAGAACCAAGAGGCCCATTGCTCTATATCAGGAGTTGGTCAACTTTTTCTGTAAAGAGCCAGATGGTAATGATTTTAGGTTTTATCGGTCATACTGTCTCTGTTTCAACTACTCAATTTGGCCATTGCCCCACAAAAGCAGCCATAAGCAGTAGGTAAGGAATGAATGCTACTGTGTTCCAACAACACTGGCCCATAGTTTGCTAACCCCTGCTGGAGAGAAAAAAGCTTTCTCACAAATCAATGCCAAATTTGTCAGAGCACAGTGCGATATCTTTTTTTTTAGTAATGGACATTTTAGCGGTCCTGAGAAAGCTTCATTTAACATGGACCAGTGACTAGTACAGTAGTCTTTCTTTATCTGCAGTCTCATTACCCATGATAAACCGTGGTCCAAAAATATTAAATGGAAAACTCTAGAAATAAAGAAGTTATGTTTTAAATTGCACGCTGTTCTGAGTCACGTGATTAAATCTCATTCTGTCCAGCTCTGACCCACCCAGAATGTGAATTATCCCTTTGTCTGATGTATCCACACTGCACATCCTCCCTAGTCATTGATGTGTCCACACTGCACATCCTCCCTAGTCACTGATGTGTCCACACTGCATATTCTCCCTAGTCACTGACGTATCCACACTGCACATCCTCCCTAGTCACTGATGTATCCACACTGCACATCCTCCCTAGTCACTGACGTATCCACACTGCACATCCTCCCTAGTCACTGACGTATCCACACTGCACATCCTCCATAGTCACTGATGTATCCACACTGCACATCCCCCCTAGTCACTGACGTATCCACACTGCACATCCTCCCTAGTCACTGATGTATCTACACTGCACATCCTCCCTGGTCACTGACGTATCCACACTGCACATCCTCCCTAGTCACTGACGTATCCACACTGCACATCCTCCATAGTCACCGATGTATCCACACTGCACATCCTCCCTAGTCACCGAAAGTGTCCACACTGCACATACCTCCCTGGCTCCGATGGTGTCAACATCGACAATTCCCCCCCGGTCGCTGACGGTGCTCCTCTGCGCTACCCCCCTCAGTTCCTTGATGTGTTGCGCGCTCGCCAATTCCCCCCCCCGTCAC
>NW_005871073.1:4540613-4551766 GCF_000147115.1 Myotis lucifugus
CCCCTAGTCACTGATGTATCCACACTGCACATCCTCCCTAGTCACTGATGTGTCCACACTGCACATACCCCCTAGTCACTGATGTATCCACACTGCACATCCTCCCTAGTCACCGATGTGTCCACACTGCACATCCTCCCTAGTCACCGATGTGTCCACACTGCACATCCTCCCTAGTCACCGATGTGTCCACACTGCACATCCTCCCTAGTCACCGATGTGTCCACACTGCACATCCTCCCTAGTCACCGATGTGTCCACACTGCACATCCTCCCTAGTCACCAATGTGTCCACACTGCACATCCTCCCTGGTCACCGATGTGTCCACACTGCACATCCTCCCTGGTCACTGATGTGTCCACACTGCACATCCTCCCTGGTCACTGAGTAGCCATCTCAGTTATCATATGGATGAGGTATCATAGTGTTTGTGTTCATGTAACTCTTGTTTACTTAATAATGACTCCAAAGCACAGGAGTAGTGATGTTGATGATTCAGATGTACCAAAGAGAAGCTGTAAAATATATGAATGCATGGGAAAAAGCAGTACATTCTGTGTATGGGTTGGTGCTATCTGTGGTTTCAGGCATCCCTGGGGGTCATGGAACGTAGCCCTTAAAGAGAAGAGGATACTAGCAGAGTGGGATTTGATGAATCAGCAGAATGTCAGAGGGGAGTTTAGTTCGGGGGGAAGGGAACTTTCCCAGTCAACCTCAAACTATATTTATTATGTTCAAGTAAGGCTCACCCCGTTCCTCACAAAAGAAGAGTCAGTCTAAAGAGATTTAAGACAGAAAACAAATGGGACAGTAACCAAATCACTCCCACTTCCATTAACTTCAAAGTGGTATGACAAGGAAGTGTTGTCTCATGATCTGGTTTTAATACATTTACCACCGACGATCTGTGGCATCTGACAGTTAGAGGGCTGCATTTGCCAGGATTGTTATACATCTCCTAGGGATTGTATCTCCAAATACCAGGCTGGATTACCACACTGGTCTGGGCAGTTTTATCTCAGGTTCAAATTCCAAATTATTGTTTTATGGCTTATTTTTCATGGCTTTATTTGCCAGAAAAAGCGGTCTGTGGTGAGCATGCTTGATAACTGCTGAATTTCTGGAGCTACAGACTGGCTTCAAACTGTGTGGCCACAGGAGAAATTGTACTAATGCAATTGTTAGATTATAGGTAAGATGGTGTGTTGCATATGTTCACTGTCTTATGTCAATTCTGTTAATTTGAAGCATACTGATATCTGGCAGGGCCAGAACACATTTTTGGCTACTCAATATGTCTGTGCATACGTGTAGTGTTTCTTTTACAAAAAATACTAAAGGGAAAAAGAGCTGATGAGTCAATGTATTTCACAAAGCGGAGTTTCCACATATAGATTACAGAGAAAATGTGCCTCATTAGTAAGATGTTATTGTATTCTGGTAACCAAAATTAAAAACATATGTAGGAAATGTTCCATTGCTTTTTCAGGATTTGAAGTTCAGTCTGGACTATGGCTTGGTATTTAAATTTTAGTGTTTATTCTTCTTGAGTGATAATAAGCTTTTAAGGTGGTGTTTCCTGATGAAACTTAAACAGTAATGTAATGCCGCTGTAGAGATTTGGTTTCTTGGGTTTGATACAGAATGGATTTTTTTTATTGCAAGGCTGAATGAAGCACACACTTGGTAAGAAGCAGGGAGACCAGCAAGGCTGTGCCAGAAAGGAAAATTTATTTTGGAACATTGTCCTGTTCAGTGAGAGGGGAAAATGGGGAAAGGTGGAGAGGGTATTTTATGGAAAAAATGACTTTCTTAGCTTAAATGATATTAATAATAAGTTATCCAAAGAATTATAAGGTTATCTGTTGATCTGGGCTTTTTTCTTTGGCTTGTTGCATGTAATTCTTTACCAAGAGGAAAAATATTTTCAATTTTATTGCCCAGGAAAGAAATTTCTATGTATTTCTGATGACAATATTACAAATATATACACCTCAAATCGGATCAGACTGATCACTCACACATCTAATTGCTTTTGTTTGTTCTTTTTCCTTCAGCACCTTTCCCTTCTCCTGTCTTTCTTCACCTTCTTTTTGCTTGAATCTGTTATAAAAATAGTGACATTAGGCAAATAATTAGTTTTAAAGTGATATTTTATGTAACTAGACACTTCACGTAATGTGGACATTAAATGCAAAGCCAAGTAGTTTTGTTAACATGAACATAAGCCCTTCCTATTTCTAGAACAAGATGTATTATGTAAAACCCTGATTGTTTTCCCCTTTTGCATCCAAGTTAGCTCTATTATGTTAGTATCAGCAGATGGTTTTAATTTGAGTAATTTTTCACTTTGGACCACCTCATGCTTTTTCCTGAGAGCCAAAAATGAGAGTGAGCTCATAGAAGGAATTGCATAAATGATACTCGTTAGGATTGTTTCAGAACTTGAGTGGTTGTACTCTCTCTGGTTGATAATAAAATAAAAAAAAATAAGCAATAATGAAACATTATCACAAACCCCACCAAAGCTCTTTCCCATCTCTGGATATTATAAGAGCTACATCAGATATTTTGACTAATATGTTAACTGGAATTTAAATTTAGAGTATATATTTTTTCAATTGAAGTCGAACATTTAAAATTATGCATATTTTAAATAATATAATACTTTTCATTTTGATTTAATGATTTAATAACATTTTCATCTTTATTATTTAATTGACTTAATCGTGCCAACCTTATGAGATGGGCATATTGTCTCTGATTTGCTAGAATAACAGCCCCCAAAGGTTAACCCAATCACTGGCTAGTGGGAGTAGAATTAGACTTGAAAAATCAGACAGGAATTGACAGTCAAATGTGACTACAACATTGTGACATTGGGTATATGCTGTGTGAATTTTTGTGTTTTATTTCAGAACGAATCCAAGGTGGTAGCTTCTCTAATCTAGATTTAATTTAATGAAAACATTAAAAATAGCTAAAATACTGCATTCCTCATGGCCAGCTACCTAACATTACACTATTAAAAGCTACAATTAGAAAAAAGGATATATCATCTTCCCTACTTTAACAAAACAACGAAAATTTGTTTCAATTAAACTTTTCACATTGGCAAGTACTTGTGGGATCATGTTGTTCATAAGTTTGAAGCTGTGCATGGTAGGCACCGCTTCTTTGCACTGGCAGCCAATTCTTACCTTTTCCCTCCGGCCATGTGGGAGAGAGAGTTCTCTGTCTCTAGGTGTGGCCATGTGACCTGCGGTTGCCAATGAAACATGAGGAGAGGCACATCTGGATGGAAACTTTAAGAACCGGGTGTTCCCTGTGCTCTGCCTTTCCCTTTGGCAGTCATGGAGGCACATGTTGAGATGGAGATGCTATTACACTGAAGCAGCCAGGAATGCCCAGCCAACAGATGGAGGACAGCTGCCTGTAGAGCATCTGGGACCAGCAACCCAGCAATGGACTCTTTGAACAAGAAGTAAACTTTCGTGTTTTAAGTCACTGAGATTGTTGGTTACCATAGCAACCTAGTCTCTCCTGATCAATTAAAAATGAAACTGATGTACTGAGCTCACACAGCCTTTTAATTTCCAAAAGGATTCCTCTGGTCCATGGAGCACTATTACCTCTTTTAAATGTGCTCTTTCCCCTGCAGACCCCCAAGCAATAATATTTTTGAGCACTGTGTGGCCATAATATCATAGAGTTATTGAATAATAAGTTGGTAGAGTCTAGAATCATGAAGGACAAATTGTTCAAAACTTTAAAAAATTATTTTTCTAATGAGATCAAGCCAATTAGTTTATATTTTGAGAATTTAAAACATATCTAACTAAACAATCAATCATAATTTATCATTAATTACCAATAGCCTCTCTTTGAAGGTAAAGTCTATATGTCAACGAATCAACTCAAAGCTTATTAACTATGTATAATACATGTATGCATACACATACATTTAAATAGTAAAAGTTATCGTAAATATTTTAACTTTTCTTTCAATATGCAGAGTGCCATAAAACAAGTGACCACTCCAGGGATTTGCTGCCTTTCAGAGGAGAGGTAATCACTAGAGCATAAGCTCCATGCTCCAAGCCAGGCACATAGAGGGGGACTTAAATGTAGAATAAATAAGCCAGTGGCAAGAATTCATGTAGTTGTGCCCCCAGAAAGTAAAAGGTGCAGTGGATGCCTATAGGGGACTCCGCCTTTCTAAAGCACCCTGAGAAGTGAGGTGGCAGATGAGCCAATCTATGGATGTGTTTGTGGAGAACTAAGATAACTCCCTGTGGGTGGTAGAAAAAGCATTGCATTTGGAGACCGAGGATCTGGGTTTACACTTCTAATTAATTCACTACTTGAGAAAATCAGTTGACTCCTTTGAGACTCAGTTTTCTCATATGAGAAGGGATCTAGTACACTATCTCACAGGATCCTGAACTTGGGGTCTACCTGGAATCCCTTAGAATTATATGCAGGTTTGGGGTGTGATATGTATGTAGGTTCTTTTCCAGAGTTAAGAGTCAATAGCTTGCCTCATTCTCAAAGGGTTAAGAGCCCAAATGGTTAACAATAAGTGGCACAAGCCTGATATCATCAAGCTTCCAAATGTCAGAGAAGAGAGAGCAGAGGTTGGGAGTGAGGAGGTACTTTTATCTCCAAACATCTGTTTACCTGACACTGTGTGCTTAGTGGCTAAGCTAGGCCCAAGGACCAACTTTAAATGTGGAACAGGAAAGCCAGTATAAACCATCGGTACATGAGGTCAAAGTCTTTACCCCACGGCTTATTGTGAAGACCAGCAGCGTGATCAGTCCCTTGAGTGGCTTTAGAGAGTCATTCAGAGCTGTGTGACCGGAATCCTCCCTCAGAGGCAGTGGCTGTTTCTGGCTTCAGGGTCCCTCAGCACCTGGTCCTGCAAGGTTTCCAGGTTTGGGCAGCTCTTGCTTCCCCAGCCGGCATCCATGCTGTCTGGCACCTGAGCCAGGTGTTCCTGTCCCCTGTAAAGATGCACTCATGCTTCTCCCATAAAGAGAGAGAGTTGTTTGGAGTTCCACACCAGGAGCACGGCTCTGGGGCACACCCAGTCCTGCTCCAGCCATGAGTGTCACAGGAGACTGCAAGAAAGAGGACCCTGAGGACTCCACTGGCCCCGGACCTACGAGTGACAATTGCTGATATTTGCCCGAGCCTATTGCCTGACACCTGTCTCCATTAAAAATGTAATCCTAGCATCAAAACTGTGAGGTAGACAAACTTCTTCTTTCTCCAGGAAAGGGGGCTCAGCTTAACAGAGCGGCCACAGGTCGTAACTGCAGGGCCGGGAACCAAAAGCTGGCTATCCTACTCAAATCTGCGATTCTCTGCCCTGAAGCCCGGTTCCTTCCTCATTCAATCGTTTTGAACCTTGTCCTTTATCTGTAAAATTGTAAAACAGTAACAATAATGTCCATGTCACACATTGTTGTGGGGATTAGCTATTAGTTGTATAAAAGGGCTTTGTGAAGGGGAAGTCTCATATCCACGTAAGAGTTAACCTGTACCTGTGCATGCCACCGTGGAATTTATTCCAACAACCATCTAGGAACAAAAGTGAGAACCTGGAGGAATATGAGCACTCGGGACAAAGACACAGATACTAGAAAGAAGGAAAAGGATGCTTTGGGGGGAGGGAGGGAGAGGTTTTCAGACTTTACCTAAAGAGCAATCATCCCTAGGCTTAGCACTGATGGGAAACAAGAAGATGGGAAACAAGAAGAATCAGTTCAATTGCCACCTTGGACTCAAGGTTAACTCTTCCCGCCCATGTGTATAGGAAGACCACGAGAGGGCCTGACTTGGGTTGGAAAACATGTCCTCCTACTGCGGGGCTAACATCAGGGGTGGCGGGCAGAGCTGATTTCTCCCTCACACGCAGGCTTGTCAGTGCCTCCTTTCCCACTGAGCGGGCGTTTCTGCCACCTCACCACATCTGCTTTTCCACTGGGGGTTAAGTTTTGTTAAAATCCAAAACATTTTTTTTTTGGCCAATGTTTTGCCTGGACCGTTGGGCAAAGCTAAGGCCCCAGAGTGCTGACTGGATGGCAAAAGCAAACAATAAACCTCACTTGACCTCAGAAAACACTCTCTGTCTCCACTTAGACCTGTGTGGTCAGAGGTGCTGAAACTGTGAGTGTGAGAATGTTTCCAGCTCCCTCCCTGCCCTTGTCCCTCCGTGCTCCCCGGTCTAGTCTAGACTTGTTCCTAGATTTTTGTGATTTAGAACCAAAGAGTTGGCAGAGAGGGCAAATTGGGGAGGAAAGCAGAGACATAGAGCATGTGGGCCAGGAGTTGATGAAGAGGGTTTTGAGAGAACTGGTGTGAAATAATTAGAGGACCAAGAAGAAAGGGATATATATGAGAGATGTTGCTGTTTATCAGAAATCAGATTCCTTTAATATCTTTCAAGAGATGTAAGTAAAGAATGGGATTTTTTTAAAAGCAAATTTTTCAGCTGTGAGACTGTTTTTTTTTTTTTGAATGCAACTTGACTTGGAGGCTGATCCATGTAGGTTATTGGTTCCATAGGGTCACAGATGGATGTCATGTGTCAGAGTTATCACCAAAACCCAAAATCTAAGTCCATCCAGATGTCTGAAGCTTCAACATCCATCCTAACACTGTTGGGTGCTTCCTGTACCTAGTTCATACCTATCCAGCTTCCTTCTCTGACAACCTTTTCTGATGTGCCTTTTATTTTTATTTTATTTTATTGTTTAAGGTATTACAAATAGTAGTACATATGTCTCCCCCCCCCCCCCATTGACCTCCCCCGGGCTTCCCTTACCTCCCCCCCCCCCCCCGCCATTGAGGGCAAGTGCCGTTGTGCCTTTTAGAAATATCTTTCTTCTACCAAATCTCTGCTCTGTCTCAAACATCTCTACAGAATCCTCTTTCTAGTTCACATTTTCACAGACAACAGCCTTTCTGATAGGAACATTGCCTCTCCTTCAGGGCCTCTCATCTCAGGCTGAGTATCTTCCTCTGAAGATAACACAAGTGTGTGTGTGTGTGTGTGTGTGTGTGTGTGAGAGAGAGAGAGAGAGAGAGAGAGAGAGAGAGAGAGAGAGGAGTAAGTTAAATGTTATAACAAATAGACATACAATATATGGCTCAAATGAAATAAAAATTTATCTTTTGCTCACATTACAATACTGGGTGGATGAAAAATGTTGTGATGGGCATTTTGATATTTTAATGAAAAAAAATGATTATGGGGGGAAGATTCCTTTTGCTTTTGCCAAAACCTTGACCTGCTGAACATACCAGCCCTGCTGAATTCTTGGTCCTGACCCACTGAATGTGCCAACTGTACTGGCTGAGTCCTCCATCCTGGCCCTGCTGAACACAGCGGCTGTGTTGGCCTCTTTCATAGCCCCGACCCAATGCACCACTCTGGCTGCCTGGGCCTCATCAATCACACAGACTGCTCTGACCTTGATGGTCATACTGGCTGGATCCCTGGCTCTAGACTTGCCTCCATCAAGCTGGCTATAACCTTCCGGCTCCCTAAGCACAGCCCCTCTGACCACACCACTTGTGCTACAAACCGTGCTGCAACCTCTATTGCAACGCTTGAACTGCTGCTACAGACAGTAGTTCTATTTGTCACCAATGGATTTGTGCCCTACAAAGACAGGAATTCTAATACATTTTCTTTTGGGTATAGAGCTAGAATTATGCATGGTGCCTTATGGAATAGATTTTTAATGGGAGAATTTCTTTCTAGATGAGTCGTTGCTGAGAACTAAATCCTCCATTTATAATTTAACTTAACTGATAATTAGAAACATTTACCACCAAATGGCTTCTGGCTCTGTACATTTTTTTCTTTATTGATTAAGGTATTACATATGTGTCCTTATCCCCCCATGCCCCCCACCCCCTCATGCCCTCACCCCCCTGGTGTCTGTGTCCATTGGTTGGGCTTATATGCATGCATACAAGTCCTTTGGTTGATCTCTCCCCTTACCCCCACCCTCCCCCACCTTCCCTCTGAGGTTTGACGGTCTGATTGATGCTTCTCTGTCTCTGGATCTGTTTTTGTTCATCAGTTTATGTTGTTCATTATATTCCATAAATGAATGAGATCATGTGATATTTGTCTTTCTCTGACTGACTTATTTCACTTAACATAATGCTCTCCAGGTCCATCCAAGCTGTTGCAAATGGTAGGGGATTCCTTCTGTATATTTTAAACCTTATTTTCCCTTCTTCTCCACATACTTCTGGGTTTGGGAGGTGTTCACATCCCAACGTGATGTCTGGCCCTGCACTTGAGTGTCACGATACTGGCACAGTGAGTGTTCCTGCTCCGATGATGAGCAATAACTCATGACACGTGTGATTGTGAACCACATAAATATGTCCTTTTAAACCTCAACTACATACATTGCCAACTCAATGTTCCTTGGATTTCAAAATGCAGTGAATAAAACTTCTATAAATTTTAATACATTTTATAAAAATATCTGACTCTAGAAACATTGCTAGGGGGCCTTGAAGCTAAAACTTTCTTAGCTTAAATCGCTTCCCTGGGTATCAGCAAAGGGGGTAGAGAGGGAGTGGTTAGGAGAGAAGGGGAGAAATGGTGGTGAAAAACCAAGGATGGGGCAAGTTTCAAGGAAGAAATATCACCGGGAGCACATTCCACAGAGAACCGAAGCAAGATAAGAACTTGGGTAGAATTCTGGTAGACACAAGGCCATTGCTGACCTCACTGTACATGGGCAGATATTTTATTTGTTTGTCCTCTTTCACTTTTCTAGAATGGCTCCTAAAACTCCAGGAATCGGGAAGCGGATGCGATTAGCTGGCAAACATGATTAGGTGCTTTAAGATGAAAGAAGCTTCATGAATTCTGAGAATGTGTTCTAAGAGAGTTTGGGAAACAATTCTGTTATAAAGAAGAAGGCTATGTTGTTGATTAGAGAGCCCTGATAGCAAGAATCTACATAACAGCCCCTCTGATGAATGTGTGGGGCCAGCATTTTTGTGGATTTTGCCCCTTAACAAGTTTCCTTAAGCATGTTGATTTTTTTTTCTTTCTTTCTCAAGGGTATTTATCATCTCTAGAAGTGTCATTTGGGTCTTTAAAAAAATTTCTCATTTTTTTTCTCTGCTTCATGTTCATGTTTTCCTCTCCCTTTCGAACTTAAAACTCATAGTTATACTAATTATTTTAATTCCTTTTCTGATAATTCCATCATCTCTATGATTTTTGAATCTGTTCCTATTGTTTGATTTTTCTTCTGATTGTGGGTCATCTATTACTGGTATTTTTTGGTTGGGTGCCAGACTTTGTGAATTTTATGTTATTGGGTGCTAGACTTAGTCATATTTCTGTCTTTCTTTTTTTTTGTTTGTTTGTTAGTTCTCACCTGAGGATACTTTTCCCATTAACTTTTGGAGAGAGTGGAAGGGAGGAAAGGAGAAGAGAGGATGGGAGAAAGGGAGGGAGGGGGACAGAGAGAGAGAGAGAGAGAGAGAGAGAGAGAGAGAGAGGCATTGATGTGAGAGAACTTGGTTGCCTCCCGAGGTGCCACGACTGGGCCAGGGATCAAACCTGCAACCCAGGTATATGCCCTTGACTGAGAATCAACCCAAGACGATTTGGTGTGTGGGCAGATGCTCTAACCACTGAATAGCACAGGCCAGAGTGACTTGGTCATATTTCTTTCAGTGGTGCCAGACTTTGTTCTAGTATGCAATTAAGTTACTTAAAATCAGCTCGATCCTATTGAGGCTTGCTTTTAAGCTTTATTAGGGCACATCGAGAGCAGTCTTTAGTCTAGGGCTAATTTAGCCTCAGTCCTAAGATGATACCCTGCTGAAGATGCTTTGGGCGTTAGGACATTTTCCCACTCTGGCTGGTGGGAACACAAAATGTTCCCAGCACTGTGTGAGTTCAGGGAATTATTTGGTCTATTGGTTCTTTGCCTGGCCCGGGGCAGTTTCCTCTCATGCATGCTAAGCTAGTCACATTGTAACCGTCAAGATTGGAGGGGACCCTCTGCATTCTCTCTGTGCAGCTCCCTCTTTGGTATTCTTTCCCACAGATTCTAGCTTCCTTGGCCTCCCTGTACTCTGAAGTCTGTCTCCTCAACCCAGGGATACCACTGATCTCTGTTCAGGTCACCCATGCTCTTTGCTACAGCCTGGAAATTCTTCTAATCTAGGCAGTAAATAGGACTCATCTGTTTCTATTTTCCCAGGGATCAAGTTTCACATGGCTTGCTGTCCAATGCCTGAAAACCATTTTTTCCCCCTTATAATTTGTTTGGTTTTCCAGTTGTTTAAGGTGGAAGAGTAAACCGGTCCTTGTTATTCCATCCTGGCTGGAAGGGAAAATTTCTGACATGTTGATTTTTGATTGATGGCTAAGAGTAATGTGTTTCTCCACAAATATTCTTAGAATTTATTGTTTCTTAAACATATAAACAAAGACCTGTCATGAAAATAACTTGTTTTCTACTTCTTCCCAGGTTTAACCTCCCACAGTGGAACATTTTTCTTCTCATTAAGTTGAGTGATTTTTTTTTTTTAATAAAGAATGAGTTTTCAGGAAGATCTGCAGAAAAGCAGATTGAAAGAGTAAGAATTAAGTTCTTATAGTCCCTGGCTTCTTGAAAGAAATATCTCCAACTCATAAGTAGTTTTTACCATAGACTAATTTTCCTGAAAGATCTACATTGGTTAAAAAATATATTGAACAAATGCAGGCCCCTCATATACCTCTTAGTTTATCCAGATTTGCTTTCCTGTGTTATTATAATCTACTAGAGGCCCAGTGCATGAAATTTGTGCGGGGGGGGGGGGGTTTCCCCTCAGCCCAGCCTGAATCCTCTCCAATCCGGGATCCCTCTCACAGTCTTGGACTGCTGGCTCCTAATCACTCACCTGCCTGCCTGCCTGATTGTCCCTAACTCCCCTCTCCCCCGCCGGCCTGGTCACTCCCAACTGTCCCCCTCTGCCGGCCTGGTGGCCCCTAACTGCTCCCCTCTGCCGGCCTGGTCGCCACCAACTGGCCCCACCACTGTCCTGGTCACCCCTCACTGCCCTCCCTGCCAGCCTGGTTGCCCCCAACTGCATCTCCCCACTGGGCTGG
>NW_005871073.1:4552351-4555687 GCF_000147115.1 Myotis lucifugus
TTCCACCTTCTGTGATTTATAGAATAAGGAGCACTGGAATGAGAAGGGTCTGAACAGCAATACCTACCTAAGTGTGAACACTGCGGATGATATATCCTAAATTGGAACGAAACATTTCCAAAGATTGAAGCGTAAGAATATCCCTATGGAACATTTCTTTTTATATTGAACCATTTTAGAAAACAGATTTCATGGAGTTCAATTTTTCTGCCCTACTTGTTTTTATATGAAAATTTCAAATGAAAATTTTATTTATAGTACCGTTTTGAAGGAATTTCAGATTAGAAAGAGATTATAATTTTCACGAAGGAATCAGGACAAAGGAATGCTATATTGGCTAGACACACAAAATCATCCTTCATTTATTTGTCAAATATGTATTCAGGGTCCACTATGTGTGACGCACAGTGCTAACACAGGGGATTGAAAGCAACCAAAATAACCTTACTTTCTCAAAGTGAAGTGACCTGAATTTGATTGCCTTTTGAGTTACCTATTTAATAGTACACAGTGCATTCCCCCCTAAATTTATGGACCAATGTGGGACAGACGGTAATTCTTCATGATATGATAAAAATTGATCTTCAAGGTTCTGTTTTCATCTACAACTAATACATTAATTTTGGCTTTTTCTCCTTCTTCTTCTTCTTCTTCTTCTTCTTCTTCTTCTTATTCTTCATCTTCTTCTTCTTCTTTTTCTTTCTTTTTTTTTTGCCTCCCTACAAAGAGGAATTCTTTTCAATGATCTGTGCTTGTTAAATATTTAGGACTACTTTTAGTACAAACAAAAGCTGCTTTATGTAACAATACTTTTTAGATTTTAAATGTACGAGGTGTCCTTGCCTGTTGTTTGGCATGAATCTGCTGGGTTGTGTTAAGTTCAATTTCTAGACTGCCCTTAACTTTTTTGTATCTTGATCTCAACTCTGATTGCCCAGTTTTGACCTACACTCCGTTTCTCTGGCTTTCTGTCGGCTTGCCTGTTCCAATTTGAGTCCTAGCTCAGTTAAACTCCTTTGGCTCTTGAACCTTCTGCATCACTTCCCAATCAATGATTGGCTCACTCCTGGCACAGACTTTTCTTGGGATGGCTGTTCTGTAGTGGTGACTTATTCCCCTATTTCACTCATCACTGGTCTTTGGCACAAACCTGAGACAATGTAGCTGTGCTCCTTGGGGGAGTCTGTAACCAGGATCAGGCAAATGACTCTAGCTCAGTGGTTCTCAAACTTCTGGCCCTTTAAATACAGTTCCTCATGTTGTGACCCAACCATAAAATTATTTTCGTTGCTACTTCATAACTATAATGTTGCTACTGTTATGAATCGTAATGTAAATATCTGATATGCAGGATGGTCTTAGGTGACCCCTGTGAAAGGGTCGTTCGACCGCCAAAGGGGTCGTGACCCAGGGTTGAGAACCGCTGCCTAGCTACTTTCTTATAAAAAGGGTTTGCTACTTACACTATTTTTGTATTGCTCAAGCTTTTATTTTACATGACCACTTATGAAAACCTTTGGGCCACATGTATATTGGATTTATCCAGGTGCTCACAACTTGGTCCTGAAGAGTACAGAATGAAATCTCAACTCACTATCAACGATCTCATAATTATTCTGGCCAGTGTAGCTCCAGCACTTTCAAACCACCAGAATCCATTCAAAGGTCTTTTTTGCTTTGAACACATTCTTTTTACATCATATTTATTTAAGTATTTGATTAATTAGAACAGTGGAAAACTGGCTAGTTTAGATGTTTTATTCATTTTCTTATAACCCTTAATGATATGATAAAAATTGATCTTCAAGGTTCTGTTTAAAATAATTCTGGAGAATTGAGTCACAAATGAGCTTATTGGGATAAATAATTAGCAATGACTAGTTATTATTAACTAGTTTCCTGGTGCACGAATTTGTGCACATTGAAAGGAAATTAATTAGAAGAAATATTTTAATATCACTATTTGCCTTCTCTATAATAGAAGTGTCAACCAAATTCATGATAGACAATGACAGATTGAAACACACTCATGCAATTGGCGCCAGTGAGAGCTTTATAGGTATTGTGCATGTGTGAGTCAACTTAGCCTTTTATATCCTATATAATAAAAGGCTAATATGCAAATTGACCAAAAGGCTGAACAACTGGTCGCTATGATACACACTGACCACCAGGAGGCGGATGCTCAATGCAGGAGCTGGCCCCTGGTGGTCAGTGTGCTCCCACGGGGAGCACCACTCAGCCAGAAGTGGGCCTAAGCCAGCCGTGGGCAAACTACGGCCCGTGGGCCAGATCCGGCCCGTTTGAAATGAATAAAACTAAAAAAAAAAGACCGTACCCTTTTATGTAATGATGTTTACTTTGAATTTATATTAGTTCACACAAACACTCCATCCATGCTTTTGTTCCAGCCCTCTGGTCCAGTTTAAGAACCCATTGTGGCCCTCGAGTCAAAAAGTTTGCCCACCCCTGGCCTAAGCCATCAGTCGGACATCCCTGAGGGCTCCTTGACTGCGAGAGGGCGCAGGCCAGGCTAAGGGACCATCCCCCCTACCCCCTGCAGTGCACAAATGTCATGCACCGAGCCTCTAGTATATAGATAAACTTGCTTAATTAGACGTGCTTTTTAATTTAGCTAAACTTTTTCCAGCCCAGTGAAACACCCCAACTTTTCTTTCAGGTAATTGTCAGCAACACAGCAGTAAATTATAGATCACGCAGGGAGAAAAAAGGGTAAAATATTTAACTATAGCAGTGTCCAGTCAGGTCAAGTTTCTAAACTTTCTAAATTTCCATTGTCTTGCTAATGAAAATAAAATAGGATTCTACCCAGTCTCCTATCTACCTACTCTAGGACTTCTGTGAGGATGAAATGAGATGAAGCACAGGAAAACACTTCACAAACATTTGGTTGAACTGTAAAATGTTTGCACCTGGCTATAAAGCAAGTTGTGTCCCTGGGCTGAAGAAACAGCAAGGAGGCTAGTTGCTAGGGATAAGAAGCTGAGCATTGCTACGTGGCATCATTACCCAGTGCCCACAGCTACCATTTCCGGGCTGGGCTGGGCTGTGGGCTGCATTTTGTGCCATGGGGTCTTGGCAGTGTTGGCTGCAATTTGGTGGGCTGTTGCTCCAGGGTCGTGGTGGGGCCTGTGTCCCACTTGGGGGAATCCAAGTGTTGGTTTCTTGGTGCCAGGTCCGCAGTGCTGTTTATTTTTAAGTGGCCAGTGCACATCATGCAGCTCTTGCATTGAGCATCTGCCCCCTGGTGGTCAGTGTGCATCATAGCTATTGTTCGGAGGGAAGGACAGACAGTCTTTTATATATATAGACTAG
>NW_005871073.1:4556264-4835983 GCF_000147115.1 Myotis lucifugus
GTCATTCTGCTGTTAGGGTCAATTTGCCTATTACCCTTTTATTATATAGGATTGCCTGGCCAGCCTGGGTGAGGGGCTGATGGCTGTTTGCAGGCTGGCCACATCCCCTTCAGGGTGGGGGGGGTCCTGCTGGGGTGCCTGGCCAGTCTGCGTGAGGGGCTGATGGCAGTATGCAGGCTGGCCAAGCACCACAGCAAGGACCCTCACCCCATGAGGGTGTGGCCAGCCTGGGTGAGTGGCTGATGGCTGTTTGCAGGCTGGCCAAGCCCCTCAGCAGGGACCCTCACCCCATGAGGGTGTGGCCAGCTGGGTGAGTGGCTGATGGCAGGCTGGCCACAGCCCCTTCAGGGTGGGAATCCCTGCTGGGGTGCCTGGTCAGCCTGGGTGAGGGGCTGAGGGCCGTTTTCAGGCTGGCTAAGCCCCTTCAGGGTGTGGGGTCCTGCTGGGGTGCCTGGCCATCCTGGGTGAGGGGCTGATGGCTGTTTGCAGGCTGGCCACAGCCCCCAGCCACCCAAGCTCCCAGTGGAGGCTGGTTGGAAGTAGGTATCTGGGATTTATTTGTCTTCTATAATTGAAACTTTGTTGCCATGAGCGGAGGCCACAGCTGGCTCAGGGCAGGCGGGAAGCTTGGCTTCCTCCATTGCCAGGGCAACCAAGCCTCCTGCTTGCTCCAACTCTGTGGCTGCTGGCCGCCATCTTGGTTGGGTTAATTTACATATAGTCGCTCTGATTGGCTGGTGGGCGTGGCTTGGGGCATAGCGAAGTTATGGTCAATTAGCATCTTTGTCTTTTATTAGTATAGATAGCTAAACTGAGTAAAGTAAGGCACATATATGTACACTTATTGAATATCTACTCTATGACCAGCACTGTTAGGGTGTTGGGGATATAATAATGAGTAAGTCAAGGACTTTGCCCTTTTGTGACTCACAGGCTAAATGGGCAGGTAGATTATCAGTAGACAATTTCAAGAAGATGTAGGAAGTGCAGTGATAGTACTAGCTGTACCCAGCACACTAAGGGAAAGGGCAGGAGGGACATCCAATCCAGGCTGTGGTTAGAGGGGCAGATGAGCAAGAAAGAATCCCAGAAAAGGTGATGATTGAATTAAGTCCTGAGAAGGAGTAGAGTTTTCTAGGTAAAGAAAGAACATGGGCAGGAGATTATAGGAGACCTGCCCTGAGTAAGAAAGACTTGATCCCTCACCTTCTAGAGTGAAATGACTATTGTTGTCTTATGATTTGATCTTAAACATGTACTTGGATTTTGTGTAATATGTTATGGTATATCCAGGTTAGTATTAAATATGTTGAAAATTTTTTTCCAATTTAATGCAATTGTCATTCCAGGAAAACACTCCATGTTGACCCCATGATTTTTTTTAATAGCCATTGCATAGCATTGGGTACTCCTGTGAAAATTAGAATCTCAGTTTAAGAAGCTTTGGCAAACACTTAAGAATTTTTGATTATGGATTTAGACCGACCTGGCTTGAATCCCAACTCCCCATGTTCCTAAGTGGGCATGTTACTTAATTTTTCTTAAATTTTAGTTCCTTACTATAAGACAGAGACTATGGGAGATGGAAATGAGAGGCTGTATAACAGGTATCTTATAGAGAACCTGTTACAGTATACCATGCAATTTATGAATGGGAATTGTGTGTATTTCTTTTCTTTTTCTCAAAATACATATTTATTGATTTCAGAGAGGAAGGGAGAGGGAGAGAGAGATAGAAACATCAATGATGAGAGATAATCATCGACTGGCCACCTCCTGCATGCCCCTCACTGGGGACTGAGCCAACAACCTGAGCAAGTGACCTGACCTGGAATTGAACCTGGGAACCCTCAGTCCACAGGCCAACACTCCATCTACTGAGCCAAACCTGCCAGGGCTGTGGGTATTTCTTGAAGTTGGGGAACATGTCTGTCTTGTTCTTCCTTGTATGCTCAGCATAATTCTAGGCACCTAGGAGATACACAATAAATATTTATTAAATTAATAAAGCAAGAACTCATTATTTAGTGATGCCAAGACAGCCCATCTTAATATCAACATAGAGAGAAGCTTAGAATAGTTCCTGGCATGCACTAGGTCTTGATAAGTAATTTCCTAATTCTCTAATTTGATGAGTGGCTTCACTTGTGCTTGTCCTCAGAAAGAGAGGACTGAATAGAATGTTGGATGTTTAAATCCAAGAATAATTCTATATTCTGTGTTACCTGTGCTCTCTCTGTACTGTGAGAAATGACTAAAAAATATTAGTGCAGAAAAATCACACAAAACAAATGTATAGATTAATAAGTGAAGACCTTCATACCCACCACCCCGGTCAAGAAATAGACCTTTGTCAGCCTCCTCAGAAGCCTCTTTGTGTGCCACATCTCAATCACAGTTTCCTTCTCTCCCCCAAAGTGGCCACTGACTTTTATAGTAATCATTTCCTTACAATTACTTTGGGTCCTATCATTTAAGGTCTTAATAAAGAAAAGAAAAATTGATGTGTTTTTGAGTCTCTTTCAATTTATAAATTCCTTGTTCATCCCTATCTTTCTCTTACCAATGATCTTTTGAAGGACTTGGACTGTTTTGTTTGAGCTCTACAGTTTCCCACCATCTGGAGTTTACTTATTGAACACGCATGGTGCAGTTCAACTTGCTGAAAATTGGCAGCTGTGTCAGGATAAATGATCAGACTGAGGTTCCAACCTGTGAGCAAGACTATAGGTGGTGCTGTTTTCTTTCATCAGAAGGTACATCATGTTTTGATTTTCATCCAGTTTTGATTTCCTTTGATGTTAGCAGCTGTGAATGCCTTAACTTATAAATTCAATGGAGGGAGATATTCTAATTCTAAAATTTCTTTTTTATCTCATAATTGGAATAATTTTATAAACAAATGCTTCCTCTCTTCATTTATTTGGTTGCCTATGGTTTCAATATATAGAAGAAAGGGAAAATAAATCCTTTGATATCTTATCAAGGCTGAGTCCCTATTCCCTCTTTGTAACCACTATTTAAGATAATAAATTGGTTCTTTACCATCTTCTGAAATAAAAATATATTATAATGGACTCATGGATTGAAACATATTTGATATTTAAATCCATTGCAATTTTTTTAAAAATTGAAGCTTTCCCCATCTTTGACCAGTGGTATTCTCTTCAAGTTGGCTCTTGAGTCCTGCTTACAGCTTCCTTGCTGTCTGATATGTCAAGATATTCCAGGCTGTTTTTGTAAATTTTCTATCCCAGCCTTGTAATCAACACTCTCTCCAAGAAATTCTAGCTTTTAACAATGGGAATTAATTGCATTAATGGGAATTTTGCTAATGTGTTGATCAGTTTCTATGCTTCTTCAGTTGACAGGACATACACATACCCTGTGTGTGTGTGTGTGTGTGTGTGTGTGTGTGTGTATACATGGGTATGTTTTTTATTAAAATAAAATATCTCATGGAACTGTTTCAAGTTTAGTGCTTGTTTTCTGTACACAAGCATATTTAGGTAGAGTAAAGAAGCTGGTTAATAACATGCCAGCTGACTCTGGAGCCATTTTATTAAATAATGAATCCCAAAGGGTTTCAAATATTTTATGTGAGAACACATAATTGCCTCTAATATGTGCATAATGCTGTTAACAGGATATCATTTCCACACACTTGAAACTCCCAAATGCTCAAGCAGAAAATGTAGAATGACTACAAGGATTATTTATGGTAGGCTCTGCTTCAGCTTTGAAGTTCAGATTAACCTATCTCATAACAGTACTGTACAGGGTGGGGAAAAAGCAGGCTTACAGTTATGAGTACACAAAACACAAAGTTTATTCTTGTATCATTATTTATTAATTACTAGAGGCCCAATGCATGAAATTCATGCACTCGGGGGGAGGAGAGGCATCTCTCAGCCTGGCCTATGCCCTCTTGCAGTTCGGGAGCCCTCGGGGGATGTCTGACTGACAGCTTTGGCCTGTTCCCCAGGCAGCTCCTGTGTTGAGTGTCTGCCCCCTGGTGGTCAGTGTGTATAATTGCAACTGGTTGTTCTGCCTTCGGTCCAAAACTGGCTCTCTGACATCCCCCTAGGGGTCCCGGATTGTGAGAGGGTGCAGGCCAGGCCAAGGGACCCCACCAGTGCATGATCAGGGCCGGGGAGGACGTAGGAGGTTGGCCAGCCCAGGAGGGACCGTGGGAGGGCTCCAGGATGTGTCTGGCCCATCTCGCTCAGTCCCAATTGGCTGGACCCCAGCAGCAAGCTAACCTACTGGTCAGAGAGTCTGCCCCCTAGTGGTCATTGCACATTATAGCGACTGGTCGACCAATCGACTGTCTGCCCCCTGGTGGTCAGTGCACATTGTAGCGAGTAGTTGAGCGGCCTTAGCATATCATTAGCATATTACACTTTGATTGGTTGAACAGCCAACCGGACAACTGGACACTTAGCATATTAGGCTTTTATTATATAGGATTGCATTATTTTCCAAATGAACAACTGTAAACCTACTTTTGCCACACTCTGTATATAGTTTAGGGCTCAATAAATACTAATTCTGAAAGATGTTTGCATGCTTGTTCATCATTTTATTCCCAGTACCTATTACAGTGGGCTGTGCAGGCACATAGTAACTCAGGTGTTAGGGGTACTGCTCCACCCTTTCAATGGGGATTCAATCAACCTCTGATAGAAAACAGTATTTTCAATAGGTGGTGGGGAATCTGTGGTTAGAAAACCGACTAGGAATGCAAAAATACATTTTCTATCTGCGTCTGGTTGAATTTGTAGATGCTAAACCCGCTTATAGGAAGGGCCAGTTTTATTTATATTAAAAAAAGCTGTCTAGCCCTGGCCAGTTGCTCAGTGGTTAGAGAGTCGGCCCACGTATTGAAGGGTTGCAGGTTTGATTCTGATTAAGGGCACGTAAGCTCCATCCTCAGCCCCTGTTGGTGGGGGGGGGGGGAGGGGGGCGGGGGGGGACGACACATGCTGGAGATAGCTAGTCGATGTGTCTCTCTCACATCAATGTTTCTCTCTCTGTCTTTCTCTCTCCCTCTTTCCACTCTCTCTAAAAATCAATGAATTAACAACAACAAAAAAGCTGCATATAAGGTGACCCACACAATTCAAACCCGTGTTATTCAAGGGTCAACTATATACCAATGAGTAAGTTGGTGGGACAAAATATTATTCACAGGCATTAACATTAACATCCACAGGCATAAATATTATTCACAGGCAAAACATTAGTTTTACATATTTTATTGGATCTGTCTGACCTACAATAGCAAGTCAATTAAGAACTTTTAAAGCTCATGGGAGGGTCTTAACCTAAGAAACAATGTTAAGAGATTCTAAATATTTTCATCAGTGTCTGTAAATTTCCTAAGTTAAGTCTGTCTGTGATTTGTACCTTATACTTTTTCATTGCATCATAAAGGTTAATTTGGAAAACATGATAGAAATGTGTTTTAAGGTTAACACTAATTAAACATTAAAGGACATAACGTTGATGAATAAATTCTGTAAATTTCAATGAAGTTGGATCTGGAATTAGAGATAATGTTAACATCTTAAATTTTTCATTAAGTGGCTTTTAACAAACTACTAAAAGGGTAGTCATTCTTCAAAAATATGTACAATTAGATGATCAGTCACACCAAATTTTTTTCAGAAATTATTTTATTTTGCTGCTTTTTCAGATAGAGTTTTTGTTAAAGCGTTGCGGCTGAATTATTGAATTTAAACATGAATTAAATTAACTACCTTTTTATATCCCCTATGGCTTGGACAATATGTATTTCTTTGTTTTCACCTGATTTCAGACATTCTGATACTTTTACTATTGGAAAGCCATACAATGACACAAAATAACACACGTTCAGATTTGATAAAGCAGAAAAGTGGGAGGAAAAGGGGAAGAATGGTAACCTCACTGAGTTAAAGATTGAAGGGAAAAAGGTAATTTGACCTTTTTCATTTATCTTTCCATTTAAATACTACCCAGGTGAGCTTGCATGGACAGTGGACCAGAGATTTGTGGTTTTTCTGCTTAAGGCGGAGTACAGGTATTTTTCTGCAGAGCTTTGGAATCCAGACTTTAACTACTTGCCACCATAGTCCTCTGTTTCCTTGGGAGCCTTTTCAGTGTATCTTAAATTACCTTTGAATTTGATAAGATCACATCAAAAACTGAAACAACAAATCATTTATTGGTATCTTACACAGATCTACTATAGGCTACACCTGCCAGCAGTGCATTTTATCTGAGCTGTACAATGTTAGAAACAATTTAATTATTTGCCAACATTAAAAAGTAATGTGTTTTGCCCAGCAGTTGAGCATCGACCTATGAGCCAGGAGGTCATGATTTGATTCCCAGTCAGGGCACATGCCTTGGTTGTGGACTCGATCCCTAGCAGGGGGCATGCAGGAGGCAGCCAATCAATGATTCTCTCTCATCATTGATGTTTCTATCCCTCTCTCTTTCTCCCTTCCTCTCTGAAGTCAGTAAAAAAATACTTTAAAAAGTATTAATTTTTTAAACATCAAGTGTGTATTTCTGGTACTTCTTGAAACATCAAGATATTTGACAATGGTAAACCCACATTTTCCCATCACAGCTATTGGCTGGAGGTGAAGACTAGAGTTGCTCCAGGCCCTACCTCATTATATGGTCCCCCTGATATTGAGACTGAGCATTAATCACCATTTATTAAGAGGGAAGTGAAATATTTCTTGTATCTTTGTCTCTAGCAAAAGAGGCAAAGTAAAAGACCAAGAAGGCTGCACATATCAAGAAAAATGGGAAAGAGAAAATATTTTGTGTGTCTATATGTAAGAGAAAATATGTCATGCATTTAATATTTAAAATATGTCTTTTAAAATAATTCAACTTAAGAAGGACATTAGGAGACAAACTACCTTAAGACTATGATTGACATAAATATTCTGCTTGTTTGGAGATAAAATGAAGATTTATGTACAAACAGCAACACTTATCTTTAAAAGTAATTTTAAAATTTATTTTCTTCTTGACTAAATATCAAACCACTGTAATTTTAAACTTCATTATTTTTTACTTTCTATCATCTTACTTAAGGAAGAAGGTCAAGGATAATTTTAAAATAACCAAATTCTATGAGTAAATGATAAATTCTGGCAAAATTTTCCTTTTTCTTAGATGATTACATCTTTTCTCATTTTCAAAATTACCGATTTTTCTTTTTTAATAGTTTTAGTTTCTCTCCCGTGATCATTCAAATTTAGGATCACTTTTATGTTTTACTTTTTTCTACTTAATGCTGATGAGGTTGGCAGACATTCAGAACTATGGTTGAGCATCTTCAAAGCTGGAGATAATAATGATTTTATTCTATTTCTTCATGCCTCTATGTATACATATTATGTAGATCTGGTCAGTGGATCATACTTTAATTCACACAATAAGATTAGAATCACTGTTTTTGAAAAAGAGAAAGCACGGGCAAGGTATCTTAGAGTTCTCTCATGAATCAGGGTTTTCAGAACACTTATTTTCTTTTTTAGCATATTAGCTAGTTTTAACTATCTTGGGACCAACTGTGCTCAACTTCCATAAATATTCTGGTAATAACATGTCAACACCAGGAATTTCTAGCACAAGAGCTGTATCTTCCAACAAAGACTACAACTGATTGATCTGTGTTTTATACTTTTAAAAAATGACTTAATTCATTTGCAAACTTAACTTATCCAACTGCTTTTAATGCTGCAGATTCCAAACTGTTGGCGCATCAGTTCTTGATTCTTTTTGAGTGCTAAAGGGATGAGAGACGAGAATAATAATGCATATATTTTGGACTTTGAAATTTTCCAGTAACATTTTTTTCACTTCTTTCCTGAATTCTGGCTCTTTTAATTGAAAACTATGTGACTGACCTTAGAGAAGTTACCTAAACTCTCAAAACCTCAGTTTCTCATTTGGGAAATGGATACAATCCATAATGGTACACAATTTATAGTGATGCTGTCAGGGTTAAATAAGACAGTCACATAAAATACCAAGGATCCTTCCTAGCAAATAGTACTTAATAAATGGACAGGATCTTTATTATTATTAGCACTGGAATAGTAGTTGCAGGGGCTTAGAGTTGAAGGCATTGGAATATAGCAATCAGAGGTATTGAAAGGACAGTGGTGAATGGGTTGTCCAAGTAGATGTTGAAGTCGCTCAGGATGATGGCAGGAGAGGGGTCTGAGTTGTTCACCAAGGTCGTTGGGTAATCAGGCAGGTGTGGTTGGAGGCTGGTAAACAATAGTAGTGTGGAATACGAGAGGTTTGATCCTGAAAAGAGCAGGCAGTTCCACCTGAAGGGGGAGGAAAAAAGATCTGGAGAGCATTGCTGGGGAATGAGGAAAAGGCTGACCCAGTACCTATGCCTGGCATATATGGAAGAATGATCCTTGGTATTTTATGTGACTGTCTTATTTAAACCTGACAGCATCACTATAAATTATGTACCATTATGGATTGTATCCATTTCCCAAATGAGAAACTGAGGTTTTGAGAGTTTAGGTAACTGTCCATTTATTAAGTACCATTTACACTGGCCCCTGATTGAGCTGTGGGGGAAGGCTGCATCGGGTTTGGGCAAGTAGTTGGAAGAAAGTGAGGATGTTGTAAAGCTCTATTTACTCTAAGAGGCGTTTCTCTGAGACACAGTAAATACATTTTAGAGGGAGAGAAGCTTTATGATTGGTTTAGGGAGGAAAGGAGCCCAAAGCAAAATGGCAATGAAACTGTGGGAGAGGAGCGCTGACTACTGGAATTGTACTTTGGATGATGATCAAGAGTAACATGGGTGTGAGGCACGAGGCTTCCAGAAAGAATTAAAACTGTTTTTCGGTTCCTGTAAAGATGAAGAAATCAACCCTGAAGAAATTACAAAATGGGGCTAAGGCTCTGCTGAACTGGTGGGTGGGGTGGCTGCAGGCTGCTAGAGGCAGTGAGAGGATGGAGGGAAGTTTTCAAGTTATGCTCTTACCTCTTCCTCATTTCCTTGGGAAAGTAAATGCCCACCCTATTCACCACGGAAATTGGTAGCAACTGCCCATGGGTGATTAAGAGAGTAGCACAAAAGCTCTGCTGGGGTGAGATATGGCTAAAAGCAGCCAAAGAGATCATGGACCCTCTTTCTTCCGTCCTTTCCCTCTCAAAGGCCCAGGGATGATGGGGTTATCATGTAGGAAAACTGCTGATAACTGGATAGGTGAGCTGAGGGTTTTTTGTCCCCAGGGTGGTGTCTTGAAAAGCTAAAGAATAGCACCATGGACCAGGAGATTTAAGAAAAAGCATGGAAAATTTATTACAAGTAGATTCAGACTCCCTGCACAGGGACGGGGCCCAAATAATGGGTTGCCGGTGAAGCTTTTTAGTCTAGGGGTATATATTTGCTACAAGCCTGATCTATATCTACTCATTTCACCACCTGATTGATTCCCTTAATTGTTCTTGCCCAGCAATTAGACCTGAACTTTCCTTATTCCTATGTGTCAGTTCACCTTATTATTGCAGACCCTCCCTAGTTTCACATGCCTCCTGCTCTGAGTCCAAAAACATCCTATTGTTTCTACATGGTTGGTTCTTGTGATTAGGCTGCTCAAACTGCCGTGTCTGCCCCTGCCTGTATTCCACCTGCCTTTGTTTTCCACGGGACCCTGTCCTGCCTGCCTTCATGTCAAGCGAACTCCTCTCACTGCCTCCTTCCAGTGGTGGTTTTTCGTAGGTATTTAAGGGTGATACCCTGGTGAGAGAATCTGCCTGTGGAGGAGCAGCAAAGGGGAGTGTCAATAGTGGTTCTGTAGTGCCTAGGGCTCTCTACCCTCCATCCTTTCATCTCCTGCACTCTCATTTAACTCACTGGGACTGATAAACTACAGCCTGGCCTTCAAGCCACTCTCATTACACAATACCAGATAGAAAAGCTGCTGCTCTCCTGTTCAGAAGCCCAGAGTACAAAACAAAACACCACTAGACTCCTCATGAGTACAACTGTTATAAACAAAAGACAATAAACTTATTAACATACATCATCTGAAGCAGTATTATTGGAACAGAATGTAATAAGAACTTAAAATATGCATGATAAACCTACTTATTAGTAATAAGTACCTACATATTAGTAATATGAAGCAAGAAGAAATTATAAATAATAATCAAAGGAAAATATCCAGAATGAAGGATATGATATTGAAACAGAATATATGCACTTGGGTAAGTATCAGCAAGGATGTAGCAGAAGAATGAATTAGTGAACAAGATAAAATTGAGGAATTTACCCCGAGGAAGCAAGATAGTATAAAGGAAATAAAATAAAGACTAAGAATATGACAGACAGAAGTGTAAACATCCGGTTGATAGGATTCATAGGAGAAAAGAAAAAAAGGAACAAAATTTAAATGAATAATAAGGACTAATTTTTCCATTAGTAAAGATGGAAAAATCTCAGCTTCAAGAGTTCACACAGGATCAAAAGGAGAGAGAAGGAAATATCTACACCTAGAAATTTAATAGCAAAATTTAGGAACATTGAAGACAAAGAAACATTTCTAAAAGCTTCCAGAAAGAGATTCCCCACCAAAGAAAATGAACCAGATTGACACTACATTTCTTAGCACCAATATTAGATATAAGAAAACATTGAAGCAATATTTTTAAGGTGTTGAAGAAAAGTAACTGAACTAGAATTTTTAAAAATCCAGCTAAATTGTCATTCAAATGGGGCAATATAATAAAAAATACTGTAGGCCTGCAAGGCTTTGTCATATAAACTACCACCAAATAATATTGGAGAAACTCATCAGTCAGAAGAGATTTGGGGTTTAAGGTTAATAAAATAGCATATAAGTTTACTGTAAAAAAATAAAATCCAGTGTCAAAGAGATCAAAAAAGGAGAGTGCAAAGAGAGTGACCAGAACATCTAAATATTAATAATGGGCTGTGTATAGGGAATTAAAGGGACATCAGCAGATGCCAAAAGATCTTTGTTGATGGGGAAAGGTATCCATGTTGATAACTTTAAGAAATCAATATGGATAAATAATTAAGTCTTCCATTAAGAGCACCTACTATAGGCACAGAAATAGAATGTTTTCCTTTTAAACCAACAGAAGAAAAGTAGTTCTATCTAAATGGAAATCATAAAAGAGAAAAAAAAACAATAATGGAAAATATGAAATAAGGTGGCTGAAATATACATAAATATAAAATACAAATGATTTAAGCTCATCAATTAAAAACCTATAATCTCAGATTGGATTAAGAAAACAAGTTTCAAGAATATATAATCTTCATCAGACACACTTAAAAAAAGACAGAGAAAGATAAGAGAATGAAAAAAGATAGACCAGTTAACCATAGGTCAGAATAAAGCTGGGTTAGTAGGTTAATAACTGACAAAATAGAATTTATGGTAATAAAATACCATATTCCTAATAATATACTTTACATATAGGGAAAAGGGAAATTAGAACAAGAAGGTATAACTATCATGAACACATATGTACTTAAAATGCCATGCCAAAATGTATAGAGCCCAAGCTGAGGGGCTCAGTTGGTTGGAGCATCATCCTGTACAGCAAAAGGTTGCAGGTTTGATTTCTGGTCAGGGCCCCTATCTAGGTTGATTCCTGGTTGGGGAGTGTATGGGAGGCAACCAAACTATGTTTCTTTCTTTCTTTCTTTCTTTCTTTCTTTCTTTCTTTCTTTCTTTCTTTCTTTCTTTCTTTCTTTCTTTCTTTCTTTCTTCCTTCCTTTCTTTCTTTCTTTCTTTCTTTCTTCCTTTCTTTCTGAAAATCAATAAAAACAAAGAAAAAAATATATAGAGAGAGAACACTAAATGGCAGAACTTTAGGGAAATAAATCAACAATTGGAATTGAATATTTTAATACGTTCCTTTTGGAAACCAATAGATAAAGCAGTCAAAAAAGAAAAAAAGAAAATCTTAATATATTAGAAAATGCAATTAATAAGCTTATTGCTTTAGATTTGTTGAAGACCATACACTTCATTAAGAGTACATATTCTTTTTTAAAAATATGTACTCACACCTGTCAGACTGGCTATCATCAACAAATCAACAAACGACAAGTGCTGGAGAGGATGTGGAGAAAAAGGAACACTTGTACACTGCTGGTGGGAATGCAGACTGGTGCAGCCACTATGGAAGACAGTATGGAGTTTCCTCAAAAAACAAAAAATGAAACTCCCATTTGACCCTGTGATCCCACTTCTAGGAATATATCCCAAGAAACCAGAAACACCAATCAGAAAGGATATATGCACCCATATGTTCATAGCAGCACAATTCACCATAGCTAAGATCTGGAAACAGCCTAAGTGCCCATCAGTAGATGAATGGATTAGAAAACTGTGGTACATCTACACGATGGAATACTATGCTGCTGTAAAAAAGAAGGAACTCTTACCATTTGCAACAGCATGGATGGAACTGGAGAGCATTATGCTAAGTGAAATAAGCCAGTCAATGAAGGAAAAATACCACATGATCTCACTCATTCATGGATAATAGAGACCATTATAAACTTTGATCAATAATAGATACAGAGGCAGAGCTGCCTCAAACAGATTGTCAAACTGCAGCGGGAAGGCCAGGGAGGGTTGGGGGGCAGCAGGGAGGGGGGTAAGAGATCAACCGAAGGACTTGTATGCATGCATATAAGCATAACCAATGGACATAAGACACTGGGGGGTAGGGGAGGCCAGGGGATTGTCAAGGGCAGGGGGGAAAAAAGGACACTTATGTAATACCCTTTGTAATACTTTAAGCAATAAAAATAAATAAATAAAAAATAAAAAAAATAAAAAAATATGTTTTTATTGATTTCAGAGAGGAAGGGAGAGGGAAAGTGAGATAGAAACATCAATAATGAGAGAGAACCATTGACTGGCTGTCTCCTGCAAACTCCCCACTGAGGATCAAGCTTGCAACCTGGGCATGTGCTCTTGACAAGAATTGAACCCAGGACCCTCCAGTCCACAGGCCAATGCTCTATCCACTGAGCCAAACCAGCTAGGGCAAGAGTACATATTCTTGAGCAATCAAGAACATTACAAAAATGTAACCTCAAACAGACCATACATGATATTTTAACAAATCCCAAATGAATGATTGTAGCTATGTTCTCTGATCTCAATGCAATAAAATGAGAAATTATT
Organism: Myotis lucifugus; assembly: GCF_000147115.1. NCBI lineage: Eukaryota > Metazoa > Chordata > Mammalia > Chiroptera > Vespertilionidae > Myotis > Myotis lucifugus. The sequence continues at coordinate 4,569,482 of NW_005871073.1, forward strand.
ATCAAAAGGATAGCTCAAACAAACAAACAAACAAACAAACAAACCAATGAAAAGATCCACCGTATGTTTGGAAACTATATAGTACAAGATAATTATTGGATAAGGAAGGAAACCATAAAGGAAATGAAGAATACTTAGGACTGAATGATAATGAAAAATCTGCATGTTAGTTGTGAAGAAACATTAATGTTGAGGGAAATTTATAGCTTTAAATAGAGCCAGAAGGAAGTTAAAAACAGATGCTTCTCCCAAGAAGACATACAAATGGTCAACAGATATATGAAAACTTCACTAGCTAATAGGGAAATGCAAATCAAAACTACAATGAGATGCCACCTCTCACCTGTTAGAATGGTTATTATCAATGAGACAAGTAATAACAAGTGTTGGAGAGGTTTCAGAGAAAAAAGAAATCTCATTCACTGTAGTTGGAAATGTAAACTGGTACAGCCACTATGGAGGCTTCTCAAAAAATTAAGAATATAGTTACCATATGACCTGGCAAATCCTCTTCTGGGTATCTACCTGAAAAACTCGAAAACCTTTATTTGCAAAGGTATATTCATCCCTATGTATATGCAGCATTATTCACGGAGGCCAAGACATGGAAACAACCAAAGTGTCCTTAGACAGAAGACTGGGTAAAGAAGATGTGGTACATATATACAATAGAATGCTACTCAGCCATAAGAAAAGATATGATAAAAGTTTCTAAAATAAAAGCTGATTTTTGAATGTTAACAATATAGTCATACCTCAGACATGACTCATCCAGAAAAAAAATTCAAATAAGCACAAAAAGGCCCATACAAACTTTCATCTCTTTTTTCATGTGCTCAGTGGAGGCAAGAGATTGCCTGAGATCCTCAGAATGGGTCCTCTTGCTCACCTAATTATTATATTATGAAATGATCACCATAATAAGTCTGGTTAACATTCACTACCATACAAAGTTATAATTTCTTTTCTTTTGACAAGAACTTTTAAGATTCACTCCCTTACCAATTTTCAAAAATAAAATACAGTGTCATTAACTATACTCACCATGCTGTACATAACATCCCATGACTTATTTTAAAATTGTAAGTTTGTACTTTTTGACCACCTTCATCCATTTCATCCCCCTCATCCCCAAAAAACTGCTTCTGATGGTCTTTATAAACAGGCTTAGAGAAAAAAGAAAGGACAGATCAATAGCTGCATACCAGGAGGATGTGTTGATTTGCTTCCGTAAAGAAACAATATCTGGAACAGCAATCAAATTTGGAGACACTATCTGATTAAGAAAATCCACTGTTATTTTCCAGTATATACCTGCTCTCTGTAGAGGCTGAATAGATGAGCTGAATGGGGAGATTAAGGAAATCACTACCTCTTCATCCTTCAAGTCCTTTATGATGCAGTAAATCTTCAATTCCTCCAGAAACACAATATCAAAGATTAATATAGCAATTGCCAGTTTTTGTTTTGTTTTGTTGTTGTTGTTGTTTTTTTCCTCAGTTACCTTAGAATCTCAGTTTTTGTGTGTGGTCATTCTCTAATCATTCAATATTTGTGTGTTGAATGCCTTCCATGTGAGCAGTATAATGACTTTTTGCTTTGAACTGCAATTAGAAATAGGAGAGAAAGCCCTTATCAGGTTCTTGCTACCTTCTTGTAGGAGGGGACCTCACAGCACTATTCACATTGGTCTTGACAAAGGCAGGGAACCTAAGAATTTTCCACTCACTAGATCTTCAACCTTCTGATGTAATTCAGTTTGGTGAGTTATAGCAAGTCCCAAATACTCACTAAATGAAATGCATACTGAAATCCCAAGCCAGAAATTTTTTTGAACTGAGATAGCTGTGTGGTGTAGTTTATACACAGAAAAGCTTCCAAGACTTGAATATGAGTCCAGGAATAATGAGCACAAAATTTGGAGAATGTCTCCACAGGCCAGTCCAGGTTAGTCCAGGGCAATCCAGTATGGTTTTTTTAAACATCCATGTTTGCCTTTTTCTTCCTCACTCTTCAAATGTCATATAAAATGGACAAATTCTGTTTAAAGACAAAAATCCCAAATCACTTTAATCTAACACTTCTTATTTTACCACACTTTTCTTTTGATTATTGAGGACAACAACCTCTTTCCTTGCTTCAGTTTTGAGTTAGCCCATAATGCCATCTTCCCAAATGGGAATTTGGCTGCTCTTGACTATGAACTCCTCTTGCATCCTGGAAATACATCCACAGGTCATCCCAAATGATGCCCACTGGTCTCAGCCTCTTCCCCATTACCCACTCCTGTGCATTACATCCGACTTTGCATACCATTAGATTGCTAGAAGAATAGAAACCAACCTATTTGTTTCTTATCTTAGATTCCTTAACATCACAGGGCTGCCACAAGTCTTAAGAAGAGAAAGGAACTTCTAGCATATTAAATTGTGAGAACACGAAGACTTCTATTCCTCTTCCAGAGCCATTTGTTTTAAAGATACATTTTATGTCAGGATTTTCTGCTATTAATATTTATGGTTTCAAGTTCATGACATTATTTTTAAATAAATGAGACAAAATCAGATAAGCACTCTAACAATTAATTAGTATTTATTCCAAGTCATAAAACTGTTACTGACTTGATAGAAGTTAATTTAGAGACCTTTAGAAATGAGTTTGGATTTCAGTGCTTGAACACGTTCAAATACAAGATGTAATAAATCTATTACCATTATCTCATTCTTCAGGTGATAATCGCTTTGGTAGTTAAAATATGGCTTATAAAATTATATTTGTACTAGAGGCCCGATGCACAAAAATTTGTGCACTGGGGGGGGGGGGGGAGGTTTGTCCCTCAGCCCGGCCTGTGCCCTCTCACAGTCTGGGACCCCTCGGGGGATGACCACCTGCTGGCTTAGGCCTGCTCCCTGGGGGATGGGGCCTAAGCTGGCAATCAGACATCCCTCTGGCAGCCCGGCAACCCTCAGGGGATGTCCACTTGCCAGTGGGGAGCAGACCTGAGCTGCAGTCGGACATCCTTAGCGCTACTGAGGAGGCAGGAAAGGCTCCCACCACCACCGCTGTACTGGCAGCCATCAGCCTGGCTTGTGGCTGAGCAGAGCTCCCCCATGTGGCTCCTGCATTGAGCATCTGCCCCTAGTGGTCAGTGTGTATCATAGTGACCAGTCATTCCCAGTCTTTCTGCTGTTAGGGTCAGTTTGCATATTACCCTTTTACTATATAGGACAGAGGCCTGGTGCACAGTTGGGAGCTGGCTGGTTTGCCCTGAAGGGTGTCCTGGATTAGGGTGGGGGTCCCGCTGGTAATTGGCCAGCCTGGGTGAGGGGCTGAGGGCAGTTTTCAGGCTGGCTGGCGACTGAAGCTCCCAGCCTCTCCTTTTTTTCTTTTTTCTTTTTTATTCTGGGATTTATTTACCTTCTATAATTGAAACTTTGTTGCCGTCACTGGAGCTGAGAGCTGGGCTCCTGCTCGCTCCAGCTCTGAGGCCACGGCCCTGCTGAAAGAAGTAATCTGGGGTTTGTTTAGCTTCTATAATTGAAACTTTGTTGCTTTTGGAGCTCAGAGCCAGGCCGCAGCAGGCGGGGAACGTTGGCTTCCTCCATCACTGGAGCAAGCAAGCCTCCTGCTCGCTTCAGCTGTGTGGCTGCTGGCCGCCATCTTGGTTGGGTTAATTTGCATATCATGCTGATTAGCCAATGGGAGGTGTAGCGAAGGTATGGTCAATTACCATGTTTGTCTATTTTAAGATAGGATTAATGCTAATTCACTTTAACATTTTTTAGAGGGTGTACTTTCAGAGGATTAACAAATTGGAGTTTATAAATGTAGAAGATATAAACCAAGTGGATCAATCTAAGCCCCCAAAGTATAATTTTGAATGATGGTATCTAGAACTTTTAATGACAGTGTGCAGAACTTTTAATGACAGTGTCTAGAACTTCAATCAAACAGTGTATAGAACTTCATATGACATTCTAGGCATGAATCTTTCAGTGGCATAAAATACTGGGCAAAAATGCATGCTCTCCCCAAAGGTGATTGTGGATTGACAGGCACATTCTTATGGGAATGGAGGTAAATGTGATAACGTAAATGTGGGTCTTAATATGTTTTCAAACAAGCTAATGGAGCACAGAGCTGGAATAGCTAGGTTAGAGCTACACAAAACTGGGTCCTTACCCCACCCAACATAATTCCTGGAATTCCTTGTGAGCCATTAGGCCCTGTGGCTAGAAACAGGGTCAATTTAGGCTTTAGTCGGGGTTTATCTGGGAAGCCAAACCACTATTAATATTATAGGAATAAGGGTTTTATTTTAGGAATTAGACACACAAATATGGGAAAGCTAAGGAAGTGAAGGTCTGAAAAGGGAGTTAGAGAACCACAAAATAAATCACTAACCAGTCTTTCTGAAGCATTGGAGTGGGTAGAGAAGTCACAGCTTGCAAAAAACATCCAAGAGGCCAGTACATTCAGCTGTTGGAGTGGGATCTCAAAGTGGGAGCTTGTGGTGAGATCTATTGGAAACAGTTGCCTCTGTAGGCCCACAGCCAAGATTCTGGTGTTAGGCCTGGGGCTGCAGCTGGTCAGCAGGGCCAGTAGTTTGAAGGCAAACTGAATGAGGAGTGGATGAGAGAGATTTATATGCTGTGCACCTCTGCAAATATCCCTCACTGTGTCTGTGATGAACTTCCAAGAATAGTAACTCCTGCTTCTCTTTTACCTTCAAATTCTCACACACGTTTCCTTTCCCATTCTGTGCTGGGAAGAGGATTCTGGGAGTTTTAATTTACATTTTAACCAAATCAATAACAGCATAATCCAACACAGTTTACGTCTTATTAACTTGGCATTTATACCTCATTTGACCACATTTAGCATCCAAAAAAAATTCAATAGTAAAATTGTTCTTCCAGCTAACATAATGTGGTCATTCCCTATAAAACCCAAAGTATGCTTTCTTCTCCCCAATGGAGTATACACAAAGTCCCACTGTATCCACCCTTAGATGATGTTCACTCCTCATCTATCTGAGTTACACTTCTCTTTTGATAGCCTGTATCTCAAATACTGCAATATAAAATTAATCACCACTAAGACATTGCATGTTCCATAATAGGGAAACGGGAAAGGGAAAAATATAAACAAAAATAATTTATAGTTGAAACTGGTTTGGCTCAGTGGATAGAGCGTCGGCCTGTGGACTGAAAGGTCCCAGGTTCGATTCCGGTCAAGGGCATGTACCTTGGTTGCAGGCACATCCCCAGTAGGGGTTGTGCAGGAGGCAGCTGATTGATGTTTCTCTCTCATCAATGTTTCTAACTCTCTCTCTCTCTCCCTTTCTCTCTGTAAAAAATCAATAAAATATATTTAAAAAATAATTTATAGCATTTCAGATGGGCATACTTCTTTGTCTGTTGGGGTGACCCAAATCTTCCTAAATGAAGGGTCTGGGCCATCAGCAGTCCTCTCTGCGCTGAGTTGTAGTTTTCTATTGTCTTAAATCACAGGTATTGCAACTACTAAGATAGTACTCCAGATGGTATGTCTAAAACTCCTACCTTTTAGACATACTCTTTCCTGCTGCCATTTTATAGTAGCAAACCATTTTTGTTTTGACAAGCTAAGATCATTCACTCTGATTATCTGCATTTTCTGTTCATTTATCTGAACGAGGAACCCAATATGGTCAGGTGGTAGTCTCAACTTCCTTAAAGAAACCTTGTATTCATTGGCAGCAACTCCTCATTACCCCTTCTCACTTTCTACCTTCACCTCCCCAACGCTAGGCAACCACTAATTTATATTTTGTCTCCATATATATTTGCTGATTTCAGACATTTCATAATCACAGAGAGGATTGTGGCTTCACAAATCTAAAAGGGCACCCTTGTGAACATTTTAAATACGTACGATGATACAATATGTGGCCTCTTTTGATTTGTTTCTTTCACTAAGTGTAATATTTTTGAGATTCATCAATGTTGCAATTTTTTATTGCCAAATAATATTCCATTGTATGGATGTACCACATTTTATTTATTTAATCAATGATGGAAGGACATTTGGGTTCTTTTTACTTTTTGGCTATTATGAATAATAATACTTTGAACATTCATGTACATGTTTTCGTGTGTGTGTGTCTGTGTGTGTGTATTTGTGTGTAGTGTGTATATGCTTCATTATGCTTCAAAGGACATCATCAGATATTGAAAATATAACCCACACATGGGAGAAAATTTGAAAATCGTGTATTTGATAAGGTACTTGTCTACAGACTAGAAAAATAACTCTTACAATCTATGATAATAAAAGCATTATATGCTAATTAGACCAGACAGCCGAATGACCTTCCAGACATCATTCTGGACGTCCTTCTGGACGAAGCTGCTGCAGCAGGGGCAGAGGCAGAGGTGGTTAGGGGTGATCAGGCAGGCAGGTGAATGGTTAGGGGCAATCAGGCAGGCAGGCGAGCGGTTAGGAGCCAGCAGTCCTGGATTGTAACAGGGATGTCCAACTGCCAGCAGTCAGACATCCTTTGAGGGGTCCCGGATTGTGAGAAGGTGTAGGCCAGGCTGAAGGACCCAAACCCTTCCCCAGCCCCCGTGCACGAATTTTGTGCACCAGGCCTCTAGTTCAATAATAAAAAGATAATTTAATTTTAAAATGGACAAATGAATTGAATTAGACATTTCTCCAAAGAAGATGTATGAATGGATAATAAGCCCATGAGAATATGCTCAATAGTAGTCATTAGGGAAATAGAAATTAAAACCACAAAATACCACTTTACACCCACTCTAATGGGTGCAATATAGACAAGTGAGGATGTGGATAAATTAGCACCTTGATGTATTGCTGGTGGAAATGCAAAATGGTGCAGTCCACCTTAGAAAACAGTGTGGCATTTCCTCAAAATGGTAAACATAGAGTTACCATGTGATCCAGAAATTTTACTCCTAAGTATTTAGTTGATCACAATAACTCATTGACTGATCTATTTAAAGTCTTTGTTCAAAGCCTCTTTGGGATTAATTGGGTTCAATCAAAGCTGGTTTCATTCCCGAGTTTCATTTGAAATTTCAATTATTTGAAGACTGAAAATTTTGGAAATTTGTAAAGTTATGACAAAATATTAATAAAAAGATGAAGACATTTTTGAAAAACATAATTGTTTTTCATTTTCACTTCAAAGAGAAACGGGACAATATAATCTGGATATTCACTGGCACTTGAATCTAACATAGAAGTCAAAACTACACAATAGCAATTTAGCTAAGTGATGTCATTATGGAAAACAGTCCATCTCTTTTGGGGAAAAAACAAAACAAAACACCTCTGAAAAAGAGAAGTAACTTTCAAGATTTCTCTATGGGCTTGCCAGTGTTTTCTTTGACATTGCTATTTGTTTCATTGGTTGTCATAACTTTCTTCGTTGTTGGAGATAGGATTTCATAACATCATTAAATATTTTTCATGTTTGAAAAATTAGAGTCAAATAGTTATAATTATTTTGTTCTCTTGAAGAAAATATTAGTTTGAGGCAAAATAATCAGATTTAGAGTGCCATTTATTAAAAGTCAGGTTTTTAAATTCAGGCCCTCAACTTTCCTTTGAAGTAGAGTAGAAAGGTAAATTGTTTTGAATTAATGAAAATAATGATCTGATTTAACACATTTTTTTCAGTTTCAATAGTTTTTTGAGAAATAATTGACACAATCACTATAAGTTAAGGCATATAGGATGATGATTTCACTTACATATATTGTGAAATGATTATTACAATAGGTTGTTTTTTGTTCTTTATTTCATTCATTTCTGCGCTAATTTGTATTATTTCCTTTCTTCAGCTACCTTTGAGCTTAGCTTGTTCTTCTTTTTCTAGTTCCTTGAGGCATAGAATTGGGTTGTTTATTTGGGATCTTTCCTGCTTTTTAATGTAGGTGTTTATTGCTATGAACTTCCCTCTTAGAATTGCTTTTGCTGTATCTCATAAATACTGGTATGTTGTGTTTCCATTTGTCTTAAGAAACTTTTTAATTTCCATTTTAATTTCTTTTTTGATCCATTGGTTCTTCAGGAGAGTATTGTTAAATTTCATGTATATGTAAATTTTTCGGTTTTCCTGTTGTTGATTTCCAGTTTTATACCAGAGAAGACATTTCGTATAATTTAAATCTTGAATTTGCTAAGCTTTATTTTATGATCTAATATATGGTCTAAGAAAATGTTCCATGTGTGCTTGAGAAGAATCTGTATTCATGTTGTTATTGGATAGATTATTCTGTTGTTAGGTTCATGTGGTTTATAGTTTTTTTCAAAGCTGCTGTTTCTTTATTGCTTGTCTGGATGATCTATACATTGTTGTGAGTGGTGTGGGCAAACCAGGCTCTAGGCAATGTTTGAGGATCCAAATCAGGCAGATTTGCGTCCTTCTTAATTCCCTGTTCAGAGTGCTCCCCAGACTTGGTTCTGCAAATGAGCAAAGCTGCTGATTGTTATTACTACTGGGGCACTGCTGGTGTAAGTTCCACTTGCTAAGATCCATGTGCTGGTTGTTGCCAACCTCTCTCCCCTCCTCTATCATAGTCAGATTCCCGGTGGTTGAGCCCTGCAGATTCCCTTGCAATCCCCGTGGGGCAAGACCAGAGTAAGAGGTCCCACAAAGCAAGCCCAGTGCTGTGGGGATGGTTGTCTCCCAGGTTCCTCTGGCCGGCCTGCGGGAGGGGCAGTGTGATTGGTGTGTAGCTGCTTCTCTCATTCTTTTAATACAATCTGTCTTGGTGTCTGTGGTGCAGGCAGGTGATTCAGCTTCACTCCGTGTTCTAGGATTCTCTCAGTGGTGTATTGTTCGTGAATAGTTGTTAGTTGTTCTTGCGAGAAGGAGCAAAATCCGGAATGACCAATTTTGCCATCTTGGTGATGTCACTTTCTCAATCATAACTTTTATTGATGATGATTTGGTAGTAGGACTAACATTTGAGTTCCTTATTGGACTGAGTTACTAGTGAATATAAAACATTTGTATAACTTACAATGTTTAGCACACTGTCTAGCTTTAGTTCCTAGATCAGTGATGGCGAACCTTTTGAGCTCGGCGTGTCAGCATTTTGAAAAACCCTAACTTAACTCTGGTGCCTTGTCACATATAGAAATTTTTTGATATTTGCAACCATAGTAAAACAAAGACTTATATTTTTGACATTTATTTTATATATTTAATGCCATTTAACAAAGAAAAATCAACCAAAAAAATGAGTTTGCGTGTCACCTCTGACACGCGTGTCATAGGTTCGCCATCATTGTCCTAGATGCTTACATGTGAAGGCTGTGCTCTAGCGTGGAGATAGATTTTTAAGTGAAATGTAGCAGAATGTCCTAGATTTTACATTAATTATCTTTAGAGCATGTTTTTCTGTACTGAGTTAATAAGACAACATATTTTGCAATGAAATGTTAGTTCATTGTTATCTATTTAGATTGCTTGCTGATAGAAATTAGTTAATAATGAATAACCACACAAAAAGATTAGCCACATCAGCATGTAGACTCTTTGTATATGCTGTCTAGAAAAAGTTCAAGTTTGACAAATTCCCATGTTCATCATGAAAAATTGTTGAAACAAAATGCAAGAAGAATAAACCTATTCCAAAGTCAATCTATGACAAAAATCTTTCCTGTGATATCCTTTGGAATAGAAATCTAGAAATGTTTTTCTTAAAGAAGGGCATAAAGAGAAAATGTAAGCCAAAGAAAAGGTTAATATATGCTACCAAACTAAAATATGTTAACATTAAAAATGCATTTTTAAATTAAAGGTTACTAAAAAGTAATGCTCAAAGAATATAATATTATATATTTAATTTTCTTGGCAAATGAATCCCAAAGCTGTCTAGATTCTATTAAATTAAAATTATTCACACAAATCTTATATATACGGTAGGGCAAAAGTAGGTTTACAGTTGTTCATATGGAAAATACTACAATAATTAAAAAATAATGCAAGTATAAATTCCATGATTCATGTATTTACACCTGTAAACCTAGTTTTGACCCACCCTGTATAGAAATGTATTTATTCCAAAGATAAATTTACTAGTCCTCATCAGGTTAATTTTTTACTCCTTTTTTTTTTCTTCCTATGTCTTTTCGGTCTTCTTCTATCTCTTCCTCTCTCCTTCTCTTCCTTTCTTTTCCTTCTCTCTCCCTCTCTCTCTTCTAATCTCTTATTTTTTCCTTCCTCTTTTATTCTATCTCCCTTCCCTTTCATTTGCTCTCTTCCTTTCTGTCTTCTTACCATACTCTCTTCCTTTTTTTCACCTTTTATCTCTTCTTCTCCTCCTCCTTCTTCTTCTTCTTCTTCTTCTTCTTCTTCTTCTTCTTCTTCTTCTTCTTCTTCTTCTTCTTCTTCTTCTTCTCCTCCTCCTCCTCCTCCTCCTCCTCCTCCTCCTCCTCCTCCTCCTCCTCCTCCTCCTCCTCCTCCTTCTTCTTCTTCTTCTTCTTCTTCTTCTTCTTCTTCTCCCTCTTCTTTTTTCTTTCTTTATCTCTCCTTTTCATCTCCCTCTCTGCCTTTCTCCTTTCTTCACTTCCCTACATCTTTTTTTAAAAATATGTTTTTATTAATTTCTGAGAGAGGGGAGGAAAAAAGAGCTAGAAACATTAATAATGAGAGAGAATCATTGATTGGCTGCCTTCTGCACACTCCCTACTGGGGATCGAGCCCACAATCCTGGCATGTGTCAACCAGTTCATGGGTTGATGCTCAACCACTGAGCCATCCTGGCTGGGTTCCCCTATTTCTTTCTTTTCCACTGTCTCTTCCTCCCTATCTTTCCCTTCTTTTCCCTCCAATTCTCTTTAATGTTTGAGTTAGATGCGTTGACAGCATTGCTAGGAAAATACTGCATAAGGAACCAAGTGACCCTGATGATCCCATTTGTAGAGGCTTAACTAGAGAACCTGGAGGATGAGCCCAGTAGGGATTTACTTTCTTGAGGAAAATATGAATTGATTCAAATCCAGTGTATATAACTCATGTTTATGGAGGGCTGTGTGATTCTTAGTATACTTCACAAATGAAAATTCAGAATATTTACATAGTCATAAAATGACATGAAATATATCAGTATAGTGGGAGAAACCATAAAAAAGTGAGTTATCATTCCCAACGTTTTTTCATTCACTTTCACCAATAAAGAAGAAAGCCCAAATTCTCTGTATCCATTAGTGAGGTATTATTGCTCCTAATTCATCAAGCTTTTTAGGTCCCTTGTTTGTGTTTTTCTCTTACCTGGCTTCCCCTTTTGCCCATCTGATCTTCTCTTTACTCTTCATTGCTCAGGTCTAAATTCTTCTCTTGAAGCCCATGTTAGCCCCTCAAGATAAATTAATTTTTTCTGGCTTTGTAATTCTATAACTACTTTCAGATACATTTTTTTACAGTGCTAATTTTAATTAGTCTCTCAAAGATGTAATCTGTGTCTCATTCTTTTATTCCCAGAGTTGACAAAGCATAAAAGAAGAAATTCAATATTTATCCTTTTACATGTATTTATGGAGCTTTACTATGTGGTAGGAACTGGGCTAGGTGCTGAGTATATATTTATATAAGGAAATCAGAGGGATTCCCCCCCCCCCTCAAAATTGTTGGCTCTAGTGCTGTTACTTTTCTCTTAAAAATACCCGATGAGAGTTCAGTGACTTTTATGTATCAATTGCTCTTTTCTTACAGCTTCTTTTTATTGAAATTCAGGTTTTTAGTCTTTATGATCTGGGCCAGAGGATAGGCTCAACTTCAACATCACTCTTCCTCATCCCCTTTCCCCAACCCTTAATCAATACCCCGGACCAAGTTTGGTAGCAACTAGGGATGACTTTTCCTCCAAAATGCTCCTTGATCTCTAGTTAGATAGATTTCTAGCTCGGTCCACCTAATCCTCTGTACATACCTGAATCATAAATATATCTTAATGCTAAAGCCAATATAACTTGAGTTCCCAAATTGGGATTCCTGACACAGCTATCAGAAATATATAAATAAGGCAGGGGAGGGTGGGGGTCAGAGGGAGAGATCAACCAAAGGACTTGTATGCATACATATAAGCATAACCAATGGACACAGACACAAGGGGGGTGAGGGCATTAGCAGGGGTGGGGGGAAATGGGGGGGGGGTAAGACAAATGTAATACCTTAATCAATAAAGAAAATTAAAAAAGAAATATATCTATATAAATGGGAATGTACAGTAATTTTCTTGAGATCTTTTTGAGAGTAGAACTGTCTTATATTCTCAATGCTAAATACAGTCTCTGGCACATAGTAGGAAACTAAATGACTAAATAAATCAATTTATAATATTTTTCTCATAGAGATGCTTTCCTTTTAATTGTCAAAACTTCTTTTAATTCTCAACATTTGAATCCATTGCATAATTGGGAAGTACTTCCATAGGCAGCCCACTAGAGGCAGCACTACCTTTGTGGAAGCTTTGCTTGGTCATGTTCTTAGCATACCTTTTAAGAGTATATGAGTCTCCCTCTTTTTTTTTTTTTTTTTTTTTTTTTTACAGCTGCATAGTACAGTAGGTCCTCTGGTTATGTCGGAGATCCGTTCCTATGCACGATGTAATGCAATTTTCGCCGTAAGTTGGAACCCAGCTGCATAGGCACCTATGTCACTCACACATGGAGCACATACACAGCAGTAATCAAGTGACACAGTAAAATAAATTTAAAAGAAAGATAACAATTCCTGACCTTTACTTGTGGTAAATAAATAATAAAAAACATAAAGCACATATGTACATACGTCGAAATGACGGAACTTTTTTTTTTTTAATGACAGAACTTTTTTTTTTTTAATAAATACTGTAAATGGGAGATGGTGACCGAGGACTGCCTATATTCCATTGTTACCGTTTGGGACAGCATAGATGGACTTGGAAAATATTATGCTAAGTGAAAAAAGCCAATATGAGAAAGACAAATATCAGATGATCTCACTTATTTGTGGACTCTAATGAACAGAATGAATTGACCAACAAAATAAGACCCAAAGCCTGAGGCATGGAACAGACAGACTTACCTTGATGTAAGGTTGGGGGATGAGAAGAGATAAACCAAAGACCTTGTATATTTATAGGCATAGCCCATGGACATGGGCAATAGAGTAGTGAAGACATGGAGGTGGGTGGGTAGGGCCTGGAGGGAGGGGGGTGAAAGGGGAAAAATGGGAGACATTTGTAATACTATCAACAATAAAAATATATTAAAAAATGTATATGAGTGTGTTGTGTGTAAATCTTCATTTTTGTAAAGATAATACAAAATGAAGGACTGGAGAGAACAAATATTTATTTTCTGGTACTTCATAGAGATTTTAGAATATGCATTGCCTATTTTAATCCTTATGACCACACTGTTAAGGCAAAAAAATCTTCCCCATTTTAATGAATAAGAAAACTGAAGCTCTGATATGTAAGTAAAATTGTACAAGGTTCACCAGGACTAGTAATTAGCTGAACTAAGAGTAAAAATAATTATATATTATTAATTTCAGAGAGGAAGGGAGAGGGGGAGAGAGAGAGAAATATCAATGATGAGAGAGGATCATTGACTGGCTGCTTCCTGCACACCCCACACTGGGGATTGAGCCCGCAACCCTGGCATGTGCCCTTGACCAGAAACGAATCCAGGACTCTTCAGTCTGCAGGCTGATGACCTATCCACTGAGCCAAACCAGCTATGGCTGAACTGAGATTTTGAATCTTATCTGCTTCAATCCAGAGCTGATGCTCCATCAAGGACACCAGGCACTGTCCATACAGCCATGAGGCTGGCTGAAGGGCCCTTAAATGTACTTCTCTCTCCCTGAGTCCAGCACAGACCTGGGCAGCTCTGGACTCAATGAAGACTATTTAATGAATGAATAAAGTCCAAGTTTAAAGTAGTTTTGAATTATGAAATCATTTAATAAATATTGATCAGTAAGTGCTTATAGTTATGGATGATACAAATTATTTGGCATAAAGCAGTAAAGAGAAAATTAAAGGAAAGCAAAAATAATTGAAATTAAATAATTGAAAATAAACATAGACTCATTGGGCATGGTGCTGACATTGAACCTAGTGTAGTCAATTTTAAGACTAGGGATTGTATTACATGTTTCTGTGTAGATAATTACTATTATATTTTAAGACTATTGAGGCCCTGAAGATGGAGGTGTTGAGCAGCTAATGGTTTCTATTATATTTTGTGGATCATTTCACTGGTTGTTAAAACTATGAAGTTGATATTAAAGAATGTGGAGCCATTTGGTTTAAAAATGTTTTATTTTAACACATATACAGGAAAGTAGCTTTCCAATTATATTGAAGCTAGAGAAGTAGCTTGAAAATTTCTGTAATTTATCTTCATCAAGGAATAAAAGGAAGAAATGAAGCATAGATTAGTAGATCATTAAATCATTAAATTCCTTTCTCTCTTTTTTCCTTCAGATAAGAAAACGGAGACACAGGGTAGCTGAGTAGTTTAGTTGATCACATAATTCACTAGTAAAGAGCTGGGCTAGTTCCAAATTTCTTGATTCTTGACCTAGTGTACTTAGTAATCAATAGATATATGTATTTTTCAACTGAAGGATAAAATGTAAAGTAACTTTCAACCATGGATAAAATTGGCTATGTAATTAAAGATTGAAAAGAAAATGATTAAGGTAATTTCAAAAGTTTCTACGTACTGAAAAGAAAGTACCTTTCATTCATACTATTTAACTCATTAGCATTACTTCCCTTTCAATTTGGCCTGGACCCTATAATCAATTATTTCAACTAATCTCACCATCATCTTCAATCCCCTTAAGACATTATTTACTGTCCATCTCACCCCTTTTCCAGGTCTCTGGCTATGGATCAATAATCTGTCTTCTTGGTTCCTGCCTCTGGGTTTCTGAGAAGTGCTTGAGAAAGTTGCATAACTATGCTCATGATGCCATTACCAGAGCACACGGTCTAAACACAGCTGGGCTTCTGATGCTGCTTAGCAATTCTTTTATTAACCCACAGCAGGGTCTCTTTTCTAGTCTTATATGGATTTTGTAAACAACTGTTCTTTCTCAATTCTTACCTCATCTTTGCCCCTTACCTGAGGAGGCAGTGGTTCCACCTTTACTCAGACTAGCAAGACCATCAGGTGAGCATTTCCTCAGTATTTTCCCAATCACCTGTGACATTAAATATATTTTCCTAAGAGGAAGCAGAGGAGTGGTCAAAAGCAGGGGCTCTGATCAGACTGAGCTCAGCTCTTCAATCTGCTAGGTGTGACTTTAGGCAGATTACTTACTCACTCTGTGCTTAAGTTTTCTTTTCTGCATCATATGGGTAATTACAGTCTTTACCACATAAGCTTGATATGAGAAGAAATGAGGTCATGTACACAAAGTGCATGGTATTTGGCACAAAGTAAGTACATGAATTAGCAAGACCAGTTCTTTTTAAAAAAATATATTTTATTGATTTTTTTACAGAGAGGAAGGGAGAGGGATAGAGAGTTAGAAACATTGATGAGAGAGAATCATTGATCAGGGGATGTGCCTGCAACCAAGGTACATGCCCTTGACCCGAATCAAACCTGGGACCCTTCAGTCCAAAGGCCGATGCTCTATCCACTGAGCCAAACTGGTTAGGGCAAGACTAGTTCTTATAGTTGTTATTGTGATGACTTAGGAAAGAAATCATTATACTTTTCTACAGTTAACCCTATCCATCTCCTCTAGGATTTTGAGCTATATTTTATATCCCATATCTCTTCAATCCATGTCTCCCCATGCCTTCTCTTCAGTTTAAAAGGATGTTGAAGAATTTTATTTCCTAAAAATATCAGTAATGAGATTCTGCCTATTTAACTTTAACCGTTATCCTGACACTAATCCTGCCCTATTCTTGTCCTTCTAGTATCATGTAGTGCTGATAACTTCCAGGAGTTTCTGAGCTTCCACTGGAACTCATGGTTGAATGGGATGGTAATTAAAGTGACCTAACTACATTCCTAGTCATAAAATCTTTAGTCATAGAATCATGGCATGTTTCAATACACAAATGAATAAATGTGATAGAACATGAACAGAATGAAAGGTAAGAATTACATGATCATCTCATTAGATGTAGAAAAATCATAAAATTCAACACCATTTTATGACTAAAATTCTCAACAAACTAGGAATAGAAGAAAATTGGCTCAACATAATTAATTCATATATAAAAGCCCATAACTAATGTCATTTTCAACAGTGAAACAGTGGAAGCTATTCCTCTAAGATCAGGGATAAGACAAAATTGTCTACTCTTTACACTTCTATTCAACATAGTACTAGAAGTCCTAATAAAAACATCTAAATCAGAAAGGAAGAAATAAAATGATTTATCCTCACAGATGGCATAATCTTTAATGTAGAACCCTAACGTTATCAAAACAAAACAAAACAAAACAAAACAAACTTGATAGAACTAATCAATGAACTCACTAAAGTTGTAGGATACACAATCAACTTACAAAAATTAGTAAAATTAGTTGCATTTGTATACACTAGCAACATACTATCTACAAAGGTAATCAGGAAAATAATCCCATTTACAACAGCATAAAAGAAATACCTAGGAATAAACTAATCAAGGAGTCAAAAGACTGAAAACTCCAAAACACTGATGAAAGAACAAAAGAAAGACATTCCATGTTCCTTTTAGTGGAGAATAGTATTTAAAAGCCAAGATCTGGTCTGGGCATTAGGTATACTCATTACTATTACACTGTTGCTGCCAGGCCTTATTAGTGGACAAGGCTAGGTGATATATATATATATACACACGCACACATATATACACACACACACACACGCACACATATACACACCTACACATACCCATATAGATGTGTATATATGTACACAAAATGCATACATGCATATACACTGATATTGATATTTTGATATAAATCTATATAATGAAAATCAGGAATTGACACAGATTTCTTTAATTCCAACTCAATACCATGGATTATTCTAGTTTTCTCCCTTCCATATTCGTACCTCCTTTCTCTGACAGTGAGATACCTGGCTCCTTTCAATATTAATATTTTTACTTATGTGATAGGTTCCCCTGAATATAACTAACCTCCTACTTCAGATATCACCCTTTCCCCTGCATGGTTGCCCTCCTGGTCCATATCAGGCTCCCCTTCTACCTTTCCATGGACTTCAATATTTCATAGTAGACTACCATTCCCTATCACTCGCTTCATATGGACGCCCTCTCCACACTGCCCTACAGTGTCTCACCACACTGGGCACCCTGCATAGATCCCCTCCTTACCCTGCTTGGGCCCCAACATCTCATGCCAATTTGCCCTTTTTGTGGATGTCTTCAGCACCTTGATTGGGCTTTGAAACCCCACCCTGACCAGTGCAGATGCTTTTCTCATCCAATTTCCCTTCCACATGGTTGTCCTCCTTAATCTGTTCAGATAATGATACCCCACAGGAGGCTGCCTCTCTGGGTAGATGTCTTTCTCAACCTGGCTGGGCTTTAACATCCTTCTCAGGGTCACCAAGGCTACCTCCAACGCTCAGCACAAATGACTATATTATTATGTCCTCACCAATGACTTTAGAATGGAATTGTTTCAGAAAAGAAGAGAAGGAAAATGGAAATGGACAATTATTTGCACTAAAATTTGCCCCTAATCCCGGTTTCTGACTAACCTTAGTCAATTTGCCTGCTCATTGAATCTTGCCAGTCCATCATGTTTTCTTACTAATTCCTGCATGTGGTTTGCTTGGCCCTATCTGTGCCCACTAAACATGTGCCTGGCTTAAACCCTTCCAGTGCCACATCCCCATCTCACCTCCAGGCTGCTAGACAGCAGTTCAGGGTCAGTTCCATCTGGAATCAACCTGCTTCTACAGCAACCACAACTCTTCTTCTCTTCAGGAGAAAAAGATAGAATGAGTACTACCAAACCAAGAATCATCCCTGAAAGGTGGGTGTTGAAACAATAGGTGTGGAGGAGGTTGAAAGTGAGGAAAAAGAAGAGGAAAATAGATAATACCTTGGGAAGAGTGTTTATGTGTTTATATTTAGGGGTCGGAAAAAGGAAGAAAAGGAATTAGAGAGACCTTTGACTAATCTGCAGCATGGAAAAAATGGAAGTAATTGTCTAAGTGACTAATTTCATTGAGGAGAATTTGACTCAATTCTGTGTCCTCAATTTAAATGGGAACAACAGTGGTATTATTACAGACCTGGGGTAAACTAAGAAGTTTGACATTGTAAAATGACTTGTTACAGTAAGAATGACTCAGTAGATTGAGTCAAACCAAGTGATTCATCTATACAGCCTGTCAAATCATCTGACTACCATTTTGCCTGAATTTGGAGTTTACGGTCAGTTAAAGGTGGGCTTGTCTCTTCTGTTTTAGTTAACTTTTGGATGGATAGTTTATTCTGACAATAGCAGTGTTAGGAAATTTTTACAAAGTCTGTGGGAAAGGACCTTTGGAAAGCACAGAGCTGTCACTTGGATTGCTTGGCTGAAGTTATTTTCTCAGAGGAACTTTCTGAGGAGGTGACCTTGTTTAGATTGGCAACTTCTCTGAACATGTGGATAGCATATATGTTTATTTTATTCAGCACTGTATCCTTGGCACCGTGCTTGACATATTTTGGATTTTCAATAAGTATTCTTGAAATGAATGAATGAAGGAAGACAGTTCTACACTTCTTTCAGAAGTCATTATCTGTCAGTGAGAGACATTGCAGAAGTTTTTTTTTGGTATAACCTGGAAAGGTGTTTATGTCTTAAAACATTTCCAAGGTAATGCTCAAGGAGCATCATTCTGTGATATATCAAATATTTTATCTGCAACTATCTTTATTAACTGTGAACTCCCTCCATAGAAATAGATGCCATTCTTTATTGTGCTAATAATTCAAACCTTTCCAACTGGTGAAACAGTAAATCACCTAAGAAACACATAGTTGGATGGCAGTACAACACTTTGAAGTCCTTTTAGAAGCAAGAAGATGCAAGTGGATGATGCCTTCCAGAAGGACAATTGTGCTGACTGAATATCTTCTCTTCTCACCCACATAAGTAAAATTTTAAATAACTATGGTGATAAAACTACAGCCATTTATAAGAAAACTAGAGGCCCGGTGCATGGATTTGTGCACTGGTGGGGTCCCGCGGCCTGGCCTGTGCCTTCTCACAATCCAGGATCCCTCAGAGGATGTTGGAGAGCCGGTTTTGGTCTGATCCCTGCAGGCCAGGCCAAGGAACCCCACTGGTGCATGAATTCATGAACCAGGCCTCTAGTATGCATATAAGATCTTTGGTTAATCTCTTCCCACCCTCCCCCATCCCCCCTTCCTTCTGAGATTCATCAGTCTGTTCCATGTTTCCATGCCTGTGGTTTCTGCTCCTGCATTAAGCATCTGCCCCCTGGTGGTCAATGCGTGTCATAGCTACTGACCAACCCAGTCACTTAGGCTTTTATATATATAGATTGTTGCAGTGATTAAGTAGTTCCATAATATACCTTCCAGATGATTAAATGAGGATTATTGTAAGAGGGTATTTTTCATCATAATTTTGTTTTAACCCCTATTGTTACATCCACAAGTCAACTACTTTTTCAATTATTTGGGTCTTAGCTTTTTAAGAAAATAACACTTAAACGAATATTTTCTAAATGTGAAGGGATATACTATTTCTGTAGGTTATACTCTATTTCTAGAAGTATGCTCTTTATTTTCCTGTTAAGTGAAACATAGGTAATAATTAGGAGGTGTGTTTCATTAAAGGGAATTAATTATTTAAAAAAAAAAACCTAATGGTTAAGAGCTAAGGCTTAAGAATAGACTGATATGGGTTTAAATTCTGGCTTCTCTTTTTTGTAGTTGGACTTTTGGGCTTTCTAACCTAAATTTCTCCATCAATAAACTCAATTTAATAATATTTCTTACTTTATTGAGTTTGGAGCCTTCAGTGAGATAATGCATGTAAAAACACCTAGCTTAATAATACCTGGCATATAATAAGTGCTCAATAAATATCAATATTCTTTATTATAAAGGGGTTTGCCACAGATTTCCTTTAAATGCTGTGCTCCATTTAAATGAATCAATTTAGACAGGTCTTTCTAGGAATTCTTATGATAGATAAGGCAAGCAATGTGTAAGAATGAATTACATTTTTTTCTTAAATTTAACCCATGGATATGTCCTCAATGTGAGTAGAATGGGGAAGAGGGTACTGCTTCCAGGAAGATGAGTTTTTGAAATGTGTAAGCTGCTTGGGGTCCTCACATACCAGATTAAGATCCCTGGCTGAATGATGTTTACCTTACACAATATGAAGAACAGTTCTAGTTAACATTACCCTTATGAAGTGTGTGGAATGATAACCAATTTCATAAATGACAGCAATGCTCATTTCCACTTAGACATTTAGAGTGAGACATTGATAAGATTTGGGATATATGTTCTCATGTAGTTGCTGTTTTTATTCACCAAAATTATTTGGAATGATGTCTAATGAAATAAGTAGTTGACCAGAAGATGAATGATGAGTTGGTTTCCTAATAGGAGAAGGAAATATGTTTCCAAGATTGTTACCAATAAGATTCAGTTTGTTCATTTTTTTCACACATCCACTCAACAAACATTTATTGAGAATCTGTTATGGTTATTCTGCTTTGTACGCTCAGCATCTATTCCAATGATTGGCATATACTGCGTGCTTAACAAAGGTAGTTTGGGCGATGGGTAGAGGAATGAGTGGTAAGTGAAAAATACATGGTCTATGCTTTCTAGGAGTTTATACACCAGTGGGTCAAATAAATGGGTTGGAGGACAGATGAAAAGGTTTCTTTGAGAACATCTTTTATGCCTGTTGCCTTTGCTTTAAACTTTAGTATGTAACAGGGTGACCTATGAAGTACAGCAAGTAAACAAATTCTAGAATCTGACATACAGAGATCTCATTCATAGACCTGTGGCAAAGCCCCGAAATCTATATTATTAGCAAGTATCCCAGGTAATTCTTATGCATGTACCAAGCTTTGAGACATAATATCTTAGTCCTTGTATTAGATCCAGAGAAAAGCATCAAATTATTGTTAATTATCTTTGCATTTTTCTTTCATTGCTGCCAACAATAACAACAACACAACAAAGAAAAGCAAAACAAAGCACCCTTAGAGTGCCCCAGGGAAGGGAGAGAGGGAGGAAACAGCGAAAGCAATTTGGCTGGCAGTGTGGATGTCTTTCTGAGTCCAGGAGAATACAGCTGCTCATCTCTTCAGTTGGACCCCCTGGTGGATGAGCATGGGGACATTTGGGCAAACCGCATACTCAGCCATTTCTGCACTCTTTGCTGTATTTTCTCCATTTTTTTGGGGGGGGATAACTTATTAGTCATATTAATTTTTATAGGACTGATGAGAAAGGGCACAAAAGCACTGGAGGCTTATCTTACCGATTTATGACTTTCTGTTTCTCTAGTTGTGGTTAACATTAGGGTAACTTAACCTTGATAATTGTAGATGCCACAAAGCAACTCACATAAGATGTGATGTTCTCATACACAGTTTCAACAAAACGAAAAATACATGCTTACACAAAGTGGCAGGCTCAACTATTTGGGGAACTGATAGCAAAAAGGCCTTCGAGTCCTTTCCTGTCACTTGGCGTCACTCTACGCAGTCTAAGCGTAACAATGTCAGTTAATAGAGCGTAAAAGCGAGAGCACCCCACTTGTCAGAAAGAGGATGAAATCCCCAACTCTATTTTATTCAGGGTCCCCTTGCATTTTTTAGTATCTTGGAGGAGAAACTGAATCTTGTTCTTTTAAATTTGAGAGTTAGACTTTGGCAGAGGGATTGTAGTGACTGAGTAGAAGCTGGCCATGGTAAATCCTGATGGACAGTGGCGTCAGCCAGGAGTGCTGGAACATTCACCCTGTGGTAGCGAATCTTTTGGAGAACAGGCTCCTTACGTCCCCAGTGTTATGTTGGGTAAAGACAGGAGAGCATTGGCTGGAGTGGCCAGTGCTTCTGGGCACAACTTTCTGCGCAGCTCAGAAATATGGCGGTAGGTTAATCTCATCCGTGGAACACATAAGCTTATTCAGTGTGGTCGCAGTTGCATCTCGCCAGCAGAGCAAAGAAGACTGCTTCTGAAGTCAGTTATAAAGTTGGGGCCAGGAGCACAATGGCAGAGATGGGATTTTTGCTCCAGTTGCTACTGTGTGTATTGGATAGGGGCCAGTGAGAAAAGCTATTCCTCTTGTCGGTATAACACTTTGTTGTGAGACCCTCATTCTCTTTCAGGCATCAGCCCAGGGTATTTCAGTTCACAGCCACTTCCTAGAGGCCAAGCCAGTCCTGGAGTGCGGGGGTGGAACTGAGTTTAGAAACTACCACACATGGACCCAGATCCATTGTCTTCCCTGGCTCTTTCAACATGAACTCTCTAAGGGATGAAGTGAATTTCTTATTTTTTAAGTTACTTACCTCTATTTTTATTGAGGTAAATTCATATAGCATAAATTTCATCATTTTAACTAAAGTGTACAATACAGAGGCATTTAGGACATTCACAATATTGTTCGACAACTACCACCATCTAGTTCTAGTACATTTTCCTCGCTTCAGAAGGAAACCCTAAACCCGCTAAGCAACCACTCCATTTTCCCCCCTTAGCCTAGTTCCCAGAAACTACTAATCTGCTTTCCGTCTCTATGGATTTATATATTCTGGATATGTCACATAAATGGAATAAAATAAGATGTGGCCTTTTGTGTTGAGCTTCTTTCACTTAGTACAGTGTTTTCAATGTTCATCCATGTTGTAGCCTAATTAGTACTTCATTCTATTTTTTGAGTGATATTCCCTTGTAGGAATATGACACATTTTATTTATCCATTCATTAGCTGATTGACATTTGGATCATTTTCACTTTTTGGTGATTAGAAATAGTTCTGCTATGAACACTTGTGTACAAGTTTTTGCCTGAATACCTGTTTTCAAATCTTTAGGGTGTATGCCTAGCAGTGGAATTGCTGGATCATATGGTAATTCTGTTTAGTTGTTTTCTTTTTGAGAACTATAAACTGTTTTCCACAGGGACCATACTATTTTGCATCCCCACAGTGATATATTAAAGTTTCAAAATTTCCACATCCTTACCAAAACTTATTTCCATTTAATAAAATAATAGCCACCCTCATGGTCTAAAGTGGTCTCTCATTAAAGTTTTTTTTTTTTTAATTTAGAAAATTTTAATATTTAATATCAAATCCATACTAATAAAAGCCTATGTGGTTGTCATGCTGTCATGCGTAACAATCCATCACCAGGAGGCTGTGTGCGCAGCTGGAGTGCACAGGTGGGCGGGGCTGTGGGCATGGAGGCATGTGTGGGTGGGCGGAGAATTGATGCTGCATGCCACAGAGGTGGGTCCCGGTGGCTTCGCTTGGAGCGACGAAGCCGGCAGGTCCCAGCGGGAGGTGGGCTCCACACCGGGGGGAAGCGGGACCCCTGGCTCTGGCCTACCTCTTTGGGGCAATCCATCGAGGAGCCCTGGGTGAGTGGGTGGGGCCTACCTCTTTGGGGAGATAAAACACAGGGCTCCTGCACCGTGAGAGGGCACAGGCCAGGCTGGGGAATCGGTCTCCCCCGAGTGCATGAATTTGGTGCACTGGGCCTTTAGTATAATATAAAGCTTGAACCTCACAGATAGAAGACATATTGGAAAGCAGTTACTCACATTATGACTTTTACTCAAACATCATAAAATTGGGCAAAATGAGCTTTTTATTATATTGATTATTAATAAGAGTGACTTAATTTTGCCAGTGATTCAAAAAATCTAAATTGCAGTAGATGACTGAAATCCTTTGAAAAGGAAGTATAAAGGGCGTTTCCCTCTAATGTTGGGTTTCTGTTTGTGGGGTGTCAGAGTCTGTAACATGATCACAGCATGGACAACTAAGATTTCTTTATTTCTGCCTTTGGTGCCAGTGCCGTGTTTGGGAAGGCCTGCCTCCCATTATTTTTCGGGTGAATATTTATCTACTGAAGTGTAATGCTTGTGGGTGTTATATGAAGCAGAATTTCTCAATGATTTTTTTGTTTTTAACATCATTGTCAAGGAAAGCAAACTTTGGACTAGAAATCTAAAGTGTACACTAGAGAAACAAATTTTCAGGAAGAGTAAAGAAACTGGTTAAGTGACTTCAAATTTTTTTCTTTCTTGAATTAGCTAGCATTCTGAGACAACCAGTAAAAGACTAGAAAATGACTAGAAAAGCCTCCTAATTTTAGTTTTTCTTGAATAGTTGTCGAAGAAGTAGAACAAATAGAGTGGCAATAAACAAACATGGCTTTGCTTTTCAAAAAGGGCCAGAGGGAGATTTTGCAGATGTTAGACTAAGGGCTTGGTTCAGGAAAACTCCTATGTGTTATTAAAAGGGTGCTTGTGATCAGTAGGAGCCAGTGTGGCTTTGCTGAAAATAGCTCATATTTGGCTTACATTAATGCTTTCTTTTCTTAAACATTAGAATAGAGAAATGGGGGGTTGGATATTTGTTAAATTACATAAATGTGTAATTGTCAGACAATATCCAAAGTTACTATAAATGAATTAATTTGAGTTTAAGGGAAATAGTGGCAAAATTCTTCCACTGGTTAAAACTGTTCAAATTTTATCAATGACCTCAGAATAGATATTTGATACTCACTCAATTTGCCTTAGATAAGCAGTAGAAATAAATTGTGTGAAAGAATTCATATAAAAATATAACAAGATCTACTATGGTAAGGTTTGATGAAAATAAATGTAAATTATATACTTTTTTCACTAACTAAATGGCATAACTGGTAGATTGAAGTCCATCTAAAAATTATCTAGAATATATCAGTAACTTCAATGTGAATCAACATATGGCTACCAAGAAAGGCAACTCTATTAGTTGTTGCATTAGGAATAATACAGTGTCCAGAATGAGGAAAGTAGTAGTCACTTATTATTTAATATTTGCCAAATTCTACATGACGTATTGTAGTGACAAGTATTAAACACAAATAAAGATTGATGCACAGTAAGAGAGAAAGTGTCTGGATGGGGGACAAGAAACCATGAGAGTTGGGATGAGGGTTGTCCTCAAACATTTGAAGAACTATAATGTGGTGAATGTTGCGTTGGGTTCAGTGGTGGACCTATTGTGATGATAGTTTTCAGCTCAACACAATGAAGAATTCTGTAGTTCTTCTGAATTGGAGAAGCGAATATTTAAAAACGGGCTAGCCAATTACTCAGGCAGCAATGCTACAGGGAATGAATAGTTTGTCCAGTTGACCGCTTTAAATCTGAGATTCCAACTTAATGAACTTTTCAGGTTTTTCAACACACGTTGAGAGGCATTCCTTAAGCCTTCTGGTTTCATCTAATAAGAAGGTAGGCTGCATTTACAGCACTGGTCAGCTTGGGCAGAGGATGCTAAGTAAACTATGCAGAGCAGGTCTCTGGAACCAGCCCAAGGTGCCCAGATCTCTGGGTCACAAGATAAACTTTATCCTTTTGTGGCTGATTCTGTAACCACATCCTTTTGAAAATATGACCAATAGAGGCCAATAGTTAAGTTTTGCAAGTATGGTAAGTAGAACAAGCATGGCAAGTTTGGAAAAC
The DNA here is from genome assembly GCF_000147115.1 of Myotis lucifugus. NCBI lineage: Eukaryota > Metazoa > Chordata > Mammalia > Chiroptera > Vespertilionidae > Myotis > Myotis lucifugus. Next base: position 4,595,224 of record NW_005871073.1, read on the forward strand.
AGCTTGAAATAACAAGCTTATATTCTGAAATACTTGAATTAACTGCAGCCTGAAACCATCTTAATTTCTGTTTATAGCTTTAGTCACCACAATTTTAACATTTAAGCTTTTAAATCATTTCAATTACCTTAGTTTCTTGAACAACATCACATCTGCTTTGGTGCTTTCAATTGAAAAACTGAATCCATAATGACTAAGAAAGACCATTGCTTGTTCATATTAGCCTTCTAAGATCACTGCATTGGGGAAGGCTGGGTGGGAACATGGCTCATCTCTCAAGGTTATTCCCTATACATTGGACATCACTGTGTATGGAGATGGAAGTGAGGACAAAAAATGACAGCACCGCTGTGAATGGGAGGAATAAATAAAGCTAGCAGTGCATTCTCTCCCCCTCCCCACCCCCCCGCCCCCTTACCACCCCGCACCTATGGGAGGAATGGATAAGAGGCATTGCAATTTGAGAGTTAAGGATCATTTGTGAGGGCCGAATGAAATAATGTATGTAACACAAGACTTAGAAAATGCTGATACACAGTAAGCATTCAGTAAATTATGTTTATTATTAGAATTGTGATTGTCACTACTAAGCAGAAGGTGTAGGGTCGCAACCCCTTAGGATGATTTAGCTGTTTGGGGGGTGGGGAGACCTTATCGGAAGAGCACAATGTGGCTGGATTAGAGCTCAAGGCTGATCAGCTTTCTAAGAAGTGAGGATAATTCTCCTATCAGAGTTCTCTAGTTCCCATCCATCCTGCCATTCTAATCCTTTCAGCCCCCACCACTTAGGAGAAGCTCATAGACTAGATTGGAGTTATGCTGCCACAAACCAAGGAAGCTGGGACTATTAGAAGCTGGAAGGGATAAGGAAGGATTAGCTGTAGAGCCTTTAGAGGGAGCATAGCCCTGCTGACACTCTGATGTCCTATTTCGAGCCTCCAGAATTGCAAGATAATAAGTTTGTTTTAAGTCACCTTGTTTGTTTATGATCTTCAGTTACGGCAATCCTAAGAAACTAATACAGATAGGGAATACAAAAGGTTCAGAGAACAAAGAGGCAGAAATGGAATGCCATAACTAATGAAAATGAATTTTGAATATTGGGGCTGAAGGTATTATTATTATTAGGCTAAACGGTACTGCTTTGTTGGGAACTTTAATTTTCTGATAGAATAAAGGAATTAATATGACTCATGGCCTTTGAATTCTGGATTCTTCTGTGTTAGAACGGTGTTCTAAAAGACTAACTACAAGGCTTTATGTGCTTCAGAGTAGGACTTTAGCATTCCAGGAAATAGATGTCCACAGAATTTATTTAATTGCTGCTTAACAGAGGCATGATGACAAAGCTGAAGTTAGCCCAATTCAACATTCCTTGCACCAAAATTTGGTGGTGATTAGTTAGAACACTCCTTCACTTGACAGTGGAAGGGAAAAACTTCAATTCATTGGGTCCTGAGTAAGTAACTTTTTCAAAGGAGATACACTTAAATATATATATATATATATTGATTTCAGAGAGGAAGGGAGAGGAAGAGAGAGATAGAAACATTAACGATGAGAAAGAATCATTGATTGGCTGCCTCCTGCATGCTGGGATGGAGCCTGCAGTCCAAGCATATGCCCTGACTGGGAATTGAACCTCCATGATCAACCACTGAGCCACACTAGGCAGGCAAAAGGAGATACATTTTGAATAATGACCAAAGGCAGCTCACTCAATTGCACATCAGAAGTAGGCCAGAGCTTGATGTTGACACTCAATGGTCTGATTTTCCCAACATTTTTTTGGTAATGGCTTATTTGTATGTGGATGTTTCTGAATAAAGGGGGAGGTGCACTCACAAGAGTGCTCACCTGTTGTAGTTGGAATAGAGACATCACCAGGAACGGAGAGCAAGCCCGATTTTCCTTTGCAGAGTGTTGGCACTTTATATTTCCAGACTCCAGACACTACATTTCTCATTGCCCTCAGTTGAGTAATGAAGCTAAGCCACTGTGACGTGGTGTTTGGATTGAAATCCAATCACTGTCATTTTGCTCTAATTTGCAAATTCCAGTTAATGGCCTAGAATCTGACCTAGAAACAATCTGAGAAAATACCTAGTTCAATATCTTAATTTTACGAATTAGGGAACTTAGTCCAAGGACATGATTTGGCCAAGTTTATGTTGTTACAGTGCGGATTTGAAGCTGGGTTTCGAACTTTCAGTTCAAGCTTTATCCATAATATAGTGCCTCTGACTTTGCATTCATGATTACAATGTCTTTATATTTTCTTAATTAACCATATCATGTTGAGTAGAGGCAAATGTGAAAATGTATCATATTTTTTTCTATTTTTAAAATTTTATCATGTTATATATGCCACATCCTTAATTATTAATTAATAGAGGCCCATTGCATGAATTAGTGCACCAGTGGGGTCCCTTGGCCTGTTTCTTTGTTACTAATGTTGTGGCCCCCATAACAAAGAAACAGAATTTCCGGAGGATGAGGCCCAGAAATCAGAATTTTAAAAAGATTCCCAGGTGATTCTAATGTGCAGCCAAGGTTGAGAACCACTGATATAGGGTATAAGAATTGAAAGAGAAAACTTAATTTTCTAAAAATATGTAAATATATGCAATTAATGACTGTGAAAAAACTATAAAAAGAAGCTCTAAATAATAACTCCTATATAATAAAAGTCTAGGTGGCATTGCGTGATGTTGTCACAAGATGGCTGGCAGGGAAGGGCAGTTGGGGGCGAACACTCCAGCAGGAGAGGGTAGTTAAGGGCGACCAGGCTGGCAGGAGAGGGCAGTTGGGGGCGAGATCAGGCTGGCAGGAGAGGGCAGTTGGGTGTGACCAGGCCAGCAGGGGAGGGCAGTTGGGGGCCATCAGACCAGCAGGGGAGGGCAGTTGGGGGTGACCAGGCCAGCAGGGCAGGGAAGCTGGGGATGACCAGGATTGCAGGGCAGGGCAGTTGGGGGTGATCAGGCCAGCAGGGGGAGGGCAGTTGGGGGTGACTGGGTTGGCAGGAGAGCAGTAGGCATCAATCAGGCTGGCAGGGGAGCAGTTAGAGGGCAATCAGGCAGGCAGGCAGGCAAGCGGTTAGGAGACAACAGTCCTGGATTGTGAGAGGGATGTCTGACTGCCAGTCCAGTGGGATCGGGCCTAGACCGACAGTCGGACATCCCCTAAGGGTCCCAGATTGGAGAGGGTGGCAGTTGGACATCCCCTAAAGGGTCCCAGATTGGAGAGGGTGCAGGCCGGGCTGAGGGACACCCCTTCCCCGCTCCCCATGCATGAATTTCATGCACCAGGTCTCTAATAATAATAATAATAATAATAAAGAGTTGAGTGGGTAGTTATATCTTATTAAGTTCTTGTTTAAGTGTCAACCAGAGATAATAAGTAAGTCTAATGTTTAAATGAAAATTTAAAATGAAGTGTTAGATTAATTGAAGTGACTTTACCTGTGGAAACTCAGTGGTTTAAGGCAATTTGTTTCTTGATAACCTATAATCCAGTTAGTGGAAGAGCTAGGTGGTAATGATGTCTCCGTTTCATATGTTCATTCAGTGAACCAGGCTGACAAATGCTCTATTTCCAATATAAGGCCTCCAAAATCTCCTAGGGCATTGACATAAGGCTGAAGAGGGGCAGAAGTGGGGGGAGGGAGGGGCAGAGTTTTTTAATGGACCAAATTTAGGAGTGGCATTCCTCACTTCTACTCACATTCCATTGGCTTGACTATAGCTCAGTTCAATAGCCATACCCACCTAGCTTCAGGTAAGCCTGAAAATATAGTTTAGCTATGTTCCCAGGAGAGAAAGGGAACAGGTTTTATAAATACTTAGCCAGTCTCTGTCATAAATATGTATTTTAAAAATTAAACGTAGCACCCAGAATAAAGTTATAACCTAAAACTTCCAAACCTGCAGAAAGAATAAGGGGATCATAGAAATAGTTATCTACCCAATGGAAGGAAGAAAAGGAAAAGCATTAAAGAAAGAGGGTACAGAACAGAAAATTTAAGATAAGACAGTAGAAATCACTCCAAATATGTCAGTAGTCACAATAAATGTAAGTATATTTACATTTATTAACATTTATGTGATTGGAGTAAAACAATCCAGTATCTAAAGCGAACTCATACATAAAGTTTGAAAATGAAAGGTATGGAAAAAGATGTACTGGCTAATAATAACCAAAAGAAAGCTCAGGAAGCAATATTAATATTGTACAAAAGAAAACTTGAGGCAGTTATTTATAGGGATAGAGAAAAGTCTGTTAAATTCACTTTCACTATTCTATGAAAGGGTCAGAGTACTGTAGCACTAAATCATCATTACATTTTTTTCTTGATGGAAATTATCTCTGAAAATTGAATTATATTCTAAAAATTAAGGGGAATCACCCTTTGGAAATACATTTTTCTTCAATTGAAAATGTTTTACAATTTTAATAAACACTATTATCTATAAGAAGGTGAAGAAATCTAAATAGAAGCCAGAAACCTGTCAAATGCAGATCCATTGTCTAACCTTCTCACATGTCTAATTCATCCTCTGGCTCTGGTTGGAATGAAGTAGCCCCAATTTGTAAGAATGAAATATTACTCAGAATAAATATTGGATTTTGGTCATAGTCATAAAACTTAAAATCAAAGTATAACTCAAAGATATTGATTGAGTCAGGTATAGGATTCATATTTGTGTTTAGAAAGAGTCATTTGAAAAGCTCTAGACAAATGCTACTTTCTTATTTCTTCTCCAGGAGATGACTACTTATCTGCAGGCAACTTTAGACTATCTTTTTTTTAAATTTCTTTATTGGTTAAGGTATTACAAATGTGTCCTTATCCCCCCATTAACCCCCAACCTCCCCTCCCCCGCCAACACACATACTCATTCTCTCATCCCCCTGTTGTCCGTGTCCATTGGTTTGGCTTATATGCATGCGTACAAGTCCTTTGGTTGATCTCTTCCCCTTACCTCCACCCTCCCCTACTTTCCCTCTGGGGATTGATAGTCTGATTGCTGTTTCTCTGTCTTTGGATCTGTCCCTGTTCGTCAGTCTATGTTGTTTTCTATATTCCACAAATGAGTGAGATCATGTGGTATTTATCTTTCTCTGACTGGCTTATTTCACTAAGTGCCCATCAGCAGATGAATGGATTAAAAAACTGTGGTACATCTACAAAATGGAATACTACGCTGTGGTAAAAAAGAAGGCGTTCTTGCCATTTGCAACAGCATGGAAGGAACTGGAGAGCATTATGCTAACTGAAATAAGCCAGTCAGAAATAAGCAACTTTAGACTATCTTTTAATATGCATATTATTTACTTTACTGGGTAGATCAATTACAAACTTATATTGAGCACTTACTATATGCCAACCACTGTTAAGAATCAGACATACATAGACTGTGAGGTCTGGCTCTTTCTCTCCAGGCATGGGCAGACCAATGAGGGAGACGGATAAGTACACATTGCAGGGCAGTGTGGGAAATGCCATAGGGAAGCTCGCAACGCCATGTGGTGAGGGCAAAGACGCAAGAGTTTCTACACACAGAAGCAAAACAGGCTGTTGAATGAATTTACCAGATTAGCTTGATTCTTGTGCTCTTGTTGCTGGTTTTCAAATTGATAACAAGAAAGAAAACAAAGTGGGCCATGCACAAATGTCTAGGAAGGTGCTCATGGAAATGTTTTGGACTAGCTGTTTAGAATAAAAATAAGGTAAAGGAACACCCCTGTCAGGAAGGCTTGTCTGAAGACTACAGTGACAAATGGCAAACAGGCACACTGGGAACAAACTGACTAGTACATGTGAGCCTCTATTTACTTGCCTAGCTTAGTCATTCTTTCTAATGTTTTGAGGTCTCAAAGAGCCATGTGAGTCAATAGACCACATGTAACCAGAAGGTTCTGGTTACAGGCTATTTTTTTTGTGTGTGTGTGTGTGTATGTGTGTGTGTCTTTCACAATATGAAAACAAAAGACTGAAGGACAGGACCTTAAAGATAGAGAGAGAGATATAGCTGGAGAGAGAAAATTTCTTCACTTCATCTAGATACTGAAATGTCCCTTATCCTTCAACCTTTATTCAACTTCACAGATGCTTTGTTAACATAAAATGTACTTATTTTGTTGGATGGCCATTCCAGTTATTTATTACTGTGTAATAAACCACACCAAAACGCAGTGGTTTAAACAACGCTATTCATTTTGCTTACACATATGCAACTTGGACAGAGCTTGGTAGGGATGACTGTTCTCTTTTCCACACGGTGTCAGCTAGGGAAGTCTGGCTGTGGCTGCTGCATCGACTTCCAAGACGGCTCATTCTATGGCTAACACGTTGGTGCTGACTGTGAGCTGGTAGCTCAGCTGGGGAACAAGGCTGGTGGCTTTGTTTCCTTTCCATTTGGACCTCTTCTTTGGGATGTGGTCTCTGGGTTCTAAGAACAAATGTTCCAAGACACAGGAAATAGAACTGTTAGTGGATTGAGGTCTAGGCCCAGAAACTGTCAGCGTTACTTCCATAATCTATTGATCAAAGTAGATCAAGAGCCCTCCCACACTCAAGGGCAGGGGCCATGGACCCCACCTTTCTATGGGAGGAGTGTCAAAGTACTTGTGGACATCTTTAATCAGCCTCAGTGACAAAGTCCAGTCCTGTTTCTGTCATGGTTAAGCATGATGGGAGTCTTGGGGCCAAACACTGTTGGAAGGGAGAGTCATACTAAGGAATAGATGGATGAGGATCAATCCAGATACAGTAGGCTTTTGCATCTATAAATGACTTTTGCTGCATTTGATTAGCACTATCCTCCTGGAGGAATGCTACTGCTTTTGCTGTTGCAGGGATATAGGGACAGAGGTAAGGGGTAGGAGAGATTCCTCTCAGGTCAATTTCAGTGCACTCTTCATTCTAGAACTTGCTCCTGTTTCTATGCTTTCATTTATGCTAACTCCATATTCTATTGTTTCCTATTATTTGTTGCTTGCTCTCTGTTCATTTCTCAGACTGATAATTCACCACTCCCCCTACTTATTTAGTCCATGCAACCAACTCTATCCTTTCTCCTTTTTAAAAAAAAATCTTACCTCATATCTAATTTTATGTAATTTAAATAAAATTGCAGGTGTGAGAATATTTGACTACCTAATTTGACTCTCAAAAAACACATTGAAAGACAAATGATTGATTTAAAATGCTTCATCATAGGAAAACAACAACCATAACAGCAAACATAAGAAACAAATGAAAATATCTTAGCATTGTGAGTCAAAAAAGCATTTCTTGTTAGAATCATTTATTTTACTAGGCTTGATACTACCATATACCTAGATACATTACACATACTTTCAGTTGTTTATTTGCATCTTGGAAAGCCTTATCAGTTTTAAGGTCTTAAAGAGTTTTTGTCATTTGTATCAGAGCTCTTGCCCATATGGAGATCTGAAATTATTCTAAACATAAAATTAGGCTAATCTTAAATTAGTCTAAATATTGAAAAAACTCATTCTTTAAAACATTGAATAATTTTCTTAAAGCTTTTCATTGATGATACATTAACTTTTGAATACTTTGGTCCTAATTTATCAAAATGACTTCATGATTCATTTTCAAAGAAGAAGAAAGTAATTTTCTTTCTGTCTCCATTTCCCTCCCATTTTTTTTCTTACATAACAAATACCACAATAGCAAAAATGACAAAATAGCAAGATTATTTCACAGTGTTACTTGCTCAAGTCAGGTTCTAGAAGGACCTGTTCCTATCTTCTTTCAACTAAATTCAAAGTGGAACTCCTTAGATTAGAATCTCATAGTAAAGCCAAGATTCCTATTAGCTAAAAAAACACACATTATTTTTTGCTGAACAGATTGCTTTCTGGCAGCAAATGAGACTACACTCACTGGCTGAACAGGGGAACAACTATCCCTGTTGAAATCTATTCCGCAGGTCAAAGACTGAAATTGGGATGAGGTGCTAATTAGACTTAGCACTGAGCACTTGCTATGTAACTTAATGTGAGAGGCAAAGTTCAACATTCTCTTTGGCTAAATAAAACTATTATTTTGGAATATAGCAAAAATGTATGTCTGAAGCCATGCAGCTTTTAAAATATAATGTGAGCAAGTTATTTTTGCAAATATATAGAAGTTGTGATTGGTGAGAGAATCATTCATTCATTCATTTATTAAATATCTACTTGAAGTAGTTTTGGGACCTCTGATGAGGATCAATAAAGAGTACCTCCTCTCTTGACCAAGATTTAAGCAAATTAATTCAACAAATAGTCAAATATTTATTGAATGCCTATTATGCACTAGGCCAGTGATGGTGAACCTATGACATGCGTGTCAGAGGTGACACGCGAACTCATTTTTTTGGTTGATTTTTCTTTGTTAAATGGCATTTAAATATATAAAATAAATATCAAAAATATAAATCTTTGTTTTACTATGGTTGCAAATATCAAAAAATTTCTATATGTGACACAGCACCAGAGTTAAGTTAGGGTTTTTCAAAATGCTGACACGCTGAGCTCAAAAGGTTCACCATCAATGCACTAGGCACTGTTCTAGCAGCTGGGATATAATTGATATGGAATTTTTGGACTGGAACCTGGATTCTTTGTCCACTGGAGTCGAAGAATGAATCCACGGACAGAAGGGGGTATAACAAAGGTGGAGATTTATTGAAGAACAAGTACAGACTCCTATGTGGGGAGGGGGAAAGGGTCCCACTGAGTTCCTTTTCCCTGTGGCTTATAAAGGCTGCAGATCTTGGTGCCTTGATATCCCCTCTGATTGGTCACTATTCCCTTAGACTGGTTACTATAGTAATACCTGAGCTCAAAGGTCGAACCTCACATCATGTGAGGTTCCCCTTCCCCCACCCCCCTCCTTCCTTATTGTTTTCCTATCCCCTTTGGGCTTTCTTATTCTCCTTGGATGAAGGGCTTCCTTCTCTTTATTTTGTAAATAAGATCTTTTGCTGTTCCCAGCTCCCTCATTCTATGGAAATATACTTGTTACAGCTTTTCAGCTGCCCTATTCTATGGAAACATACCTTCTGCTGCTCCGCGGCCCTATGTTTCTTCCACGGTCCCCTTAATTTCTAAAATTTCCACCCCCCAAAATTCCTGTTTCATAATCATTGAACAAAGCTGACAAATTCCTGGTCATGCAGTGGTTGTATCCTATTAAGAATAGATAGATTGAATACAAAGTGTGATCTTTATGAATAATAAAATTGGAAGAAATAGCTTAGTGTGAGTTTGAAGTTGTCTGTAAATCTAATCCTGGGATTAGTCAGATTTTCCCATCCAACATTCCCAGGCCACGCTAGACTAAGATAGACCGCCTCATGTGGGGCAAGTCTGTGCCAACAGCAAGCTCCCTACAGGAAAAAATGGGGAGAATGCCCAATTATTCCCCAGTTCATTCATCTGGTAGTTTATTTGATCTCCCCTGTGGTGATATGATTCAAGGAGAGAAACCAGATGAGTTTTAGGGAGTGTTAACAGTATAGGGCAACCATGTTCATTCTCTTCTACATCCAGTAGTTGGAGATTGTGTTCTTCATTGCTCAGGAGATATTGTGAGAACTCCAAGGCCAGAGAAAAAACAAGGGGCAGCAGGCTTTCATTTCAGGGAACCACATAGACAATAGCAATATTCAACAAAACATTTTCAGGTCAGACCAAATCTACAATGCTTACTAAGTCACTGTGGTAAGGAAGGTATTGTGCTGGGCAACAACAGGGGTAATAACAATATCACAACGACACACTCCAGCCCTCAAGGAACCTTCCTCTACTAGGAGGACGGAGAGATGTTTACTAATGACAAAACTGCATTAGAATTTGAATAAAGTACTTCTGGAAAGTATGTTGACAATAAGAATTGTGAATGATTCCTTCAGGAATGCATTTGAGCTTGGCCTTGAAGTTCCAGATCAAATGTTATCTTTTTCCTGGAGCCTGGTTTAATCCCCACAGCAGGAATCAATCTCTCTTCTAAACTTCCATGGAAATTTATCTAATTATTATGTTTTATTGTGTTTTTTTTTTAAATTCTTATAACCCTTTCTACTAGGTAATCATCCTGAATCTATTACTTCTCCTTTATGCCATACGTTCATTGAAGCCAGAAATATGTCTCTCACACACATAGAAGGTATTTGGGAAATGTTTCTCAGTGAATACACAGTAAACTTGCAATGGAGACAATCTATTAAAATGGTCACTAATATCTCTCTCCCAACATTTTTTTCCTAATGGAAATTGAAGTGGTGACATCATGTTGTGTATGATCATGGCCACACAAGAAGAGGTTATTCCAATCAATGGTTTATCTGCTAATCCATGCATTCGAATGTTCACACATGTATTCTGGTTGTTTGTCTGTTTTCTGAGTAACTATTGCTTGTGACCCTTTATATAGGCTAGAGAGAACTTCTATTGGAATAATTATATGGGCCTTGATCCAGAGGGAGGCAAATAAAAACTATCTGTTTTTGCAGCTGCCTTCTATGAACAATTTAGGAATATGCTTTTTCAACTCTTTCTATTTTATTTGTGTCTATTTCTGAGTTTTTATGGGCTGTGTATAATTTGAATAGCCCAAATATAATGAGAAACAGATTATAATAGTGCAACTAATTTTTTTTTAAAGAAATATTGCCTGGCCCTAACTGGTTTGGCTCAGTGGATAGAGCGTCGGCCTGCGGACTGAGGGGTCCCAGGTTCGATTCCGGTCAGGGGCATGTACCTTGGTTGCAGGCACATCCCCAGCAGGAGGTATGCAGGAGGCAGCTGATCAATGTTTCTCTCTCATCGATGTTTCTGGCTCTCTATTCCTTTCCCTTCCTCTCTGTAAAAAGTCAATAAAATATATTTTTTTTAAAAAAGAAATATTGTCTGTAGCTGTTCCTTCAAAATTCTGAAGTCTATCACCATTAGGATAACTGTGAAAGATTTACCGTAGTGTTTACCCAGCGGCCCACAATAACAGACAAACAATATATGAATAGCAGTCTAGAATCCCAAAGGATTCTAAGTTTTCAAGCGCTTGATGTATGACTGAAGGCTTGGCAAGACCAATACCCAGTGCTGGCAAATGGAGAAATGCTGAAAACCCCATTTCCACCCTAGCTGTTTTACTAATCTGGCCATCTTTGTAAGTGTGGCTCTGGTCTGAGCTGGCAGAATTTCTCTGGGTTTCACTTTACTTTAGAAGTCCAATGTTTCAGTTGTGTGGTTTGGCTCCTGTTAAACTGCACTGAGAGCTTTGGATGAAACTCTTGATGTTTGAGGCGATGTGAATCAAATCTGATGAAAAGGCATATTTACAGTACTTAGCTGATTTCTTTTCAAGTTCCCCAGCCCTGTGGTCACTGTCATTCCTGCTGCTCTGGGTGTAGTCTTCTATTCTTGTTTTTACTCACCACTCTGGAGTTATCATTTAAGGGATTTTTAATTGATGATATATGTGCAGCCTTTTATAAAGATGCCTTAGTTAGGGACTCCATGTCCCCACGGCATGGAACTTCAATACCACTTTCCAATGCAAAGTGAACATTTCCCAGGACAGCGTGGAATCCTGGACGGTTCTGTGGGACACAGGAGAACTCACTAGTGTGGAAGTGATCAACTGGAGAGTAAATTTAGGAGGCCTGTGGTTTGATTCAGTGAAGCTGCTCCAAATAACAAACACAAAGAAAGGCACATCAGGGTTCTCAGGCTTCTAAGAAATCCCCAGACCTTCCTGGCATTTGTGACATTACTTAGTGTGAATCATGTGCCTGTAGTTTGCTGTGCTCTGGAGCAGTGGTTCTCAATCATGGGACCTTTGCAATGTCTGGAGATATTTTGGGTTGTCACAACCAGTGGGGCCATCTAGGTGAAAGTGCATCTAGTGGGTAGAGGCCTGAGATGTTGCTAACCATTCTATAGTTCACAGAACAGTAACCTCCATCCCTGCTGTCATATTCCCTAAAGATTTATCTGACCCCAAATGTCACCATTGCCTTGTGGAGTAACCCTGGTCTAGAGATAATAAATAATCTTAATTCTTGTTCTTAATAAGGTTTTGTATTATTAAAGGGAGGAAGGGAGAGAGGAAAGAGTGAAAGGTTGGTGGGAAGAGGGGAATAGATAGATATTTTAAGGTGTAGTAATTGCAGTTAAGATAGTGTTTCTCCGAGCATGCCAGCTACTTTGGTCTGCACATTAGTGGAGTCATAATGAGTTCAGGCTAGTCCTCAATGTTGTAAGTTTAGAAAATTAAACTTTAGCATTTTACTAAGGACAGTCAGACATTCATAAGAGCTTCTACTTTGCTACAGTAGTCAATTATTTAAATTGGACAATTTTTAATGTAAACTTATATTGCTATGTTAATTTTGAGTTAAATGCCGTTTTGATTGAGGAAATCTATGAAAGGAGATAATTCTACCAAATGTGACAGTCACTAAGTGGAGAATCTATTTTTCAGACCGTGGCTCTCAGGGAACATATGACTTATTGCCTGATATTCAGGATATATTCAGCAATATTCAACACAAATTTGGGGGCATTTATAATGGGTCAGACACTGCAGGGTCTCTGTTGGGTTTTAAGTGTTTATATTTTAACTAGATGCCCGGTGCACAAAATTTGTGCACAGGAGGGGGGTGTTCCTCAGCCCAGCCTGCACCCTCTCCAATCTGGGACCCCTCGGGGGATGTCTGACTGCTGGTTTAGGCTTGATCCCTGTGGACATCCCTCTCAATCTGGGACTGCTGGCTCCTAACCACTTCTGCCTGCCAGCCTGATCACCCCTAACTGCTTCCCTGCTGGCCTGATTGACACCTAACTCCTCCCCTGCCGGCCTGATGGCCCCCAACTTCCCTACCCTGCTGGCCTGATAGCCCCCAACTTCCCTCCCCTGCTGGCCTGGTCGCCCCTAACTACCCTCCCCTGCTGGCCTGTTTGCCCCTAACTGCTCTCCACTGCCAGCCTGGTCATCCCTAACTGCTCTCCTCTGCAGGCCTGGTCCCCCCCAACTGCCCTCCCCTGCTGGCCTGATCACCCACAACTCCCCTCCCCTGCCGGCCATCTTGTGGTGGCCATCTTGTGATGACATGGGGGCAGCCATCTTGTGACAACATGGGCATGGCCATCATGTGACCACATGGGGGCAGCCATCTTATGTGAGGGCATGATGGTCAATGTGCATATTACCTCTTTATTATATAGGATGATGGAAGTACTGTAAGTTTCTGCCTACATATAGCCCTGTGGCATTAATAAGTGGGTGCTAAAGGGGGTATGCAGTCTGAAGAGCTCATCCTGTTAGCTGCATTGGCTTGAAGGTTACCATACTGTCTCTTAAATCTTTCTTCTCTTATTCCCACTGCTATCACCCTCCCCCACCCCACAGTTTTTTCTCTTACTACTTTTCATCTACTATTAGAGTTCTCATTTCCTTTTTGGTCTTCCACACCTATTTCTGCAACCTTATATAAATGAACCTTCTTAAAGGTTAATTTTTGAGCCTGTCAGTTCTCTGCTCAAAATCCTTCAATTGTAGGGCAATTCCTACACAATGAAGCCCCACTTCCAGTTAGCCAATAACTTCCCTATCCTGTCCCTAATCTTTCTTTCAAGCACATATTTTCATTGCTCTCCACACACCCCTGTGCTTCAGGCAGCCAGAAACACCGTCTATTTTCATACATGTTCTACACTCTCCTGCCTTGGGTGTTTTCATTGACCTGTTCCCTGTGCAAGGTACACCCCAGGTCGCCCGTTCCTGTGTGTACATATCCTACCCCGTTTTCAAAGATCAGGTTGAATGCATTGTCTCTAAATCTCTTCAGCTGGAAGTTATTTGCCTCCTCTGAACTCTCCCTCCTCTGAGCTTCTCTCTTTTTCCTCCATGATGCAAAGTATTTTTGCTCTTATTTTGTAAGTTATGTGTTATTCCTTCAAGAGGAAAAAAAAAAACTTGTGTGAAAAGAAGAGAGACAGCATGGGAGAGAATAATGCTTCTCAATCTTCAGTATACCTACAGATCACCTGGGAATCTTGCTAAAACCAGCTTCTGATTCAGTAGGTCTGGACTAAGGCCTGAGGTTCATTTTTTTTTTTTTAATATTTTATTGATTTTTTACAGAGAGGAGGGGAGAGAGATAGAGAGTCAGAAACATCGATGAGAGAGAAACATCGATTAGCTGCCTCCTGCACATCTCCTGATGTGCCCGCAACCCAGGTACATGCCCCTGACCGGAATCGAACCTGGGACCTTTCAGTCCGCAGGCCAACGCTCTATCCACTGAGCCAAACCGGTTTCGGCCTGAGGTTCATTTTTAACAAGTTTCCAGATTGATGCTGCTGTGGCTCCATGGGCCACACTGTGAGTAGCAAGGGTGAATAGGATTTGAAATAATGTCTGTGACCAGAAAGAATAGTCATTGTGTAAGCCTGCTGCAGGTTAGCTGCAAGTAACTAGCAGGTTCCATTATGCTAAACAAATATAGAATTTGAATATTACAGTATTAGGTTGCATTTTTGGTCCCATCATTTCCTGGCTGTGTGGTCTTATATAAGTCAGTTAATTTCACTAAGTCTTCACTTCATCATCTGAAAAATGAGGGTAATAACATGCTTGTAAATCTATGCTGTCTCTAGCTTGGCTCAGCTGCCATTAGTAATTTGCTCTCTGCTAGCTCAGTCCCCCTAAAGCCACTAGCCAGTTAGAAGTAATTCTAGATTTTGGTTTGGGGTTCCCTCTCAGTTCTTAAAATAGTTTGTCAATAGTGCTTGTGATTACTGTGACTAGTTTCTGAATTGGTGGAATCTTGGGACAAGGGACCCTTGAATGAGTTTTGTATTCTAACCTTCCTATGGAATCACTATCAGGGGTGGTAATGTTTCAGGTGATCTGGCCTACTACCTGGCTTTCACTGGGTTACCTGCTGGGACTATAGCCTGTTTCTGTTACTTATTTGTGGCCAATCTTTGACCTCCAGGACTGTGCCCTGCTCCTGCTCATCGTTATCACCTGAAATGGACCTCTCTGCTCTGATGCTGTGGCCTTAGTGGCTTACACTTACCCATCACTCTGCCCTTTCTCAGGTGAAGGTCTGTATCGTTGTTGGGTCCCAGTAGGATTTGAGAGTATTAATTCATTATTTCAGTATTTGAAAGTTTGCTATGCTCCAGAACTATATTCTTTTCAGCCTCAATTGATTATCCATTCCCTTGTTTAACTCCTTATTTCCCGCTGAGAACTTTATGATGAGGCCCATACTGATTATAGCATTATTTATGTTACAAAGTTTTAATGATTGTGAGGTTTAAAAGGGGTAATGAGTGTGAAAGCTCTCTTTGGCTGTGAAGTCTATTTCGTGACTTCATGTAAGCCTAATAGGATCTTTGTTGCAGGTGTTAAAGATTCAAAGGACAAAAACTTTCAGCCCCACATTTTTACTCTAGAAATATCAGTTCAACTAAAGTTGGCTTTGTCCATAGATGAAGCATAACTTGATGGACATCTACATGTATTATTACCCAGTCATGTCTTCCCAGAGAAGCTGTTACAATACCTGAAGTATCCAGCATTAGGGTGTCTTTTCCAGGACGTCCAATGATAGCCATCCCCAGGCATGCTGGAAAAGAAAAGGTCTGTGGAAGCAGGGGGCTTATTACCAGGATACATTTATCAGGCAGGTTGCTATCATGTTGAAAAGTGCAAAGTAGGATCCTAAAGAAAAGACAGAATAAGATGCAAGGAGGTCTTCAGGTAGGAAAGGCAGAAAAAAGGTCTTAGCGGATGAGCCCCAGCATTCTGGTTGATGGGAACTGGAGGGGCCACCTTCAAAGTTGTGCCTGACACAGTAGATGAAGTAAGTCTGTGGTTTTGGAGGGAGGAAACAAAAACGGGGGCATCCTTTGGAAAAGTATTGTCTTAGCTCAAGTTGCCCTAACAAAATTCCATAAACCGAGTAGCTTAAACAACCGACATTCTTTTTCTTACCATTCTGGAGGCTGCTAGTCTGCGATCAGAGTGCAGCATGATTAGGTTCTCGTGGGAGCTCTCTTTCTGGCTTGTGGATGGCTGTCTTCTCACTGTGTCCTCACATGGTGCAGAGAGAAAGAGCATGCTCTCTGATGTCTCTTCTTATAGGGGCACTAATCCTATCACGAGGACGCTCACTTATAACCTTATCTACACTAATCACATTAAAGGTTTTATCTCCAAATGTCATGACATTGAAGATTCTGGGGAAACACAATTCAGTCCATAGTAAATTTAATCATGGGAAACGCAAACAGATTTTATCCTAGTTCCTTTTATAGTTTCTACTTCTAAACTTTCCTCCAAATATTGAAATACTGCTAAGCTCGTGGCTCAGAATCCTTTAACTCTTCTAGATTACCTTTAAGTGTGGAACTCTGAGTAGCCAACCGAACAAATGTGTCCCAAATATTCAAACCCATCATGTGCCTCCAAATGTCTTGCATTGTTATGCCATTGAGCACTGAGAATGATGGGACTCGTCTGACCTCTCAGGAAGGTACCATCTTCCTTCTTCACTTCACATACTTGCCGTTTCCTGGGTAGGGAAGGAATTTTGACTTAGCCTGCCATTAGCATATCTGAAACATTGTTTAGAAGCTATAAAATTTAAATGATGAAATTGTTCCTGTGTCAGCAGCTTCAGAAGCTTTCTTCTCACCAGGAGGAATATCTTATCAGAGTCATATCCTGGCTGAGCCATAAAACTCAACGAAGCAATATTAATTTACTATGTAGGAGGCTTTGTGTGAAGGTTGTTTAGATGTAAAAACCATGCATTTGGTACTTAATGCAAGGTTCTGGTTCAGCTAAAATTCTGCCTCTTCATTTGATTTGAGGACTCCGTTCAATTTTCAGTTACAGACTCTGCATGGGTAGGTGTGATTATACAACTTAAAGCACAATAAATGCACACACCAGAGCCAATAAGTAGGAGAATGATATATGGTAAATTGTTTTCCAAAAGGTTTCTTCTTTAAAAAACAACAACAGCAAAATCATCTAGGTCTTCAGGTAAAAATATCTGCTTGTCTTATGTATTCATAATCTTGACAACAGAGAAATTTTCTAGCCAGTAAACATTTTCTATTTTCTCTCTCACGAGTACTGTGTAGAAAAAGCACATTGCTCCAATTTAATGTCTTGTAGCTTGAGCCCAGCTTTCAAGATTTAGGTTTTTGCAACATAATAATTTTATCTACTTGCTTTAGCTCTTTTGTCATGTATTCAAACTAAAAAATTTATTGCCACACAACAAATTTTCATTACTGTATAAGCATAATAGTAACATGTTGAGAAATATATTTATACAACCCTACTGCTCTCTTAATGTATCTAAATATATCAAATATATTTAGGTTTATATATGGAAAGAGCGTAAGACCCTGCATATACAGTTAATCCCATATCAATAGTAAGGAAAACAAGTATACTATTTATTATCAATGACAATGCTAAAACATATTAAGCATTCATCGTATACTTCTGTACATTTCCTAGAATTCTTATACAAACTTTGCAAAGCAGGTCTTGTTATCTGTACTTTTATGTAAAGGATTATAATCAGAGATGTTATAAAGAGCTCTCTTACATCATAGGTACTAAGACACAGATGAAATTGGAACTACAATTTTCTCATTCAGATAACTTAATCTCTATTTGTTTCATTATTCCATGCTGCCTGTGTCTATGCAAAATGGGAGAAATTGAAATCATCTTTGATAATTGTTATTTTTAAGGTAGTTGTTTCAGAGGAGAAAAATACTTTATAGACATGTAGTTACAGACAACTGTAGGTGAATAAGAGTGAATCTGAGAAGTGGTGAGTGATATTTCTGAAAGCAAGCAAGGTAAATATATTAAAGAAATTCAATATTTCAATTTCTACAGTGCCCTAAAACAGTTAATTGCTTTGATTTACTTAAAAATCTCTATTGACTTTGAGTGAATTCAGCCTTAAAAGAAGTCACTTTGAGAATGGAAATGCTAATGGTGGTAGCAGTAATAGTCAATATGTAATTAGCGCTTACTAGGTGTCAGGCAGTGAGTTGGAGTCTGTACTCTTACGTTCACTTCTCACAACAATCTGGGAGGTGGGTGGATCTCTCTGGTGTAGGATAGAACAAGGGATTTGAGACCCCAAATATTAACTCTCTGGTTTTCTCCTATGTTAGGTTACTCAGGATGGGAAAGCAGGCTAGGCAAGTATACAGTTTTAATATATGACCATAGTTTTGGCCCCAAATCCATCAACCATCTTCCTCTCTTGTTGGCTGGGTTAGATAGTGTGGAAACTAAAGCATAACTTTACCTTTCTCCCCTACAGCCTAAAGGTAGTTACTCTTATATTTGCCAACTATCATTAGTCATGATACATTAATTTTGTTTGCTGAGGATGGTAGTGTTGACTAAGACTAATGTACAATAAATCATCTGAGCTGCTGAAACAGCTAATGGCTGTAGACCTGCTATTGTGTGCATTTATGATGCGATCTTATTAGTCTGGTCATATCCCTGGGGCAGAAAGAGCCTCTGTCTCTCAGGTAGTTAACTGTCTGAAGAACTAGATGTTTGTGTATGCATATCAAGTGGTGAGCCAGTTTACCATGCTGTTGGCTCTCTCACCACTGGGCAAGTTGGTTTGCACAGATTCCATACTGATTTTTCTTAAGTATTTTGGGTCCTTTGTTGATGATACTGTTGATATTCCCATTAGATGGAAATTTCTCTTGACAGATGAATACAATGTTACTGCAATTGAGCTATTTATGGTCTTTTAAGAGTGTCTTTTATGAGCTTTTTCAGAAATGTGGAATTTTTAGCAAAGTTAAAGGATTCCTAGCCACCCAAACTACTTGACTGTTCAAAATAATTCAAGACAGTTCAATTACATGGAGGGAAGAGAGGAAGCTGTTATGTTCCTTGATAAGTTGATGATTATCTACATAATATTAAAGCTTCTATTAGTGCTATTCCATTAGTGCAGGCAGTACACATACTCTATTCTTTTTTTTAAAAAAAATATATTTTTATTGATTTCAGAGAGGAAGGGTGAGCTTCCTTCAATGATGAGAGAGAATCATTGATTGGCTGCCTCCTGCATGCCCCCCACTGGGTATAGAACCCTCAACCAGAATCGAACCTGAGACCCTTCAGTCCTCAGGCTGATGCTCTATCCAATGAGCCAAACCAGTCATGGCCTATCTATTCTTTTTTTAAAAAAGTTTACCATACATTTTCTCTGGGACTTTTTCTGAATTTTTTATTCTCACTGATTCCTGCCCATTCTTACCCTCATAGCACCTAATTTAACTATTATGTTCTCAAGGGGCTCTGTATAGAGAAAATTTCTTTTTCTTTTATTTTATTGTTTTATGTCTGTGCCTTGTATCCTCAGTGAAGGATAGTAAATACTCCTTGAAAACAGCATTTTTACTTTAATACCTCACCATGACTAGCATGGTGCAAAGCATAAAATACACTCTCAATAAATACTTGCTGAATTGATTCATCCATTTGGGCATGTAGCCAAACATTTAGTCACACATGAGATTTATGACAATAAAATACCTCTTTTAAATTTTAATTTTATTGAAGGAATCTTGGAGGACAGGTATTGAAACAATAAGGCCTCAGTTAATTTGGGTCTTTGAGAGAAGGCTTTGGTAACCCTGGATAATCTATTAAAAAACATTTGTTAAACATTTAAAAAAATATATTTGCTTTTCCAACTTAATAATTGTAATAATATGTATATAAGTAAATCTATTTTTTTGATCATTGAATTTTTTTCTTAGAATTCAGTTAGTCTAAAGCCCATGAGAAAACTGAGGTTTATACCAGCATTATATGAAATGCTGAAAGGTATTCTTTAAGAAGAGGAAGAAGAAAAAGGAACTCTTACCATTTGCCACACCATGGATGGAACTAGAGAGCATTATGCTAAGTGAAATAAGCCAGTCAGAGAAGGATAAATACCACATGATCTCACTCATTTGTGGAATATAATGAACATCATAAACTGATGAACAAGGACTGATCCAGAGATGGAGAGGCATTGATTGGACTGTCGGGCCTTGGAGGGAAGGTAGGGGAGGGTGGGGGTAAGGGGGAAAGATCAGCCAAAGGACTTACATGCAAGCATGTAGGTCTAGCCAATGGACACGGACAGCGGGGGGTGGGGGCATGAGCGGGGGGGGGGGGGGAGGGGGTAACGTGGGTATAAGGACACATATGTAATATCTTAATCAATAAAAAAATATATTAAAAAAAAAAAAAGAAAACTGAGGTTTATAGAAATTAAATTCAGCTACATTAATGTGTGATATATAGCTATATACCACATATTAAAAGTATGTAAATCATGATTTAAAAAATCCCCAATTGCCAAAACCGGTTTGGCTCAGTGGATAGAGCGTCGGCCTGCAGACTGAAAGGTCCCGGGTTCGATTCTGGTCAAGGGCATGTACCTTGGTTGCGGGCACATCCCCAGTAGGGGTGTGCAGGAGGCAGCTGGTCGATGTTTCTCTCTCATCGATGTTTCTAACTCTCTATCTCTCTCCCTTCCTCTCTGTTAAAAAATCAATAAAATATATTAAAAAAAAAATCCCCAATGTATTCTTCAGTGCTTTATACTAAGAGACAGAGAAGTTTTAGTTCATTCATTTAGCAAATATTTATTGAGCATCTACTATGAGCTAAGTGTAGTTCTAGGCCCCTGCCATCTTTTCTTTTCTGAGACTTGTATTTTTGTAGAGGAAAACAAACCATAAATAATAAGCATAATAAATAAGTAAGTAAATAAGTATAATCTTACATCAGAAGGTGATAACTTTAAAAAGACAGAAAAAGAGATATAAAAGGATATTTTTACCGCTAGGCTAGGGGTAAGGTACAACGTTAAATCAGTAGTTGGGTGTAGGAAATATTTGGTTATAATTTCAGGATATAGAGAAATATATATTCATTTATTCAGTAATTTAACAAATATTTGTTGACCACCTACGATATTTACTAAATAACTGTGTCAGGAGCTAGGAAAAAGGGACTAAGGCCCTTGGTTGTGTGGACCTTGCATTTTAATGTGGGAGACAGATTTAAACCCACAGATACAGTATAGAATTACTCTTTGTGTTAAATGCTATTAGAGGGAATAACTGGAGAGGAGAACATTTTATACTAATTTGGGGAGAGCCAAGCTTGGGCTTGTAGAACGTAGAATGTGGAGGAGAACTAGAGGGGTGGTCTCACAGAGCAGAAAGCACTATAGACGAGGACAGGAAAAATGAAGAATTCAGAAGGGTTGCTTGTTCGCGCTTGTGAAAGATTTGAGTAATTAGGACTGAGAACAACTTAATTTGCAGTTTATTCACTGGTTGGAGGGAGAAGTCTGCCTATTTGACTCTTCACTTTGTCTCCCAGAATTCCTTCAATGTGAGGCGTGGCATATGCTTCTCCCTATGGCCTGGAGATCAGCCCCAGGGGAGAGTGAACCATATGGCATCCTCCTGCTTCAGTGAATGGGCGCCTGTCTGATGAGGAGGCAGGTGAGGGCTGGGACGCCAGCGCTGGGACTCACTCCCTGCCGCTTTGGGTTGGGTCCTTGACTCCTCTGAACTGTAGTCTCCTCTTCAGAAAATGGGGCGGTAACACTGCCAAGTGGTTAGATAAAGGCTGTTTTCTACTGTAGTCCCAGAAATGAACATAGTGTTTGGTATACAGTAGGTGCTTAATAAATAGCCCTCAAGTTAATAAATATATCTGTGGAGCCCAGCTGGTGTGGCTCAGTAGGTGAGCATTGACCTATGAACCAAGAGGTCATGGTTTGATCCCCTGTCGGGGCACATGCCTGGGGTGTGAGGGGCGTGCAGGAGGCAGCCGTTCAGTGATTCTCTCTCATCATTGATGTTTCTATCTCTCTTTCCCTCTCCCTTCCTCTCTGAAATCAATAAAAACATATTTTAAAAATAAATATATTTGTGAAGAGTGATGAGGAGAGCAGTCGGTTTTATATTTTATCCCCAAATGCAATGAGCTCAGCACCTTCCTGTCCCTAAAAGCAGTCATGTTGAGAAACGGTGGCTCTGTCTGATGGGTTGTCTGGCTTTGTCTTGGCCTTTGGTGAGGTCTCATAAAAAAAGGCAAAGAACTCTTTGCTTTTCTTTCCACTGAAGTCTACTAGATGAACTTGAAAAAACCTAAGTTCTTGGTCTATTAGGATCTTATAAAGAATCCAAGTGGCTTAACAGATGTGAAAAGCTCTGGAAAATGTTAAGCACTTTAGGTCACATGGTGTGTCTTGCCTTTCTTTCTGAACACCTTCCTCTAACTGTAGCTGCCTTATGTACCACGACGGCCTCACCTTCCCAGCCAATGCAACTAGGCCCAAAGCCTTCTTTTATCTCAACTCTTACTAAAACCAAGGAGATTCTGTGTTTAAAAATTTATCTTTGAAATGTCTAACAGTTTTTGCTCGTCCACTTGAGGTTTGTAAAAGAGGTAGAAAAGTGTGGGCGGCTATGCTTGATCCTGTTTTTGCTTATATAATTCATAAGGGCCATCCTGTTGCAGTTTGGCATAGTTTTGTATTATTGTCAGCCACTATTTATATAGCACTTTGCAATGGAAAAGTGCTTTCCAACATTTGTTACAGAAGCCTCTGTTATCAGTGACAAATAGTTCCGGGAGACTGTTCATCATACAGATCTGTCTGCTTTATGGTTTCAGGTAAAACACTAGTTATTTTCCAATACCTTCTAAAAGGCATATTTGGTACAATAACTTTTTTTTTTATGATCATGGGATTTTTAAAACTTGATTCTTTTAGGTACATTTTGGTATTGGACAGAGAAATGATATGGAGGTAATATTAGAAGACTTGATCAACTCTAGATAGGGAAATGGTGGGAGCTCTTTTTAAGTGAAATATCTGGCAGACTCTGGAAGTTCCTAGAATAGTTTAGGTGATTGTTTCCCAAAGCAGCCCGCTGTGACTCATCAGAATAGCATAGGCTTTAGGCTTTTGAGTCAGAAAAGCCTGAATTCAAATCTTGTTCTAATCAGTTTTTTGGTGGCTAAGTGAGAAGGAAGCAGTCAA
This sequence comes from Myotis lucifugus, assembly GCF_000147115.1. Classification (NCBI taxonomy): domain Eukaryota; kingdom Metazoa; phylum Chordata; class Mammalia; order Chiroptera; family Vespertilionidae; genus Myotis; species Myotis lucifugus. The sequence continues at coordinate 4,618,389 of NW_005871073.1, forward strand.
ATTACTGACATTGGACTTCTCACCGTGACCTTAGGTGGTGAACCTACCTAAAGGCTTCTGAACCAGCATTTCCTCAACTTTAAAAGAGGGCTGGTGAAGAGTGATCCTGATGGGGATTAAATTAAGAAAAGTCCAGAACAGTGCCTGCCTGGCACACATAGGCCCAATGTTTCCTCTTCTTTCTTCTCTTTTTCTCCTTTTACTGTCTGCCATCTCACAAAGAAATAGCAATAACAAAGAGGTTATGTGGTGAAGGGAGGCAAAAGGTTAAAAAATATTTTCCTGGGTAGAAACCTTCTCAGGCATTTCTTCTTTTCTTGAAAATGAGTACAGGAGAATGTGTCCCTATTATAAACTGTATAAACCCCATTCTGGTGGGAAGTGTAGAGTGATCAATATTCACACAGAACTTTCTAAATGCTTGGTATGTATAGAGCACTATGTTGGGGGTTTTGGGGGGTGGAATGAGTAGGACTGGGAAGAACTCCATGCTCAGAGGACAAGTAAACTGGCTAGGGATTCCCCTGTGTCAAGACTTGGGAAGAATTCCTGATAGGGCTCATAGGGTTTTCCCTAGGAAATAGTGGTGTTGGAGCTGCATCTTGAGAAGCCATGTGTCCATTCCTTATTAACCCCCCTTCTCTCCTCACTGACCAATATTGCATAGGCTTGGGCCATTTCTACCCTGAGAAGCCAGGGAAAGCAGAATTGGCCTTTTCTTTTGGGACAATGACTCAGACCTCAGGAATATATTCATTGTTTTAATAAAAACTTCAAGCACCTATAACACAACAGTCTTATTCTGGGCCCTGGATATAAAACCCTAAACTGGACATTGGCCCTGCCTCCCTAAGATGCTTCCACTGTGGAGGAGATGGACTATATTGTGGGAGTTGAGGTCAGAACTTGGAGAGCTTTGTGGGTCTTGCTAAAGAGTCTGTTCTTCATTCTGTCTGTGATAGGGAGCCACCAAAGAGTTTTGAGAAGAGGAATGGTTTGCTTGGGTTTTCATTTTCAAAAGGACTCTCAAAAGGGATTGTGAGGAAGTTGGTTGACTTGAACTCATCATGAAGGTTCAAGTCTCCCTTGACTCACGAGCACCGCCTCTCTCCACTTTCCCCAGCTGGACTGGGTGCATCTGCCATGAGCTCACATTGCTGCACCTAGACTTCTCCTTGCTACATTATTCACCTTGAATGTTAGTGTTGCCTGTTCTGTGGAGTGACAGGCATTATGTCATGCTCCTCATTATATCCCCAGTGGCTAGCACAGAGCTTGGAACACTGCTGGTGTTCACTAAATATATACATACTAGTATACCTGTATCCGTATTTTTAATGGGAATATTGGCACTATTGCAGTGTGCAGGAGAGAGAAATATCAGGGTATCCTGGCAACCTGCAGGGCAGTGGCAAGGATGCAGCTTCCTATTTCTCTCCTGCTTTTCTCATCTGTAAACTGGGTGTTTTAAAACACACTTACAGAGATATTGGGGAGATGCAATAAGAGTGTAAAATGACTGCTCACTGCCAGGTTGACTGATGGCTGCTGGCTGCCTCTGTTTCGCTGGTATGATCTGTTTCTGGACTGCTGGGAATTGAGCAAGCCAGTCTTTTCTAAAAGATGACAGATCTATACCAAAATCGATTCTGAAAAATTCTTATCATTCTATATGAATGAATGAATGAAGTGGCCTTTAACCTGAGCTCTGCCACCCTCCCTATCTGAGTTCCAGTTTCCTGATTATGTTCTGCACTGGTTTGTTTCAAGAATTTAATTAGATAATGCATATGTGAGCACCTCCAAAATTCTAATGTGCAATCGAAGTGTCTTTTTATCATTATAGTAGAGGCCCGGTGCATGAATTTGTGCACAGGTGGGGTCCCTTGGCCTGGCCGGTGATTGGGGCCAATTGGGGCTGTCTTGCCCAGTCCCAATCAGGGCCAGCCTGGGGGAGGGACTGCAGGAGGTTGGCCGGAGGTTGGCTGTGGGAGCGCACTGACCATCAGGGGGCAGCTCCTGCATTGAGCGTCTGCCCCCTGGTGGTCACAACTGGTCTACTGGTCGTTTGGCCAACCGATCATAACGGTTGCTTAGGCTTTTATATATATAGACTAGTGGCCCGTTGCATGAAGATTCGCTCAATAGACCTCCCTTCCCCTAGCTGCTGGCACCAGTTTTCCTCCAGCACCCGGGACCCAGGCCTTTGGTCCGCCACAGCAGTGAGGCTTGGCTTCTCCACTCCAGCTGCTTCCAGACACTTCTTTTTTTTTCTTCCAGCTCCTCAAGAGCAGGCGAGGGCTGGCTGGAAGCCTGGGTCACCCCCGGCGACCCAGGCCCCCAGCCCCTCCTTGAGTGGAGGCCAGGCCCCCAGCCCCTCCTTGAGTGGAGGCCAGGCCCCCAGCCCTTCCTTGAGCGGAGCTCAGGGCGGGCTGGAAGCCTGGTTGCTCTCAGTGATCCAAGCCCCCAGCCAGTCCTTGAGTGGAGTCCAGGGCCGGCAGGAAGCTTGGCTTCCTCTGTTGCCGGGAGCAACCCAAGCCTCTTGCTAGCTTCAGCTCTGTGGCCGCCACCATCTTTGGTCGTCTTCAGTCTTCGCTCCGCACCTGCATATGCAAATTAACCACCATCTTTGTTGGGTTAATTTGCATAGTCATTCTGATTGGCTGGTGGGTGTAGCGGAGTGACAGAGTGACAGAGTGATGGTTAATTTGCATGTTTCTCTTTTATTATATAGGATATCATATCCCCTGAAGGTGCCTAGCATAGAGTACAGCTAGAGGAGGCCTTTGGCTGAATGTTGAAAGGATAAATGGTGTCTATTTGAGTTATTTATTGTCCTGTATCTTTATATATAAAGAATTTTTATATCAACAGGTACCCAAGGGGTGTTGGGTCCCAACATGGTAGGTGGGGTTACTGGTTCTGATGTGCCTCCTTTCAGCCTGTTTTTGACCTTCATTGGTTTTCACCAGTTTGGATCCTTACACTGCTCCTGCTTAAGGTTGTATCTTCCCCCAACTTCCCCAACCTACATGACAGAGCTGAGATTTCACAGTGGATATTGAATGCTTTCAGATAGAAAAATGAAATGGCATTGTCTCTAGAATAGCTTTGTCTTATTCCTGGTATCAATTGAGTAACCATATTGATGGATGGTGTGTGGTTGCCCTACTGTGATTATTATCTTGTATTTATGTACTGTGAATTTCAAAGCTTGGTTGGCACAATTACCCTATTATTATGAAGACCTTGAAGTGGTTTGTGGTCTTTTGAAAGGGCAAGATTTCCCAGAAAAAATAGTGGATAGATTCCTAGATTTGGAAAATACTAGGCATGCAATTTTTTTTCTGGTTTCGAGTGATTCTTTTTAGTCAACTGACTGATCTGGGAAGATGGCTGTTATTCTATCCTGTGTTTTGGACTCTTCTATTTGAACTTTATCTTGCACTAGTTCACGTCTTAGGATTTATTACTCTTTTCATGTCAAAGAAAACAAGATCTCAAATTACGTATGTCAAAAGCATGCCTTTATTTATTTATTATTTAGTATTTATTTATTTTACCCCAAATGAACTGGGGGCAGGATAATGTTTCTTTTTTGAAATATATTCCTATAGAAAATGGGAAGTTCTACAGATTTTAATACACACAAGTACTTATGTATTAAAGAACATAAAATTGGAAAATAAATGAAAGTGAAAAAATATAACAAATATGATAAAATAGTATTATTCTTAATATATACAGGTTGTATAGAAATCAATGATAGAAGTTCTGAGATCTTAATGCTAGATCTTAGGTTGCTAAAGAAAATGCACAGAAAAAGCTCCTAAAAAGAAAAATGATGGCCCCAGTTGGTTTGGCTCAGTAGACAGAACATCAGCCTGTAGACTGAAGGGTCCCTGATTCGATTCTGGTCAGGGGCACATGCCAGGTTGCAGGTTCAATCCCCAGTAGGGGATGTGTAGGAGGCAGCCAAACAATGATTCTCTCTCATCATTGATGATGTTTCTATCTCTCTCTCTCTCCCTTCCTCTCTGAAATAATAAAAATATATTTTGAGCCGGAACCGGTTTGGCTCAGTGGATAGAGCGTCGGCCTGCGGACTGAAGGGTCCCAGGTTCGATTCCGGTCAAGGGCATGTACCTGGGTTGCGGGCACATCCCCAGTGGGAGGTGTGCAGGAGGCAGCTGATGGATGTTTCTCTCTCATCGATGTTTCTAACTCTCTATCTCTCTCCCTTCCTCTCTGTGAAAAATCAATAAAATATATTTAAAAAAAAAAAAAAATATATATATATTTTGAGAAAAGAAGAAACATGAATGATCACTAGACATATGACATAATCTTTGAGACAACTAATAATCAAATAAATGAAAATTAAGATAAGAATGAGGTTTCATTTTTACCTATAAAATTAGTAAAGATTTAAAAAATGATAACATTCTAATATCAGGGAGGGAGTAAAAGATGCAATTGCCTACACGTTTGAAAGAAAAATTGGCAATATATATCATGTACTGTATTTTTGACTAATTCCTTATTCAAGGCTCACTTCTGGCCTTAAATTCTCTCTCTCCTAGAAATGTAGCCTAAGAAAATAATATGTAAAGAACAAAAAACAGAGGAAAAAAGTCACATATATAGCTATGCCAATGTTATTTGACTTTAGAGTCAGAAAAATCTGAACTAATATTTGTATTTAAATTATAAATAAGGAGGACTTCCAGCCAAAATGGTGACATAGGTAATCGCATTGCTCGCCTCCTCCCACAACCACATAAAAATTACAACTAGACTACAGAATAACCATTATTCAGAACCGCCTGAAATTGAGCTGAGTGGAAGTCCTACAATGTTGGGGAGCACAAGAGACTTGGTTGGAAAGTTGTAAGGAGGACATTTCTGACAAAAGGGAAGTGTGTGGAAGGCCACCTGCCTATTTATCAGAATTCCGACTTAAGGGAGACTTAGGGGAGTGTCTAAGGCAGTGCCCCTAATTATTTCTTGACCTTTCCAAACAAGTCTGTGCATGTGCAGACTCTTGGGTGTTTACTGGAATCCTTATCCTTAATACCTGGATGCCCTTGCCTAGAGGACAATGTAAACACATGTGTCCTCCCAAGATTACTCACCCTACTGATTGTATCTAAAGATAAAAATTCCAACAAAAGTCTAACGAGGCAGGCAATCAAGGCTGCCTGGCTCCTTGGGCCAGGCCATCCCTTAGCCTCTCTTTCACAGCAAACGTGTCAGAGTAATCCATTCATTGGTCACTCAGAGTCTGCTGGTCAGCCTCAGCATTACAACTACGAAATTAAAGAAGAAGCCACATTGAGATTGATAGGAGGGGTGAAGGTGTGGAACAGGTTGATTCCACACCCACGTGTAGTGGATAAAAATAAAGAAGGATACTTCAACTATGTAGGGCCCCCTGAAGAGTGAGGGGTCCCAGTCCCACACCAGGCTCCCCAGCCCATAGTTCCAGTCTCAGGAATAGAAATCGACTTAACTTCTGGTTGTAAAAAACAGTGGGAATTGAGGCTGAGGGAAGCTGAGGCTGTTGGAGTCCCAGGCAGTATCTCTTAAAGGGCCCATTCATCGACTTACTTGGACTCACTCCCTCTGAGCTCCAGCACAGGGAAAGCAATTTGAAAGGTGCCAGAGACATACAGGGAGGAACTGAATTGCTTGGCATCAGGGAGAGAGCTGGAGGGGCAGTTTTCTCCCAGACAGAAGTGCTGGCAGAAAACATTGTTCCTTTGATGAGCCCTCCCCCCAAAGAGCCAACAGATGGTTGCCATATCTGAGACTATTAATTTGACTCACATTTTAGTCCCACCAAACTTTTGGGCTCACCCAAGCTGTTTCCAGTGGCTTTACCATAGGAATGGCCTGTCTGGGTTCATTGTTTCAGATTTTCCTAAAATCTCTCCATCTGACCCCAGAGAACACTGTGCCTCTAGCTAAGTGGTTCAAGGCGTAGCACTAGCAGCAGCTGGCCTTGGCTCACAGATAGGCCTTGCCTGAGCACCTCCAAGTTTAGCACAAGTAATAGCCATCTGCAGAGTGTTTTGTAGTTTATGCCTGGTGGCCCCAGGTAGAACATAGTTGGGGGCAGACCTTGACCTGCACCTCTCAGGAAGCCCCAGGGCCAGCACACTCAGTGGACAGCTTCAGACCACATCAAAGCACTGCCACTCAACCACCTTCATAGGCAACACTAAGGGTGGATTCAGCAAGTACCAGAGCCCTGCTAAAGTAAGTCCTATCCTACATGATGGGTCCATGCACAGTTGATCTACCAAGGTGGTTGGAGGTCAGTGATCAGTGGTCAGTGGTCACAGCCAGTCTTTGAAGCTGATCAGCCTGGGTAAATCCCTCCCATTGATGTGCCAATAGTAATCAGGACTCAAGACCCAACTACAACAGGAGGGTTATAGCACACATGGGGACACCTCAAGTGCCCAGCTGGGGTGATTGGGGAGGCTATGCCACTGGATCCTACAGAACTCTTACTACATAAGACCACTCTACCAAATCAGGGAGACATAGAAGCTCTACCTAATACATAGAAACAAACACAGGGAGGCAGCCAAAATGGCCAAAATGAAACCAAAGAACAAAACTCCAGAGAAAGAACTAAACAAAATGGAAACAAGCAATCTACTAGATGCAGAATTCAAAACACTGGTTATAAAGATGCTCAAGGGACTTAGTGAGGACCACAACAGCATAATAAAGAACCAGTTAGAAATGAAGGCTACACTAACTGAAATAAAGAATAATATACAGGGAATCAACAGTAGAGTAGATGAAGCTGAGAATCAAATCAGCAACTTGGAATATAAGAAAGCAAAAATCATCCAGAACAGTAAAAAGAAAAAAATATTTAAAAAATGAGGATAGTGTAAGGAGCCTCTGGGAGAACTTCAAGTGTATCAACATTTGCATCATGGGGATTCTGGAAGAAGAAGAAAGAGAGCAAGAAATTTAAAACCAATTTAAAAAAATAATGTGGCTAAGGAAACAGACATACAAGTTCAGGAAGTGCAGAGTCCCAAACAAGATGAACCCAAAGAGGCCCACACTAAGACACATTATAATTAAAATGCAAAAGGTTAAAGACAAACAAAATCTTAAAAGCAGCAAGAGAAAAGCAGTTAGTTAACTACAAAGGAACTCCCATAAGACTGTCAGCTGATTTCTCAACAGAAACTTTGCAGACTAGAAGGGCATGGCAAGAAATATTCAAAGTGATGAAAAGCAAGGACCTACAACCAAGATTATTCTACCCCACAAAGTTATCATTTAGAATCAAAGGACAGATAAAGAGTTTCCCAGATAAGAAAAAGCTAAAGGAGTTCACTGCCACCAAACCAGCAATTACATGAAAGATTAAAGTGTTTTATTTAAGGAGAAGAAGAAAAGAAGATAAAAATATGAAGAATAAAATGGCATTAAATACATATCTATCAACAATTGAATCTACAAACAAAATGAACAAGCAGAACAGAAACAGATTTATTGAATCAGGGAACTTTTTGTTGGTTTCCAGATGGGAGAGGAATTGTGCGGGAGAGGGGTGGCAAAAAAGGTGAAGGGATTAAGAAGTACAAATTGGTTGTTACAGAATAGTTATGGGGATGTAAAGTACAACATAGGGAATATAGTCAATAATATTCTAATAACTAGGCATGGTGCTGGATGGGTACAGGCTTTATTGGGAAGATCACATATTGTGTAATGTCTTGTCACTGTGGTGTGCAAAAGATAAAAAATATATAATAAAGAAGAAATATCAGATTATTTGAGAAGTATTAACCTCCTGGAGCAGGAAAACAAAGGTTATAATTCAGTTTCACAGATAGCAAAGGTGACATTGAACTTCTTGCTGAAAAGGAAGAAGATTACTTGAATTTTTGTCCAGACTGCTTCTGGATTGTGATTCATTTCATAGGCAGCTTAATCTTGGACTTCCCAAGCTCCAGAGAAATAAATGTCTGTTGTTTAAGCCACCCAGGTATTTGTTATAGTAGCCTGAGCAGACTAAGACTAGGGTCCTTCCTGCTTTTCTTTTGTTCCATGGGACTTGTGTGCTGTTTGCTTTTATTTTCTCATACTTACCATGTCTCTTCTTCATTATTGGAAACACTTTCTGTAACCAACCAAAGTCCTCTTTCCTTGGCATTGTGTTTATATTTTTCTACTGGTGAGTTGTTCTTTGTTTAAGCAGCAACTCTTGGACTGCTAAGCTCTATTTGTTTATAAATTATCTAATTTGTTTGCCAAGTCTATTGCCCTCCGGGGAAAGCCATTTTAGGATGTAATAAGTCTTATTATCATTTGCAAATCTTTCTCACAATGTGGTTATATCCACACATGCAACTGAATTTGACTGAATTCTGCAAAAAAACCCACATTGTTTTGTTAGTCTATGTAATGATGACTTCAGTTTAATGACATTTTCAAATTTTGGCTGCTGGATTTATTCCTGTGTAGATATGACCTACAAGAATTGTTAGCTTATATAAAAACTAGAGGTCCAGTGCATGACATTTGTGCACTCCAGGGGGGAGGAGGTCGCTCAGCCTGGCCTGTGTCCTTTTGCAGTCCAGGAGCCCTCAGGGGCTGTCTGACTGATGGCCCATGGGGAGTGGGCCTAAGCCATATTCTGACATCCTTAGCACTGCTCCAGAGGCAGGCTGCTGCACTCACCAGCATCAGCCCGGCTTGTGGCTGAGCAGCGCTCCCCATGTGGGAGCGCATTGACCACCAGGAGGCAGCTCCTGCATTGAGCATCTGCCCCCTGGTGGTCAGTGCGCATCATGCAACCAGTCATTCTGTTGTTCAGTCGATTTGCATATTAGCCTTTTAATATATAGAATTTTATTGAAAGTTTTCAAAATATTTTCTACAAAGTAAATAAAATTTGGCTCAACACCATAATTTACTTAACATTGCTAATAAATTTTAGAATTTAATCTGTAATAAGCCTTCTGAAATAGTCAATTTTATTTTACACATATAGCAAGAAAGAGTAGTGTCTATTTTTTTTTCTTTGAATTCATTTGGACACATTGTCATGAAGAATTTTCAAAAGCATAGCAGACTTATATTGACTAAACATTAGCTTGATTTATGTGAAATTGCTATTAGGCCAAAAATGGCAACTAATATTACTCATATTTATTTTCAAACTCACTAACCTCCCCCCCCCCCCGCTTCTAAATGTAATGTTTTCATCACAACTTGAAAATTAAAATACTGTGCTCACTTACTTCTAGAAAGAAGTCCATTGGGTCAATAATGGGCTTCAGGTATTGTCTAGTTAACTGAGTTGTCACATTTTTGTACCTCATAGTGCACATACCAGTGAAAACACAGATTTTGGAGGGTGATTATTTCACTTTTTAGGAGTAGACCTACCTGTTTTGCAAGTTCAGATCAAGATGAAATGTGTCAGCAATAATTTGGACACTTTTATTTTCCTAAAGGTCAATAGTAGCACCACATTCTGTGTGTCCATTTGGGCAGGTCTTGTGAATGCTTCTGTGTTCAGTCCAGTTCATAAGGATTTACCGGACTTCTGTTATATATTGGATAGGGAGCCAGGTATTGGGAATATTAAAATGACTAGGATATAAATATGTGAGAATAGTATCACATATTGTAGCATTAAGGGTTAAGTAAGGTTAAGGTACATCTGAAAATATTTTTCCACAATCATTCCAATATCAATGAATGGATTAAATAAGAATTTGTGAAGCCCTGTCGTAAACAAGATACTGTGTTAGGCACTGTGTCCCCAGTGAGATATAGCAGTGGACAAAACACACTCTCTTCCTGGCCTCCTGGAGCAAAGCACTTAAGTGACACATATTTGGCAATAAATGTAAAGCCCTTTGCAGTGGTCTTCAATTTGTTTTGCTCACTGCTGCTGGGGTGAGCTCTCTGAAACAGGAATTTGGTTTTGTCACTTTCCTTGCTTAATAACCTTGAGTGATGTTCTTATTGCCTAATGAAAAAGGTCACATTCCTTTGTATGACTTTAAACTCTGATCCTAGATGAATTTTCCAGTCTCTACCTACTCCTTCTCATGTATCTTAGGCTGTGGCCAAACAAGAATACTTGCTGATCCCCGAACATCTTGTGTGCTTTCATGCCCCTATGCCTTTGCTCACATGGTCCCTTTTACCCCTCCTACCTGCACACAGACATCCTCCACATTCATTCTTTTGGCGAACTCCTACATCCTCATATGTCACCTCTTCAATGATCTCTCAAGCATAATTCAGTGTGTTTCTGTAGCATTTTGTTTATCATCTACCGCATAATTTATGAGTTATTTTTATGTCAGTCCCTTGGACTAGATAACAAGGTCTCTGAGTGTTCTAAATTGGATGCATTTAAGCTTAAATATCTCTAGAGCTGAAGCTTCCTCCATACTATTTTCTCGGACATTACTTTTCTTTCCCAAAACAAGAACAAAACTGGGTCCCACCTTTTGGAGAATTTCTAAGTACACAATCTTTTACACTTTAGAACTACCTTGTGGAGCATTCAGGAAAGTAGAATTGTATCCAATTCACAGTCAAGGAATCTGATGCTCAGATATGTGAAGTGTTTGTTTCAAAATAAGAAAGTGTTGGGATTATGATTGCTTTATATTCTCGCCTCTGTTCATTCACACCAATTTGGCCGTCTACACCAAAATTCCATATAATCACACCTCTTTCCATAAAACTCATAGTCATATCAGAAATGAAACCTGAGCCATGGCTTTTACACTGGACTGAATAATTGGCTGAATAGAATAGATTCCTCTCTGTAGTCCTTGTTACCAAGTTAACCAAGAGCATGGGTCGTCATGGTGACAGTTTGTGCTCTGACTTCACCAGGTGGTATTACTGGTCTCTCTTTGGCTCTAAGGACTCTTAGCTGTGAGCTGTGGTTTCCACCATTGCTGCCCCTTGTTTCTCTTGCCTTGACCCCAGGGCTGCCTTCTGTCAGTGCCTAGACTTTGCCACTGCTCTTGGAGCAGTGTTGGTAGACCAGTTCTTAGAACTGGGGAACATTTTCACAGGGAATGAGATTTTGTGTCCACAAAAGGGAACCCAAGGACATTGGATGGGCCTCACCCTGAGAACTCAGTCACCACTCTCTAGCAGTGATCAAGTTAGGGCTGCACCTGAGTCTTTTCACATCCTATGTTAGTGTGAGTTTCTTATAGTATTTTAGTGGGTATTTTATGCTCTGTTTGGGGCAACTCTTTGTTATGCTTAGTGTACTAATTTCAAACATTATTCCTTAGTGCTCTTCATTGCTTTTTTACAAGGGGCTTTAAGAGCCTGATACAGGTAGATTTTTCATTCAATTTTTTCCCAACCAACACTTATTGAGTATCTAGTATATCTTAGGGAATATGCTAGAATGTGTGTAGCGTGTTCCATTTAATAGTCTCAAAATTGCAACATTATCCCAAATTAGCCCTCTGTTACAAATGAGGGAACCCTGGATCTGAGAGTTCAACAATTTGCCTGAGGTAACAAAACCAGTAAGTGACAGTGCTAGGATTGAAATAGGCCTGCAGTCGGACACTGGGGCGGTGGGGCCTTGTCCTGGGGGGTGGGAGTGGCCGGGGAGAGGTCGATGGGGGAAAAAGGAGACGTATGTAATACTTTTTTAAACAATAAAAAAGAAAATAAAAAGAAATAGGCCTGTCTGAACCTAAAGTCTTGGTTCTTTCTGCTGCCTCATGCTGCTTCCTAATATGGACACTACCATGATCTATAGTCACTAAAGATTCAGAGGATTTAACAGGAAGAATGACATTGCCCTGAAGTTAGCATTTATTAAGAATTTACTGGGAGAATACTCCTGCTAAGACTGCAAGTGCCAGTAGAATATATATGATTTGCAAGACATCGTAAATGCCAATAAAAGGCAGCTCCCTGTACATATTTAATTTTTGCTCTCCCTCTGTAACTACAAATGTAGGGGAAAGAAAGACTATTTTTTTTTTTACCACTTAACTGTCTAAATGACAGTTAAGGGATTCTTATTTTCTCTACTCTCATGAGCCCTCTAAGGACCAACATGCTAAAAATTATGGTTATTCTTTCCAGATGTTGGAGTTTTGATTGCAAGTAGAATTGGAGTAGCTAAGTGGTGGTGGAGCTGGCGTTGCTTAGTGGAAAATGTTCAGACAACACATGAAGACCTGCCAAGTCTCTTGCAATTTTATTTGTATTGATAAGTGTTTGGCTCACTCAGTTGTACTTGAGGTTGTGGGGCTGACTAGAATGCACAGGCAAAAGAACTCTTTGGGTATTTCTCACTATTCCACTAGAATTCCTGAGTATTAAGCAGATTAAAGATATCAATCCTGCATTTAGGTAAGACATTGAACAAAATGTATACCATCAATGAATATGTTAAGTATCTTTTTTAAAATGGCTTAAGTCAGAAAGGAAATGATAAATCACACTGGAGGGAAATTCAGAGTATTTCAATGAATATTGGCCTCTAAAATTACCTCTATGTGATTTAAGAAAGTATTAATTCACTATTTAATTATATTAATTTGATTTCACCTTCTGCCTTAAAAACAAGTACCTTAAGTCTTTTCATTTTTGTACTTCATGGAGATTCCTTGCCTGCCCTAAGAATATGCTTTTATTTATTTCCAGGGTAACTGCTCAGCTTGCCTTTCCATCTCTCTTGGGTTTCCTAATGGGAATCAACATTTGATCCATCAAAGTTTCCCATGCAGAATTATCTTGTCAGTCTAGAAGCTGACATGTATCAGTAAATCTGGTGGCAATTTTGACCATGACTATATTCCCATTTTGAAGTAAAAGACATTTCATACTCTCCACATGCTGTGGGAACATGTTTGTTGCCCACTTTTGGCCTGGTTTGTAAATTTGCCAGCGTCTTCTCAGCCCTGAGAGACGACAGCAGGTATCACAGGTCCTGTGGGTGTGTTCACCTCAGTGAGACAACCTCTACCTGAGATTCCTGCATTTTGTTTGTTGGTTTCTGTTGTATAAGAGAGACAATGGGAGACAGGAAGGAACTGTGTATTACCAGGCCAAGCCTTCAGCTGTCCAGGTGATGCGTTTGTCACTCTAAAATCACCTTTGGTTTTCATGATATTGGGAAATTATCGTGTAACAAAATCAAACTGTAGAAACATTTTCTTTGTGTATGGTTTTGTTGAAATAGTGGTTAGCCAATTCCAGGCATCTCTTTGGAGTTAGGAATTCTGGGCTCAAGAAGAAAGAACAGTTTGGAAAACAATCTTATAAATTCAATTTTATTAACAAAATTTTTCCAATAGAGGCAGCATGACAGATGGGAAGACTCTGGGGACAGACAAGTCTAGGTTTGAATCCTGGTTCTGCCACTTACTAACTATGTCAATTTGGCAGGAATATTTAACTCTGAAAACTTCAGTTTCTTTCTTTGTAAAATGATGAATATATAGGGATTATTAAGAGAAATCAATGTATGAAAATTTAGACTAGAGATGTCCTCTTAATAATTGGAAAATATTTAAAATTGTAATAGGAAAGTTGTTATTACGTGGGTTAAGTTTGTACTGGGAACCATACTAGCCACACAAAACAAAAGATTAATGCTATGTAGCCTAAAATGTGGATACGAATCTTCCTATTGCCATGGCTCTAAATAATAATAACTAATAACTATCATTTATTGTATTTTTACACTGTACTAGGTATTGAATAAATGTTGTCATTATTTTTCAATACTGCCCTATAAGGTAGTTTATGTGATTTCAAGCAGTGAGCTTACTGAAATTGAAAATTTAAAAATAATGTACTTGTCATCATGTAGACAGAGACACTGGATGTTTATGAAATAAGGTAGGCTAAATCAACTCTCCTTACAGACCTTAGACATTGGGGTTCTAGTGATGTGGGGAAAGCTCCAAGAAAAATAAAGACGTAAATAAAATTCAAATGTTTTATTTATTCATTTTTTAAGCAGGTATAAAAACATTTCACATTTAAATCTTACAAATAAGTATATAAATACTGAAATTTTAAAAGTTTTATATCATGAATAGCCAAAGAAGAGAAATGATAAAATTTGAAACAGTCTAGTGAACTTAAATGTTGAATATAATCCAGTTCCTCTGCTTTCTGTGAATGTTTTCTGGAGTACAGAGAGTACACTAAAAGGATAATAAACATAGCTAATATGTTACAGTGCATATAATGGCCTAAACCCTGCATCATATGCATTATGTTTCTTAATCCTCACAACATCCATCAGGCAAGTATTACTATTCTTTTCATTTTACATCTGAAAAAACTGAGGCAGGAAGTTCAAATAACCTGTGAAGGTCACACAGCCAGCGAGTGGCATACAGAGTTGGAGCACAGGTGTCTCTGACTCCACAGTTCACAATTCTGCTGGTCCGTTGTGCCCAGAGCTCAGCAAGAGCTTGGTGGGTACATCTCCTGCAGGAACTTTGTGCAGAGATGGGGTCATCGATCAAAATACAACTAGCAAATAACTTGTTCTCCCTAAAGTATCCAAATTTACTTGCTCTGGCAAAAGAAATATCCACATTCCTTCTCAAATAACCTGGTGAGGGAACTCCAGGTTAAAAAAAGAATGGATGTGTACAAGAATAGAAGGTCCATTTTGAAACTAAAATGATTTTTTTTGAGTTATTACAGAGTCAAGCTGAATTGTGAGGAGTCTCATAAACTGTAAAGTGTTTTTCCTGATTTAATATTATTGCTCAGGCTAGGAGTTCTGAAGAAATACAACCGTTGGGTTATTTTTCCCCCCTGGTATTATTAGACCAAACTATTTTGCAGACCTAGTTTGGAATGTGTAATAGCAGCTGAAAACCATTCACAAGGCATCATTCTTCTAGGGCTGTGGTCGGCGAACTGCGGCTCGTGAGCCACATGCGGCTCTTTGGCCCCTTGAGTGTGGCTCTTCCTAAGCCTTAGGATACCCTAATTAAGTTAATAACAATGTACCTACCTATATAGTTTAAGTTAAAAAAATTTGGCTCTCAAAAGAAATTTCAATCGTTGTACTGTTGATATTTGGCTCTGTTGACTAATGAGTTTGCCGACCACTGTTAGGCTAATTAATGAAAAATTACGATTCTTTGTGCCTTATTCCAAATGTATATTCTACAGGAGTAAAGAAATTTAAATGCAAAAATTATTTTTATGCAACATTACTTTGAGATTTTCATTATACTAAAGTAAATATTCAAGTTAAAAGGACTGGATACTAAGAGGAATATAAGAATTTCCCCCCTGTGAATTTACAATGTCTTTATACTACATTAACTTCTATACTATATTTCAAATAAAAATAATAATTGGATAGTAAAGAGAGGAATGTTTACTTCTTGGCAATGTGAAAAAGATTAAGCTTGAAAAGCCCAAATAAATGTTAGCTGTCAGCTCATATACATTTAAATACAGTTTTCTTTAAATATATTTAATTAGCTAAACCCAATTGTCTTGTATCTTATGTGTTTCTTATAGTAGTGCTTTAGAAGGCCAAAACCAAGTAGAATAATCAGAATGTATAGTATTTTAGTAACTGTGCTGTCAATAGTGGCACCTATATTTATTTGGCTATCCACTCCTCAGAAAAAAATAAATGGATTTACAAATTTTCTAAAACAAGCTCAAACCAAAAAAAGAAAAAGAAAAATCTCTACCCCCAGGCTTAGCAAAAAGCATGAGATTTCCAGCCTAATAGGTAATTGGTAATTGTTTTGGAAATGTGTTTTTAAAAAAGGGGAGGGGGGATAGCAAATGCAAACAACATCTCAACCGTAGCTAATTAAAAACAGTTGGTGAATGAGCTGATTTTGGCAAAAAGAAGTGAGTTGTAATACTTGAGGTGACTGGTGTAGAACTCAGAAAGAAATCCAAGAAAGTATTTCTTTGCCTTGTGGGCAGTTGACTTCAGTCAACCATCTCTGGGAACTTCAGTAGTATCCAGGAGGTACTACTGAGAGAAGCAGACAACCAGCCTTTCAAGGCAAAAGTGTTCTAATAAACAAAAACTCCCTGGTGCTCAAAATATGTTGACTCCCTAAGCAATATATATTTTTTCAAGGAGTGGCCTGCCTAATTAGGCATTATTATTTAATTATTTAATAATTCAACTCATTTCACTGACATATGACAATATTCAGTGCTGGTAATGGGGAGGGGAAATGCTCATGGGAGAACAAAATGTTAAAACCTTTCTGGAGAGTAATGTGTTAATACTATCAGAAGTCATGATGTGTGTACACATTTTGCCTCAGTCTTCCAACTTTTAGGGAATTATCCAAAGGAAATAATCAGAGATTTAGATGAAAAGAGTCAACTGTTTGTCAATTAACAAGGAAATAGTTGAAGAAAAATAGGTACATCTATTCAAGAGAATTCTATGCATCCAGGTTCTGAAAATGTTTCTTGACACAAGAAATAATTATCCTATATAATAAAGAGGCAATATGCAAATTGACCCTCACACCCTCATACCACAAGATGGTCGCCCCATGTCATCACAAGATGGCCACCCCCACATTGTCACAAGATGGCCACCCCGATGTTATCACAAGATGGCCACTACAAGATGGCTGTCCCCACGTCATCACAAGATGGCTACCCTAACGTTGTCACCACAAGATGGCTACCCCCACGTTGTCACAAGATGGCCAGCAGAGGAGGGAGGGCAGTTGGGGGGCCATGGGGAGGGCAGTTGGGGGCGATTGGGTTGGCAGGGCAGCAGTTAGGTGTCAATCAGGCCAGCAGGGGAGTGGTTAGGGATGATCAGGCTGGCAGGCAGAGGGGTTAGGGGCGATCAGGCAGGCAGGCGGGTGAGTGGTTAGGAACCAGCAGTCCTGGATTGTGAGAGGGATGTCCGACTGCCAGTTTAGACCCGATCTGGCAGTGAGACATCCCCCGAGGGGTCAAAGATTGGAGAGGGTGCAGGTTGGGCTGAGGGACACCCCCCCTCCAGTGCATGAATTTTGTGCACCGGGCCTCTAGTCCTATATATTAGAAGCCTAATATGCTAAGTGTCCAGTCATCTGGTTGGCCGTTTAACCAATCGAAGTGTAATATGCTAATGATATGCTAAGGCCGCTCAACTGCTCGCTATGACATGCACTGACCACCAGGAGGCAGATGCTCGACCAGTAGGTTAGCTTGCTGCTGGGGTCCGGCTGATCGGGACTGAGTGAGATGGGCCAGACATGCCCTGGAGCCCTCCTGCGGTCCCTCCCAGGCCGGCCAACTTTCTGTGTCACTCCCTGGTCCTGATCATGCACCAGTGGGGTCCCTTGGCTTGGCCTGCTCCCTTTTGCAATCTGGGACCCCTTGGAGGATGTCAGAGAGCTGGTTTCAGCCTGACAGCAGAACAACCTGTCCCTATGATGCACACTATGTGTGACATTACAATGACGCATCGCTATGATGACTGCCAGGGGGCAGATGCTCAATGCAGGAACTACTCCCTGGTGGTCAGTGCACTCCCACAGGGGGAGCGCCTCTCAGCCAGAAGCTGGGCTCATGACTGGCGAGTGCAGTCACCAGTGGCAAGAGCCTCTCCTGCCTCCGTGGCAGTTGGACATCCCCCGAGGGCTCCCAGACTGTGAGAGGGCGCAGGCCAGGCTGAGGGAACCCCCAGATTGCATGAATTTTGTGCAGCAGGCCTCTAGTATTTTAATGTGTTGGTAAGGGAAGAAAAAGACAGACTAAAATAAATATATAGAGAATATATACCATTTAAGTAAAAATAAAATGAATGTATCTCCTGGCCTGGGGGAACTTGATAAGATGCAAACCACAATAGGAAAAAAAAATTAATTTTGGAAATGACTGAGATAGCCTTTACCTGTGATGTGTCAACTCCCTGCTGGAGGTGGGAGCTGTGCTGGAGCAGCAGAACCTTCTGAGATGCCTTAAAGATATGAACACATCTGTGTGGTTATTAGCTGTAGTTTCATATCTGCAGTGGCCTAGACCTAGATAATGTTTGAGAAATACGTTTTGTATCAGATCATGAATTAATTTAGAACACTTATATATTTGAAAATTCTCAAATGATTAATCACTAGAGACATTAAGACCAAGGTTGCTGTTTTTTGTTTGTTTTCTTAGATTGTGGGATTTTGCATTCTATAAATAATGTCACCAGTGCTGTCCATTACATACCTCCTTAGGCTGTGTATTTACTGCTGCTGGCCATTAACCTGGAAGCCACTTTAATGACACATTCTTATAAGCACACATGTCACAAGCTGTCTGTCTGGTACTGAAATAGACCCAGGGAGTGCCAATTTTGGTTTTAAAAAATTAGCTTGAATATGAAATCATGATGGTAAGAAAGGTTTCCTATGCCAGTAGGGAAACAAAGACATGGACCGCCCTCATGGATCTTGGGATTCAAAGGTGTCATGCTCCACTTGGAAAGCATTGGTGGCGGCAACCAGACAACCAGAATGAAATGGCCATGCTACAAACAATAAAAGCCTATTTTATTCTACAAACCTTTACATAAAACTTGCCAGGTAACTTGCAGCAACTACTGACTTGTTGCAAGAGTTGTGTTTCTATCTTTTCCTGATGTACTAAAAGTTCTTGTACTTCAGTGAATTTATATCAGTGTGTTTATTTATCAAAAGGTGTTTTACATGGAAGCAAACTCAAATTTACAAAAATATTGAGAGTACCAAATCCCCCCCTCCCCCAACTCCAAATATTTGGGAGAAGTTGCCATCACCCTTGGGTACTTTAGTGCATTTTCTACTACTGCCAACAGTTTGCCTATTAAATGAACCACAATAAAGCCATACAATTAGGAAATGAACACTGACACTTTATTGCCATCTGTTCCTGAAACACCATGCAGGTTTCACGAATTATCTTGGAAATGCCCTTTGTAGCAAAGGAGCCAAGTCAAAATCTCACATTACTGTCAGTTGTCATGTGTGCCTCTTTAGTCTACTTCAACCTTCCCTCACTATTTTTTTTTTACTTTAATGACCTTGAAGATCATAGAGCAGTTATTTTGTGATGTTTTCTCAATATATACTTTCCTTGTTCTCTATTGATTAGATTCAGTTATGTGTCTTTGGCAGGAATATCATGAAAGTGGTTCAGGGTTTTTCTCATTGTATCCCATCATAATTTCTATTTGTCCCATTATTGATATACTAGAGGCCCGATGCACAAAATTTGTGCAAGGGGCTCAGCCCCCACCGCCATGGCGGCTGCCTCTGCCTCAGCCCCCACCACCGTGGCTTCATCCAGAAGGTTGTCTGGTCTAATTAGCATATTATGGTTTTATTATTATAGATTCACTTTGATCATTTGATTAAGGTGGTTTCTGTGAGCTTATCTTTTTAATTAGTTACTCTTTGTAATTAACAAATGTTCTGTAAAGACATATTTTGAGACTAGTAAATATCCCATTCCTTATCAAATTTACTATCTATCAATTTCTCTCTATCTCTGTATGGACTTATAAATTTTGTTTAGAGCCATTAATCAATCAATCTGTATGTGGAGAATTTTCATGTCCAACATGAAATCTGTAGAAAGAAAGACCTAATAAATATATTTGTGTTATTGCCTTGTTTTGATTCCAAAGGTCCTTCCTCCCTTTTAACTTCTTTTGAGCAGGAACCAAGTGAGATCATGACAATTTCAACAAATATTTATGTCTTAAGTTAGGTGACAGCTCTAGTGGCATTGAGAATCTCTCCTTTTGTCAGTGTTCTTTCTATATCTGCATTGAACCAGAGTAGTATAAAATTATGCTAGTGCCTGGCCAGTGTGACTTAGTGGTTAAGCATTGACCTATGAACCAGGAAGTCACAGCTTGACTCCTGGTCAGGGCATATGCCCAGGGTTGTGGGCTCGATCCCCAGTGGAGGGCGTGCGGGAGTCAGCAGATCACTAATTCTCATCATTGATGTTTCTGTCTCTCTCTCCCTTCTTCTCTGAAATCAATAAAAATATATTTTTATTTTGCATAAGATCACAGACTCCCTGCCAGTTGTTTAGACACCAGAATCACAATGGGAAAACATACTTCAATTTCCAGGATCTTTCTTTAGTCTGGTGTTGGCACCTGTTGTAAATATTCAAGTGGTATGTTTTAACCCTTCTATAGTAAATAGAATATAGTTTTAGTTTTATAGTTTCCTTCTGATTAAAAAAAGTAAAAAAAAAGGTGATATATGCAAAAAAGAATTTTATAGCTCTCTGTCCTCCAATAATTAAAATGAAGACTTTATAGCCCTAGCAGGTTTGGCTCAGTGGGTAGAGCGTCAGCCTGTAGACTGCAGGGTCTTGGGTTCAATTCCATTGCAGGCTCAATCCCTGACCCTGGTCAGGGCTTGTGTGGGAGGCAACCAATCAATGTGTCTCTCTCACACTGGTGTTTCTCTCTCTCTCTGATTCTCCCCCTCCTTTCCACTCTCTCTAAAAAACAACAACAACAAAAAGCAATTCAATGGAAAATATCCTCGGGTGAGGATTAACAAAAAATGAAGACTTTGTAAACAAAAAGATGGGCCTGACCCAAAGTTACAAAATGAATTCCACCAGACAGCCTAACCCATAAAATTATGAAGCTTTATAGGGTCTTACAAAATGCTTGGATCAAGAAGCATGGTAGGGGAGGGCCAGCATGAATTTGGCTCAAGGGGGAGGGAGCAAAACTTACTGGCAGGCTCTCAAGGTCTCTTTTCATTTGTTGTGTCCACTCAAGCAACCATTATTCTGATGATATAATGTTAGTTGGTGTTTACATTATCTTTCTATAGGAGTCACTCATTGCTTTTAACACAGCTCATAAATTTTCACTCTATGCTTGGGTAGGTGAGCAACAAATAGCACTGCACATATTGTGCAGATGGAGAATTGGTCCTTGTCTCTATGAAATGATGTGGAAAATTGAACAATTAAATGGGCTTTCAAGTTAGAAAGTTAAAATACTCATCTCATAAAACAAGCTAGGGCTATGTATTTGGAGAACTATTTTAAGTTTTCTGTAAATTATAAAGTTTTAATGTGGTTATTGCTGTTGCCAGAGAGCTAGATCCTGCTATGAAGATAATTTAAATTTTATGATTAAACTTCATATTGGTAATAAACTGTTAGACCATTTAATGTTAAACATAAAAACAAGTTACTTAGCTGCTTGAAGAAAATAGGATGACTGCATGTTGAAAGCAGATACTTATTAGGTAATTACAATATATTCTATAGAAGTGGGAGGTAGGGCCACAACTTTAAAAGAAATAAGGTTATATTCACATTTTGCTGTTTAGTTTAGCAAGTTAATTTGTATCCTAGATACAGGGACAGAATATTAAATAGTTAAACTAAAATATTTCAGGGATTAGAGAGTATTTTAGAATATTAAGGTTTTAAAAAGTATTAATGTAAGAGAGAAATAATCATTACATTATAGGTAATTATATTAAGTGATCATAGAGAGTCTATCTTTGCTGCTATTCATAATACATGGTCATTGCTGCAGTTACTTTGGTTTAAATCTCAAACATGTTATTATATTTTAGAACCTAACATAGTGCTGTGTACAGATAGAAGTTTAATGTTTCTTAAGTTTTAATAAATATATATCAGCAATTCAGCAACTCTTTAGACAATAAAGCTAAAATTTGAAAATATATGCCAAAAGCTTGCTCACTGTCAGTCAGTTCACTTTTAAGTTGTTATTAACAAGTTTGAAATCTCAAGTATGAAGTAAGCATAAAGGTAGAGGACCCACCTTATGTTAATGAATTAGAAGTTCATATGGGCCTTAAGAAATAAAAATATTTATAAATATGAAGACAGCTCTTTACAGAAAAGGAGAGTTTTCCAGACAAATAAGTTGCCAAACAAAGAGTTTGAACTTAGCATACAAGTATGATAGTATAACCAGTGAAACCACCTGACCTAACATAGGAGTACTGTAATGATGGCAGGAAAAACCTGCAGAAAAGGGAAACCATTAGGTGGTCCTCAAGCATCAGGAAGCTCAGAGTGAAAACAGTCCCTGAGACTTAACCTTCTGAGCACCAATGAGCTCGGTGCAGAGAGCTGCCTGGCTGTTTGTCTTAACATTCCGATTCTCCAGGGATGCTCAGTGGGCACATTGGTTTATGTTGTGAGTCAGTGACTAAGAATTCAGTGTTGTGTGGAGATGAAAACAATAAGAAGAGCAACAATTAAATAACACGGACATTTTCATTAGTGTCCTCCCAGGTCCTTTCAGGAAAGTTCTAGTCCAGTGATGGCGAACCTATGACACGCGTGTCAGAGGTGACATGCGAACTCATTTTTTTGGTTGATTTTTCTTTGTTACATGGCATTTAAATATATAAAATAAATATCAAAAATATAAATCTTTGTTTTACTATGGTTGCAAATATCAAAAAATTTCTATATGTGACACGGCACCAGAGTTAAGTTAGGGTTTTTCAAAACGCTGACATGCCGAGCTCAAAAGGTTCGCCCTCACTGCTCTAGTCTGTTGGCCAGGGGAGGATTCTTTTGTTTCCTCTCTGGGTATTTTTCTTCCATCCTAACCAACTAACAACTATTGTGTGCATTTAAAAGTAGACAGTCACTCATCCTCTTTAAAGCTTTTACCACAATGAACAATAAAAATTACTGAAAGGAGAGATGGAAAGGGGAATGTGGGGGAAAACAAGCCCATCCACCTTTCTTTATGAAAGATGGTCCTTCCCCTCCGCCCCTCCCTGAGACAGTAAAAGGAATCTACTGGAATGTGAGATGACTAAGCTGATGAGTCTTCAGTCTTTACAATAAGCCTGGTTGTTTTTGACTTGTGAAAAGATAGAAGAAGCTACTTTGAAGTAGGAGAAGGTTAGAGACTTCACAACCATCTTTTTGTGATGCAAACTGATTGAAAAAGGATAAACAGTGTTTATGAAGTCCATGACAAGTATTAAATAACTGAACAGCTGCATATGCATTTACTCTCCTTATGCATACAAGGCACTTGCACACTCAAATAACTTATGAATGTGTATTATGTGTCAGGTAGAACTATGGTGGACATTTTATTTAAATCATTCCTTCAACTCTAAAATACTTACTACATTATTGTAGGATGTTACTCATTGAATTATTACAGGATTGTTATGAGGATTAAATGAGATGAAATAGGTAGCATCTGGTACACTAAATTCTCACAACAACCCTATAAATCTTAATAAGGTTAAGGTGACCCAGCCAAAAATCACACAGCTAGAAAGTGGTCAAAATGGTGTTCTAATCTGGACTGACCCCACAGCCCTCACTCCTGCTGCTGCACTGAATGACTACAAAATAGATAATTGCCTACAACATATGTGATAAGAGGGATCTCAGGCCAGAAATTCCAAGCAAAAACATACTATTGTTCAATTCTACTTTGAGTAATAATTTGTAGTTACTGGGTGTACTTATGCCTCTTCTTTTGAAGTATAATGTTTTGCAAATTTCTCAATTTCCTTCTTCTAAATGGAGTACTACAGGCAAGCTATGTTTTCTAATGGCAAAGTGTTTCTAAATCCATATATGAAGAATAAATTTGAGGAAATTTGATATCCCAAACTTTGTATAATGAAATAAATGTGATACTTATTTGAGAATTTTGTGTGCTTGTGATGATAATTTATTTTTTCTAAGTCTTCATAGGTGGCATCCTTTAAATAGTTTCTTGATCTGATATAATAGTATGAAATACAGGCAGATATTTAATATTTATAGAGATGTCAGAGCTATGGTTTTTGTCCTAATAATTACTCATGATATTTTTTGGATGCAAACATTAGGAAGGGGCACAAATATCATGTGAAATTATAAAGAGCTAAAGAATGAAATACTTTTGAGTACAAAAGTGATAGTTAGCTAATCCACTAAGTATATCCTTAAGTATGACATTTAATTTTAAGTGATTTACTATTACTTATCTTTTCTGTCTAGTTAATATTATAATAACATTTTGGAACATAAGCTCCAAAAAGACAGAAAAAAAATTTTGGCCAATTTTGGTTACAGCTGTATCCCTAGAACCACTAATTTTTTTTAAAAAAAGAATGAACGACTTAAGCAAAGGAATAGAAGGTTAAGGAATTAAACTCTAGTAATGTAGGAATAGAAAGAATTCTCATCTGAGGAATAGAATATTAAAGGATAAATTAATGTAGAAATATAAATAATTGTACAGAATTAAATTTTCAAACAAATTATAAACTTTTTATTATTGTTGATATTTTTATTACAGAGAGACAAAGAACCTATTGAAGAGAGTTTGTATAATTCTTCCAGGTTTTTCAGAAGAGAAGATTAAAAGGATCATACTATGATGTCAAATGTTAAATTCTGAGGTCTCACATGGACAACAGTGAGGTGATTATGGGGGTGGAGGCAGTGGGTAAAGGTGGAAGAAGGCATGGAGTAGATAAACAGTGAAGGAAAAAAATAAAATAAAATAAAATTTAAAACAAATTGAGATCTCATTTTTAAAGTGTGTGTGTGTGTGTGTGTGTGAGAGAGAGAGAGAGAGAGAGAGAGAGAGAGAGAGAGAGAGAGAGGTGAAAGAGAAAATGAAGTGGTAAAGTTTGCATAAAAATATTTTAATTAAGTCTTTTGATTACATCTTATTTTAGAGAACCAGCAAACAACAATGGCTTTTTATCAATTTTTCCTGTTGTCTTTTTGGTTTTAGCATTAGCAGTGATAATATGGTGCTGTAGTGTTACTTCTTTATGTAATTACTAGAGGCCCGGTGCAGGGATTTGTGCACCAGTGGGGTCCCTTGGCCTGGCCTACGCCCTCTTGCAATCTGGGACCCCTTGGGGGATGCCAGATAGCTGGTTTTGGCCTGATCCCCCGCAGGCCCGATCCAGACAGGAGGGAGCCCAATCCTGTGCGTTGAGCGTCTGTCCCCTGGTGGTCACTGTGCTTCATAGCCACCTGTTGACCAGATATATAGATATATATAGATATATAGATATATAGATATATAGATATATAGTTTATCTTTGCCTTTGCTACACAGACTTTACCAAAGTTGTCATTTTTTTTCTAGGAGATTAAATCCTTTGCATTAAATTTTTCTATTAAACACACATAATATTTTTTTCTCTAATGATATATAGAAAAAGGAAATGAAAAGATAGCAAAAAAAGGTAAGAAAAGCTCATTTTTCTTTATTCATATTACTAGAAAAAACCCAGAATGTTTTTCATTTGTAATTTAAAAAATGCTAGCTTTTATATTATAGTTACTTTGGGGGTCTAAATTGGGAGGGAAAGGAAAAGCTTAACTAAATTCAAGATAAAAACCTGCCTATTTCTAGGGAAAAACAGCTTTAAAAGATTATTAATGTACTTTTCACAGTATATGATATGTGTCTGTGGACATCAAATAGTTCTTATAAAACAAAGTTTCGATTATTTGTGTATAAGTAAGTCAGAAACATATGAATTAAATTTCACATAAAATACACATGAATTAAAAAAATTAAATGTAGAAAAGTACTTGGCAAAACCTTATTTGAGATTTAGTAAAGCACAAAACGTGTTTTGGGTTTGGAAAAGCCGCAGACATTTGAGAAATATCTTGAAATAATCACCAAACCCAAAATGTTCCGAAGTTAGCCCATTCCTTAGAAACTTTTTATTGTGATGATGTCTGATGATTAATCATTTATTTCTTTTACTAAAGAAAAAATCCAATAATGGAAAATTCAAGGGAGAGAACATTTCTTTTTTCATTGAATTGTTAAAGTTGGAAAACCCAATAATTTAACAGGCATGTTGTTTTTAAAAATCTGCAGTAACACTCTTTTTTTTCTCTCTTTACAGTTGAGTTATCATATTCAGAAACTGACCTCTCTTCATTCACAGCTCATGTCTCCTCTTGCAGTTTGAAGAGAACTTGGGAGTTTATCTCATTTATCTCTTGATCATTATCTTCCTTCTCCTCCTCTTCCTCCTCCTCATTCTCTTCCTCCTTTTCTTGCTCCTCCTTTTGTGTTTCATTGTTTTTCTTGAGTATATCTCAATAATAGTATCCTTGTTTTGATGTTGGTAAGACAAATATCAACCTTAGTCCCTTCCATTCCAGCAAACCTGTTCCTCCGTTATAATTCTTAGCACCTCTTGAGGTGCCTGGTGTCCCTACTCTTTTTAGTCTCAGCCACACACAGACTATTTACACCCAACACTATGGAATCCCCAAAGTATCTTCTCATCAAAGTTAATCTTGTGGCTAGCCAGCTCTACAATGAGGATCAAAGTGTTGAAAATGGCTTGTATTATTTAATTACTAGAGGCCTGGTGCATGAATTTGTGCACTGGTGGGGTCTGGCCAGTCCACCCTGATGGGGGCCCATCGGGATGGGCCAGTGTGGGGCTGGCCATGAGGGTAGGCCAATTGGGGCCCGGATCAGGCCAGTTTGCTGCTGCAGTGTGCATCATAGCCACTGGTCATTCTGGTCATTCTGGTTGTTCCGCCATTCTGGTTGCTGGGCTTTTATATATATAGATAGTTGCTCACATTAGTTTGTTGAAGAATGGCATTAAAATTTAGTTGGAGAGTTTCAAATAAAATTCTCTTGTGACATTTTTGGTACAAGCAACATAATTTCATTTGAGCTAGATTAAAGCATACAGAGGATGCATGGATATCTCATGGCACTCAAGGATTGAGCAGTAGTTATATCTAGAACCAGGTGCTGCCATATCATCAGACTCTTTCTGGTTCTCTTATTAACTACTCTGGATGAGTTTGTATCATTTTTCTCTCCTGTAGATTTCTTCTACTTCTTTGGTTTACGTGGAAGAACATTGCTCATCTAGTTTCTAATTTACTTAGAACAAGTTAACCACCAGAAGAGAGACTAAATTTTGCTTTTGCTCCAAATTCTAATTTTTAGAGGCAAACTTGATTAAGGTACTCACTTTCACACTAGTCAGTTGTGGACAAAAAATAGGAATCATATGTACAACCATAAATCCTGGGAGCCATTCTTTTCACCTTGTGAATGGGACTCAGTGGATGTGAGGAAGGATGTTGCTCAGAAAGACAAGCTGGAGGACAACCCAATGGATAATGTTAGAACAGTTGCTTGCATTTAAGTGTTATTTTTTTTCTTAAAGGAAATTAGGATATTCCTTATTTATATTTTATGTACTTGAAAGAATGGATTTCTAGTGTAGATTTTATTAGGCATTGCAACAGTGTGAGAGAGATGAATTAAAAGAAAGGAAATATACAATGCTGCTTTTCATATCATGCTTATAGATAATTACACAATTCATGTAAAAATATTGTTAAAATTTTGTGTAAAATATTGTTAAAATTTTCTAATAAGGTTTTAATTTTCCTTATTAGAAAAAATATTCAAAAATGTGTTGATACTCTCATTAAATGTAGGAAATTTTCCATTCAGTTCCCTGTATAAACAGTTATTGACTACCTAGACAGAATATAGAAATGCTTAAGCTAGTCTTTGGCCTGAAGGAATACATAGCTCATTAGAAAGACTAACATAAAAAAATATCACATGGTGTTAAATACAGAAATAGAAGTATATACTAAGGATAATGGTGTCACAAAAGATGGAAAAATGCAATGATTTTCTGTGGATCAGGGGAAGACACAGAGAATGAAAAAGAATTCTGACTCCAAAAAGAGAGAAGAAAATATACTTTAGCAAAAGAAATATGATCATAGGTATGTATTTATGAGACAACAAAGTCTGTGAAGAGACCTCGGACAAGATCCTGAGTCTAAAGAGATGGAAGTAGTTTGTAGTTTATAAATAGTAATTCTTCTCTCCCCCCATCCCTCCCTTCCTTTCTCCCTCTCTCCCTCCCTCCTTTCCTTCCCCTTACCTTAGCTAGATTAGTATTATTTCCTCTATAACTTGCAGGCTGACATTATTTGGAACCTTCAATGCTGCTCAGCAGTAACACCATATTTCTCTAGTCTACTCTCCTCTACTCTCTTAGACAATTATTTAATTACTTTTCCTTTTTCTTTAAACTTTATACATTTTCTCCTTCACCAGGACCCTTAGGTAATGACCTTACTTTGTCTGTTACTAAGAAAATCAAAGCATTCTGCAGAGAACATCTCGAGTTTCTATTTTATCCACCTCCCTATGCACATCTGTCCATATAGGCTGTGTCCTCTGTTACTATGGGTAAACTGTCCACGCTCCTATCTAAGGCTAATCTCTTCTCTCGCCCTTCAGTTTGTATCTCTTTCCATTTACTTACTACATCACTTGAGAATTTTTTTCTTCTTTCTTTACCAGATGAATCTAGGTAGCACAGAGATGGGATTTATTTTTTTCTTTTTCTCTTACCTTAAAAAACAAACAAAAGACCTTTCTTTATCCCAATTCTTTTTTGGCCATTGTCTTATTTTCCCATTTCCCTTAGAATAACACTGCTCGAGATAGTTGTCTGTAGTTGTCGTCTCTGATGCCTGTTGTCCTTTTCTTTCTTGAATCCACTCCAATTTTGCTTTTACTCTCATCAGTTCACCCAAACTGCTCCAGTCAAGGTTACCGGTGACCACTGTGCTGCTAAATCCAATAGGAATCTCTTAATGCTTATTTTTCTTGACTTATTAGGACCATTGACATAGTTGATCACTTTCTTGTCCTTGAGACCACTTTTGTCTCATGTGTTTCAGACTTTCTTTTCAGCGGTGTCTCATGTGCTGTTAAACTCATCTTAATTGCAACTGCTGTCTTTTAAAATTTTTCTAGAGTGTCTCTACTTTCTTTTTTATTCTTTTCACTTTCTGACCATACTAATAATAACTATTTCAAAATATGTTTTCTAATTTCAATATTTGCATTTCCATGGGTCTTTTCTGTGTTGCCCCCCCCCCCCTTAGTTTGTGGTTAGTGTCTGTCTTTTTTTCTTTCTTATTAAAAATTAACTGCTGGCACTTGTACTAGATTGTTAGGGTTGTCAGAACAAACTACCCCAGACTGGGTAGCTTAAACCCAATAGAATGTATGTTCTTACAGCTCTGGAGGCTAGAAGTCTAAGGTCAAGGTGCAATCAGGTTTGGTTTCTCCTGAGACCTCTCTCCCTGGCACTGAGACAGCTGCCTTCTCACTGTGTCCTCACATGGTCTTTTTGCTCTGTGCATCCCTGGTGTCTCACTGCCCTGCAAGGCGGCCTTATTTTAACTTGATTGCCATTGTAAAGGCCCCGTCTCCAAATACAGTCACATTCTGAGATCCTGGGAGTTAGGCTTTAAGCATGTGAATTTTGGGGGGTACAATTTCACCATAACAGCGCTGTTTATGAAGAATTGTAGAGATAAATTGAGGCTGTGGATAATGTTGTCTTTATTCAGAGAGAATTTAATTTTCCTCTGAGAAACAGAGTAGGGGCAGATCTCTTTCATTCAGTCAAGAATTGAGCTTTACCTTTACTTCTAAGGTATATGCTTGCAGAGCTTACTTGAAAGTTGAACTGTTTTCCAGTACTCCCTCTCCTTGGTAGGCCTTGAATTTCAATTATTGTCACTCTGGACCCTTAGCTGCAGGTTTAAATATATATATATGTTTTTATTGATTTTAGAGAGAGGAAGGAGAGATAGAAACATAGAAGAGAGAGAAACATTGACTGGCTGCCTCACTAAGTTTGCCCCTGCCCCACCTGTGTGCTCCCGCAGCTGAAAGGAGCCAGGGTAGAGACAGAGACACCCTACTGAGGAAAGAAGAGTCAGTCAAGCACAACCTCAGCTGCTATTGTTGAGAGTGGGGAGACTAGGGATCAGACAGCCAGGAAGGGGCTAGGGGCAGGGGAGAGGTTGGCGGTCTGAGGAGCTTAGAATCCTGGCTTCCCACCGTCTCTTATTGGAGAACCATAAGTTTATGACAGCTCTATAAAAAAGGAAAAGAAAAATACCTTGGTTAATAGATACATTTGGAAAATTTGAAAAAATTGGCATTTAAAAAATTGATCATTAGACAAAGTAGCTTTTGGCAATTGTTGCTATTAAGGTTCAGAATACTATAATATAGACTCCAAGATAGGAGGACTTAAAACGGAAATGGAATCTCTTTTCTTTAACACTCTGAGCCCAATGTTAATAGAGCAGCTCCTTGATATTGGACTTAGGCTCTGCCATCCCAAGGTATTGGCCTTGTCCAAATGGTCAAAGAACATCCAAACCACAGTCATGACATCCACATCATAACCAGTGGGAGGGCAGAGCAGGAAAAAGGAGGGCACATCTATCCATTATCAGGACATGATGCAACAATTGCACACATCATTTTTGCGTACATCTCACTGACCAGTAAAACAGAGTGTCTTAGGTTAAGATCCCAGGGAAATACATTCTGAAAGGGAGCTTATTGGAGATTACACGGATGTATCCCTGTAGGAAAGTGAAGGGAAGGGAATTGGGCAGTGGAAGGAGTTGAACTGTTACCACACAGTCTTCCCAGGAGATAGGGATCAGGGGTGGCTCTTCACAGTTGAAACAAGGGGGCCTTTGTAGTCCATCTTTTTTATTGACTAATAATGAAATTTCAGCTGCCCTAGGCAAAAAAGTTCATTTTAGCCAAGGACAATTTCCCAGCGTTCGGCTGGGATTCAGTGCCTCAGTTTTGAGGTGGGGATCTGAATAGCACACAGTATAGTGTGGTACACGGTATTATGACACAGTGGTGGAATGGTGTTGCAATACTATGGAGAATGATAAAGGCATTGTGTGTGTGTGTGTGTGTGTGTGTGTGTGTGTGTGTGTTTCTTTCTGTCTGTTGATGTCAATGAAAGCTTTCATAGAAGAAGTGATGCTTGGAATGCCCTGCAAGATGGAGCTTTATAAAGTAGAATAGAAGGAATAGTATTCCAGGCAGAGAAAGTTCCATAAGCAAAGCCAGATTCTTTCAAGGAAATGTATGTCTATTAGTGTGGCTGGGAATGTAGGATCCAGGAAGAGGGGAGAAAGAGGAGGATGGTGAGGTGATGAGAAAGGATGAAGCTGCAGAAGCAGCAGGGCCTAGATTTGGTGGGGGTGTGGCATGCTCACAATTTTTCATTTTATTCCAATAGCAATGCAGGATTTTAAGCAAAGGAGGGTCTTGATGAGATCTGGCTTTTTAGAAAGATCATCCAGGCTCCTGGGTGGGTTGAAAGGTAGCAAAACTAGAGGCAAAGAATTGTTAGACACAATTGCAGTAGCCTGTGTTTTATTCTTCTCTAGACTTTGAGCATCTTGAAGGCAGGGATCATGAGTAAATAAGTAAATAAATAAATGATTTTATATACATAAATATGTGTAATTCGATATTATAGACTTTATGATTTTATTATGTATAAATTTGCATGATTATATATAAATTATGATTATATATGAAATATGTATGATTATGTATATGTATATGTATACATAATCATACATACTTTAAAAATAAATATCCTTTTTTAAGGTACATATCCTCCTTGGTGCTTGTGAAGTAGATTCCTTATTTTGTATGCTTAAAAGTAGGAAATCTATAATTCAGAGCATGTCTGAATGCTCCAGGTGATTGAATGGAGGGGAGAGAGTGACAAGGCAGAACGGGGGGTGGGAACTGCAGAAATAAAATTTGGGGACAATTCCTGTGTTCTTAATCTCCCAGTTATAAAATTATCACAGGGAACTGATGGCAACTCAGAGCATTGCTTTGTGGAGTCATCTTCCTATACACAAAAGTGTCTCAGTAATGGAGAGTCAAGGGCTTGAGGGTGAGAGAGGACTGCTCTGCTTTCTCCTCCTTCCTCTTCCATTGGCTGTCCCCCAAGCCTTGTTCACAGATGTGACTGTGGTGGAGTATTTTTTCAGCCTTTATCATACTTGAATGTGACCGCATTTTCCTCAATCCTGTATTTTAATTTTATAGTTTTTTTCCCTTCGGTCTACCTATTTTAATACTGTAAGTCTTCTTGTATGACTAACTAGGTTTTACAGGCCTGTAGGGATGATATATATACTTTTGTTTGCTTTTGTTGGAACTTTTTTGTAAAAATATTCTGTTACTAGGAATCTTTATAAATCTTTGGGGCTAAGGAGTTTATTATTAACAGTGAGCCTCATTCTTACTCTCTCATCTCCCATATAGAAATAGGTAGAACAATTCTTTTTGTTGACTTCTTACCCAGTAGATGGAATTATTATGAGATTTCTTGAACAACAGGAAAAAATTGGCGATGAAGAATGCAGTATTTTGCTACTTGAAAAACTTTCAGGCTGTGACTTATCCTAACCCCAGCATAGACATTTGATAGGCAGGCATCGAATATTTAAAAAACAGATCAATAATTTGAACAATTTATTTAAGAAACTTTGCTATTTTAAATTAACAAAGGCAGTGTCTTCTGACAACTCTAGCTGTTATTTTTGACTACACATAAGTCTGTCTGGACAAATTGTGAGTTCATTGACAGTAGAAACCAGTTTACACACATACTTATTTTATATCTAGCAACTTATCTGTTATTGTCTTTTTAAGGTTTTAATTGACTATCTTGATCTTGAATTTTTTTATGTAGGCAATCATATAATTTACAAATAGCATTTTTTTTCTTTCAATATTTACCACTTTTTCTTTTCCTCTGATTACATTGGTTAGGTCATCTAAGAGCAGCAATTTTCAACTGGTGCGCTGAGGCACACTGGTGTGCCACAAGAATTTTCAAAACATGTAATATCTGACTGTTTAGTCAGGGGCACTGACTTCTTTTCCCTTGGATTGTCAGATAAAAAAATGACAACAGCTAACACAATAGCTATCAATGAATCAAAATTATACCTATTTTTTGTCAGATTGGCAAAAAATATGCTGCAGAATTTTAGTAATTAGATTATGTGTGCCATGAGATGAAAAAGGTTGAAAATCACTTGTCTAAAGTAATGGTGAGTAGTAGCTGTCAGAGTAGGAATCCTTATTTGTTAACATTTTTTTTAAAAATATTTTTTGCTGATTTTTATAGAGAGAGGAAGGGGGAGGGAGAGAAACATTGGATCCTGCTGCCTTCTGCATGCTCCCACCAGGGATCAAGCCCACAACACAGGCATGTGCTCAGACCAGTAATCAAACCAATGACCTTTCGGTGCATGGGATGATGCCCAACCAGTTGAGCCACACCAGCCATATTTGTTAGTAATTTAGTGCAGATGCCTTCAGTGCTGTAGAGCAGCCTTTCTAAACTGTGTGTGGAAATGCTCTCAAAAGGGGGAACCAGGGCTCGGTAGTCAAAGAAGCTTGGGAAACAGCACAGTAAATGCCCTTCCAGGGGAGTTACAGAACAAACACGTTGGCATAGGAAAGCCCCTGAGAAATCCCCCAGTATAAAAGAAACCTGATTAACTTGCTTAATAGCTAGACAAACAAACTTATTTGTTCTGGGAAAGGCTATTTTTTTTAAACATACTTGTGAACATCTCCTCCCTTAATGCCAGGACTGCTGTTCAACAACATTCTGTTCATAGAGACACCATGTACTCTGGCATTTATTTGGAGATAACAAATATGTTTGGAAAATAACCCAAAATATAGACTTGATAAAAGTCTAAAATCTAAATCAAGATAGAGCAGTACAATACAATTGCTATATTCTATTAGCGGCATATGATACAAATAACAATTAATAATTATTTTAATTAAAAATAAATATTATTAGCCTTAACCGGTTTGGCTCAGTGGATAGAGCATTGG
This sequence comes from Myotis lucifugus, assembly GCF_000147115.1. Lineage (NCBI taxonomy): Eukaryota > Metazoa > Chordata > Mammalia > Chiroptera > Vespertilionidae > Myotis > Myotis lucifugus. Next base: position 4,652,170 of record NW_005871073.1, read on the forward strand.
CCTGCGGACTGAAGGGTCCCAGGTTTGATTCCGGTCAAGGGCATGTACCTTGGTTGCGGGCACATCCCCAGTAGGGGATGTGCAGGAGGCAGCTGATCGATGTTTCTCTCTCATTGATGTTTCTAACTCTCTATCCCTCTCCCTTCCTCTCTGTAAAAAATCAGTAAAGTTAAATTAAATTTAAAAAATAAATATTATATATAAAGATATAAATATATACATGTATATATTTATATTACATAATTATATATACTATTTGTGTATATAATAATATATTGTTATATATTATGTAATATACATATATAATGCATTATTTTATGTATTATGCATTACATATCATACAATGTATATAATATACATTACATATAATAAAATATGTAATATATAAGTTTATTAAAATATATAATTATATGTTATAATTATTTAAATATATTAATAAAGTACATATAATTATATATAATATAAATATATATTGTTAGTGGAATATAGCAATTGTATTATTCTGACTTGATTTAGAATCTTAGCAATTCTATATTTTGGATTATTTTCCAAAAATATTTGTTATCTCCAAATAAGTGAAAGAGAACATGGCACTGTTATTATTAGTAATAATATATTACCAGTTGTTGATGGAGTTGAATGCACACTGTATATTACATAGAATATTTCTATGTACATATTAATTTCCAGAGGATTTTCTAGTTTGTTAGTCTAGTAGTAAATCACTCACAGAGAATTTGGGAAGCAACGTAGTATAAAAACCAAGCACAACTTTAGGAATTTGGCTGAAGATAACTCATGGAAAAATCCTGTGATAGAATTAAAAGGTCTGGAAAAACATTAGAGCAATGCAAGAAAGAATGTAAAAATTTACGAATTTATTTTATAAAGAAATTTTATGATTATGATTACTGGAACAACCTATTCCTGAAAGAAATTCTTCTCAAGAACATAGGAATGGAATAAAATAGTCAATGGTCATCTCTTGCAATCCAAATTGAAATGGCAAGACATAAGAATCATTGTTCTCTTAACAACAAATACTACATAGTATTTTATATCCACATTTCTTGTAAGGTGCATGTATATAGCCCAAGATATATGATTTTGAAATAATCCGATGATAAAAGAGAAAAATGGGTAAAGAGTGTTATAAGATTAACCTTTCATAGTTTTAAAATCACCTGGAAAATAAATATTTGAGCATTTTAAAATGGATATGTAATAGCCTTGCAAATATCTCTTTCCACTGTACCACATAGGAATATCATCAAATACTAACTATGTTGCATGCAAGCATCAATGGATTGTTCATCATTTTACCAATAAAGTAGCCAAGTGGCTCAGCTAGTTGAGAAGAGAGGAAAGCCTTATGGTTGGGGCTATCTTACCATTGTATTAAGTACATAGGAAATTATGAGTGCAATTTTTAATGAATTAATTAACATTTCAATCCCAAATTATAAATACTTGACCACCAAATCTATTTTTTTTCAGTATTTAAAATTACACATCTCTGAATTTATTGTCTGATTTAACTTTTGAACATTAAGCAAATGAAATACCAAAATCTGTATTTTATTTTGTGTCATGTAGCTTGTTATAGTGAGAATGGGCTTAAGAATTAGAGTGACCTGGGTTCAAATCCCAACTCTGGCATTAATAGCTGTGTTGTGACCTTGGGCAAATTACTCTCTCTAATCCTGAGTTTCTTCATCTGCAAAAGAGAGTCATAAGATTACTTATTTCATAAAGTTGGTGAGAGAACATGAGTTAATGCATGTAAAACAACACTATTTAGAGATATTTTTATACATTTTGTCCTCCTCACCTCCATTCCCTCTTTTTTAAAAATATTTTATTGATTTTTTTACAGAGAGGAAGGGAGAGGGATAGAGAGCAAGAAACATCAATGAGAGAGAAACATCGATCAGCTGCCTCCTGCACACTCCCTAGTGGGTATGTGCCTGCAACCAAGGTACATGCCCTTGACCGGAATCGAACTGGGACCCTTCAGTCTGCAGGCTGACGGTCTATCCACTGAGCCAAACTGGTTAGGGCACCTCCATTCCTTCTTAAACCAACTCTAATCTGGCTTCTAGTCCCACAACCCTTGAAATTTCTTTTGTTGATTTCACTATTGACTTCCATGTTGTATTTATGTTTATTTTCTTTGTTTCTATTGTGATCAATATATTAGTGCCTTCCTTTTTTATTTACCTTTATTTATCCCTATGTTATTTCCACTCTTACCTATGGTTTAAAATACTGTGTACATGCCAATATTCTCCAAACATAATATCTCTTTATCAGGCCTCACCTTTGTCCTCTAGACTTGGATGCCCAGCTGGTATTTTCATTTTAGTGTCTCGCCAAAGTCCAAAACAGAACTCTTGATATTCTTATACCCAGGTCTACAACCTGTATTCCCTATCCCAATGAATGGCACCTTACTAACTGCCCAGTTATAAAATCTGGAAATCTGAGAATTAACCTTTTCCTTTTCCTTGTATTCACCTCTTCTATAGTCCTATCAGTACCATTTTTGAAATATATTTTCTATCTAGCTATTATTTTCTATCACTATGCCATCACTATAGTCTATTATCTCTCATCGGCGTTTCTGCAGTGCTCAGATATCAGATGTATTTTGGGGGCTGCATCTTTTCAAAAATGACAGTTTATAATGACACTTTCTCTCTTTAATCACTTAGATAAAATGAAGCCAATAGGCTTTATAAAGAAAATTAACAATGTAATGTGTGTTTTAATTTGGTTGCAAATGCTACATTTGTGATATAAAGATGTTATTAAAATGTAACAAAATATTTTAAAAGAATTTGTGGGCAGGCCATCCCCTGAATGCCTGATTTCTTTCCATAGAATACAACATGGCACTGGCTGGCCCTATAACAGTTTTTGTGTGTGTGTGTGTGTGTGTGTGTGTGTGTGTGTGTGTGTGTTTAAAAACGTTATCCCTAGGACAGCCTGAGGCAACAAGAAACCCACCTTGACCAGATTGAGGCAACAATAAACCCACCTTGACCAGATTGCTGCTTTTGCACCAGCTAAGACTCTCCAGATCAAATCTTACCCTGACTACATGAAACAAGACCAGTCTTTTTTGAAAACTCATGACTCACAGAATAGCATTCATCCTCCAACTGTATGGGCTGCCCAGGCCTGTGCTGACCCCTCTCTTTCCTTGCCCACTGGTTCTAGGGACACAGGAGGCAGCAGTAAGGATGATTCTTGGTTTTCTACTCTCCTGGGAGTCTGCACTGTGTGTTAAGTCTGGTGCAACTAGAGGAATGAAAATGCCCTTTGTTCCATCTTTAGAACTAGAAATTATCTATAATCAACTGAGCATATCTTTTAACTAGTTTCTCTGATTCCAGTTTTTCTCCTGCCAACCCATTTAAAAATTTAAAAAAATATATTTTTATTGATTTAGAGAAGAGAGAGGGAGAGATAGAAACATCAATAACAAGAGAGACTCATTGATTGGCTACCTCCTGCACACACCCTACTGGGGATCCAGCCTGCAACCACAACCCAGGCATGTGCCCTGACCAGAAATTGAACCGTGACCTCCTGGTTCATAGGTCGATGCTTAACCATTGAGGCATGGCAGCTGGGCCTGCCAAGCCAATTTTCATACAGCAGCCAGAATCTTAGTTTTAATAAACTTTAAAATTAATATAGACACACTGAAGAACACACAAATCCTCAGAATAAATATTGATAAATTATTACAAAGTAATCACTACCCATTTCAAGAAGTAGAACATACCTTTGGAGAGATGTTAGAAAGAGAACAAAAAGTTGGGATCCGAAGACCTAGGTTTGAGATCTGACTTTGTAACTCAATTTTCAACTTTTCTCATAACACAGCACAAGGCAAAATTATTTATTTAATATATATTTATTTAGTATTTAATATATAGTATATATAGTATACATATTATATATAATTTATACATAGTATTTAACATTTAATATGGTATTTTAGTATAGTATTGTTGTCAAAGTTACAAGACATTTTTACTTTCTTACACATCAGTTTGACCTACTGGTAGCATTTGTCAGAGCTGATCACTTTTTTGCCCTTTATACTTTACCCTTTGACCCCAGTATATCATACTTGTTTGGCTTGCCTTCTGCCTGTCTGCTGCTTCTTAGTCTTTTCTGCCGTGCTTTCTTCATCAACCTGAACTCAATGTAAGAGCCCCAACTCTTCTTTCCTCTATCTATACTTACTCCTTTGGTGATCTCCTCCAGTCTCAGAGTTTTAACTATCATCTATAGGTGGACAATTCCTAACTTTATAGCTCCAACCTGATTTCCTGGCTTATGTATACAACTGCCTGACCAACACTTCTACTTGTATTTCTAACAGGCCTCTAAAACTTACCGTATCTGCAACTGAATTCCTACCTTCCTCACCAAATCTTCTCTACCCCTAGTCTTACCCTTCTTAGCTAAGAGAAACTTTGACTCTTCTCTCTCTTTCCTCCCCTTATTGTCTTTACCTTCAAAACATGTTCAACCACTTTTCATATTTCCACAACCTGGTCCAAGCACCCATCATATCCTTTCTGGACTAATATGGTTATCTTTCAACTGGAAGCTTGATGTATGAAAGGAAGTCAACAGAGAACATGGTAGGAGCAGTAATGACAGAGGGAACAGTTCATGCAAGGGCCTTGTGTCTCCTCCCATTAGAAGGCGAGCTCCGTGCGGGGAAGGATTTTGGTTTGTTTTGTTCACTGCTCTATCCTCAGAGTGCTGTCCAACACCACAGCAATGCCTCCAATATTATTTGTTAAGTAAATTAAATTTAATTTTTAAATGTATCTCATGGGTTGCTGATATACTATTTTTATAAAATTATAAACATTTTGCAAATAATTATTTTTGTTAGTTACTTCTGTCTGCCTTGACTACCTTGTTTTTTATTCCACCTTTTAGTTATGCTTTATGTTTCTAAGATATTTCCACAAACTATTTTTTTCACTTCAATAAGGAAAGGAGAGTAGGAAAGTTATATTTTTGGATTCATATATTGCAATTTGATATTTTATTCTTCTTGTGCATATTAAGATTTATAATATTGGTTAAAACACAATAGGAAAAATTACAAATATTGATCTCCATGAACATATTTTTCTTACTGAATATTTATCTTGTCAATTTTTGGGGAAATATTTTCAGTCTAATCATAATCTAAATTTTATTTTGCAATCTTTTGAAATTCTAGTTAAAATAATAAGAAAAAATATTGTTATTAGTTTAAGCTTGTTTCCATTAGGCATCAATATCGTTTTTTAAATTGCATAAAGAAAAATTAATTGAAATCCTACATATTTTCAGGATTTCCTTTGATAACTATTTTTCTATAGAAACTTTTTATCGCTTCCCTTTTTTATGAGGAATAGTCAGCCTTAAGCATTTATTTGCAATCTTCTATCCAGCCAGTTCAGAGTAGTTTAATACTCACTTCTTTCCCCAAGGCACCATGTTTGTGGAGAACAGGACCGTTTATGCCAAACTCTGGGCCTGCCTGGCCAGCTGTCGGCAGCAGCTGGGAACAGGCTGAATTAGGGGTCCTCCCAGGCAGAGTTTGGACCTCTGCTTTCTGTCCTTCTGAATTCCTTGGTCTGCTTTTCTGGGTCTCACAGTGATGCTGGTGGGCAGTTAACATTTTTCATATTATTCCTACATCTTTCTTTTCTGTAATATGTCCAGAATCTTGGTTTCAGTTTTTTATAAAGTTATCTTGAAACTCATAAAAATACCAAAGATAAATTTGGAGTGCCAGGAATCATGAAAGCTATCTTTAATGCTTGTAGAGAGAAAATGCTGGTGGGCAAAGTAATAGTGCATCCACAGTTAAGATAGTTAATGCGTCAGTGATTAAAAGTCTTTTTTAAATTGTTATTTGGTTTCTAAAAAGGTGAATTCATTTGAGCCACTGGTTGTTACTTCTAGTTCGTAGCTGGTTAGTCAGCCTGCACCCGTGTCAGCCCGCCGATCTCCTCACTGCACACTTGCATTCACACAAATGCAAAGTCTGTTTTTGAACTAAGATCCCTGGGAACCACTAGGAGAAAGAAAAAAGTGAAATCTTGTAAATACAGTTTACATTATATTTTAAAATGAAATTCAACTCTTTTGCTGAAACAAAAATTCAATCTAATTCTAAGAAAACCCCACTTCTCTGCATTACTATTTTGAAACTTGGCTTTTATTTTCTAATGCTGTTTAAGTGCTCTTACCATTTAATTATGTTCTTATTGGACTCTAGAGAAAAGACACGTTTAAAAAGCTTTTATTATGTTAGAAAGGCTCATGTTTTACATTGGGGAAAGTATAACTATATCCACATTTCCACTAGTCGGAGAAGCACTTGCCTTGTCCTTCAAAGAGCCTTAAGAATTGATGCTATGTGATAACTAAGGAAATATCCCGGGGTGATGTTTTTAAGCGGGGCATGTGGTTGTCACTACATATTCCCTAATATTTTTAATCAGAGTAATAATAAACATTTATTGAACACTTACTGTAATAAGTGTGAACTTATTTGCTCCTTACAACAACCCTATGCGGTAGGCAGAAGTGATGTTCAAAACTATTCACAGCCTCTAAGGAATGAGGTCCAGGCCATTGGAATGGATTCAGGCACAGAGCTGAAGCAGAGTGGCCAGGTTTCTGTTATTCAAGGTGCTAACTTTTTAATTTTTAAATTCAGTGTTATGGAGTGTTGAAGAGACCCAGAGGGTGGGGCCTGGTGGAGATTGTGCGTGTGTGGGCACTGGGGTGCTTGCGTAGACTGCTATTTATCTACTGGCATGAAAGTATTCTACATTTTAGAAACCAGATCTCCCATACTGGGGCATGCTGGGAATATTAGCACAATGCTAATACTGTTAATATCTCCACACATGCAGTTGAGAAATCAAGGCGCAAGAGATTAAGTAACTTGCTTAAGGTCACCACTGATATGTGATGAAGCTGGAGATGAACCAGGAACACTGGTCTAGGGCCTGTGCTCTGACTCAGTGTGCAGTGCAGTGTCATAGACATGCATCTGGCTGACCTGCTGCAATGAACCCTGTGAGGATTGAGAGGAGGGGAGGTCAACGAACTCTGAAATCAATGTCTGGACTGCTCGTTTGCCCATCTCACATAATATCATAAAAAGTTCAGTTATGTTTTAAAAACCTTGAAGGAGAAATTGAAATGTATACCTGGTATATATTTTTAAAAATTTGCAATAGTATGGAAAATTATGTATGGAATTACATATTTTATATGGAAGCAGGTTGATTTAAAAATAAATGAGAAAAAGTTATGATTGTTTAATAAAATTGTAATGTGGTAAAATGTTATGAAGTATTTAAAGTATAAATATGTATATTATAAAAACATTTTACCTTATTAAATTTATTGGGGTGACATTGTATAATGAGATTATATGTTTCAAGTGTACAGTTCTTTAATACATTATCTGTATATTGCATTGTGTGCTTGCTACCCAAAGTAAATACTAGTGTATATATATTAACACTGGACCTTGATGAGAGCCTGGCTGTCTGAGCAGAACTGCCACGCAGAAACGTGCCCGTGATCTGGCCGCTGCTCCCAGCGTCCAGGAGTGCCGGCTGCTTTGCTTTAAAGAGACACTTTCCCCCGCAGCCTGACTCCTGGAACACAGGTTTGAGAGCAATCACTTTTTGAAATCTTTTCTTAGACGCCCCATAAAGGTCTCACCTTTCTGTTCCTAAATAAGAACAAGGAGTCATCTTTTCTGAAAACCAGCCCTACTATGCCCCTCCTTTAAACATGAAGGGTGCCTTTAAGTTCGAATTTACAAGTGGCATTCTAAGATGGGACAGACCAAAGCTAAAGACCTTGCGGGCTTCTTAAGCAAGGGAAAAAAAACCTAAGAACTAGGACCAGTTTTTTAAATAACAATACAGAACGGTGACGTTTCCTTCGGCTATTAAGATCCTATTACACTTGAATTGAAATGGAAAAAAAAATTATATATATATTTGGTAATCTTCACCTGAGGATATTTTCCATTGATTTTTAGAGAGAGTGGAAGGTAGAGGGAGAGACAGAGAGAAATATTGATGTGAGAGAGACACATCAATTGGTTGCCTCCTGCACTCACCCCAACCAGGGCCAGGGAACCTGCAGCCAAGTTACATGCCCTTGACCAGAATTGAACCTGGGACCTTTCAGTCTGCGGGCCGACACTCTATCCACTGAGCCAAACTGGCTAGGGCAATACATATTTTTATATATGAAATACATAAAAATTGTAATATGAATTTATAAAGTGTCATATATCATGAAATGGGTAATAATATGCAGTAATTATTCTGTGGGTTTTGCTAGATCCTTTAATGCTTACTATTCTTGACTATGTATTATTCCAATCTTGATCCCATGTTGGTTTTATTAGCAAGGTTGAGAGTGCAGCTGCTGTGTGTGGGCTCAAGACCTGAGTGAGGGCCAACCAGTGTCCCAGCTTATGGACTCCTCCGTTATGAGAGAACAAGACCATGTTCCATTTCTAACATAGAGGAAACTGGAGTTGTCAATTACTTGCTGAGCTTAGTCAGGGAAGCTACTTATATTCTTGGAACTTCAGTTTCTTATTTGTACAATGAGGAACAGAATAGTATTTACCTCTTAGGGTTGTAGTGCGAATTCGGTGATAGAGTATATGTGAACAAAGTCTGGTTCTAGGGTAACACTCAATGAATATTAGATGTGATTTACAGTAAAGTCGACAATACTTTTATTTATTTATTTTTAATTTATCTTTATTGTTAAAAGTATTGCAGATGTCCCTCCTTTTTTCCCCCCATTGACCCCCTCCATCTCGCACCTGCCCCTCCTAGGCCTTCACCACACTATTGTGTGTGTCCATGCACTATGCATATACTAGTATGCATATAAGTTCCCCAGTTATTCTCTCCCACCCACCCTCCAACCCCTACCTTCCCTCTGAGATATGTCAGTCTGTTCCATGTTTCTATGTCTCTGAATCTATTTTGTTTATCACTTTATTTTATTCATTAGAGTCTACATATAAGTGAGATCATGTGATTCCTATCTTTCTCTGATTGGCTTATTTTGCTTAGCATAATACTCTCCAGGTCCCTCCATGCTGTTTTAAATGGTAAGATAGCCTTCTTTTTACAGCTGCATAGTATTCCATGGCATAAATGTAAAGTCAGCAATATTTTTAGAAATTGTCACACTAATCCCATCACATTGTTATTTATATAAACAGTACACTAGAGCCTCACATTCAACTTTAAGTTTCCAGTTAGTCTCCCATGTAGGACATTTCTTTTATACGTAAAATGCTAGTGAACATTAATAATAGACAACATTGCTTGATCTCTTGGCACAGGGCCTGTTTCTGTGTTTGACAATGATTACTTTTCATCACTTGCATCATTTACTTTGTATAGGAATTCTTTAAGGTAGATATTGCTATCCATGTTCAATTGCTTTGCATGTGTCACATAATTTACTATTTATAATAATACAATAAGGTAGATTTTTAAATATCTATTAACAGGTGAGAAAACTGAGGGGCTGGTTTTTAAACCCAGATGTTTGTGACTCTAGTGTTCGTAGTCATCATTGCATATTATATGTCATATCATGTTTTGCACATTTCATCATCATATCTTTCACTCATGTGCTAGCAACAGATTTTGCTCCTTAAAAGAACTGATATTTCCCATTTCCTTCTCTCTTTGTAACAACCACATTACTATTTCTTCCTTTACATAATGTCTGTTCAGAAGCTTAGATCCAAATATGAGGCTCAGATATAGTAATTCCATTATGCTGATAAAATATGTGTTTAAGCTTCTTTGATATTGATATATTTGTATTTTGCCCAGTCTTGATTTTTATTTCTAAACTTGCATTTTTTCTTTAACCATCTGTTTATTAAAACAGCCCCCTTGAAGCCACAGTCAGATCTTTTGTGGAATAAGACAAATGAATAACTAAATAAAGCCTATATTCATAACTTGATAAATTGTTGAGCATGGAGGATTAAAGACCTAATAGCTGTTAATTGAGAGTCACCATTGCTTTAGGATGTTACTTGATTGTTTATGACTCCCAAACAATCAAGTGACAAAATATACATTTTTGAAAGTTAATATTGTGGATTATTATCTGGAGTTATAATTCTTTTCTGGGAGCATGCCGAGTCTAATAGGTCATTCAACAACTGTTGACTGGCTAGCTAAACATTCTGAATTAATAACTCCAAATGTATGTATCTCGAGAATTAGGCCTTCATATATATTTTATAGTGTATAGACAAAACAGAAAGTTAAAATAATAATAAAAAGAGAAAACAGAAGGGAAGATCATATTTCAATCTCATCATTTAGGCAATATTCAATTCAGGAGAGAATTCATTTCTTTCAGAGAAAGAAATATTCTAAGATGTGGCAGAAGTAAAGGGATTATGCAACACTAGGCTGGATGGCTTGTTTGGAAGCCTTCAGCAGATTGTGGAATTCTCTGTGAATGATTCTTAAAATTGCATATGATACGTTCAAGTTCTGAACTAAATATTTAAACTACTTCTATGATTCTACCTTATACAGTAGTTTAACTTTACTAACCCAACAGGTACTTAGTGAGTCCCGACTGTGTTCCAGGTTTGGATTTGAGGTACCTGAGGGAACAAAATAGACAAATTCCTGTTCTCGTGGTAGGCTGAATAACGCCCACCCAAGATGCCCATCATGATCCCTGGAACCTGTGACTATGTTATTTTACATGGCAGAAATGACTTTGCAGGTGTGATTAAGTTAAAGACCTTGAGAAGATGGAAGATTATCCTGGATTATCCAGATGAACTCTAAATCTAATTACAAGTGTCTTTACAAGAGGGAGGCAGAGCAAGATTTTCCTTCGGAAGAGGAAAGGGCAGTGTGATGATGTAACAAAGATTGGAGTGATGTGCTCTGAACACTTGGGAAGGGCCCAGGACCCAAGAAGTGTGGGTGGCTATGAGAAGATGAAAGAGAAAAACAGACCGTCCCCTGAGCCTCCCTGCCCACACGTTGACTTTAGCCCAGCGAAACCGATTTTGCCCCCAAGAACTGTAAGAGAACAGATTTATGTTGTTTTAGGATCCCAAGTCTGTGGTAATTTGTTATAAAGGCCATGGAAAACAAAAGCATTCCTGGAGATTTCATTCTAGAGGAGGAGACAGACAGTAAACAATTACAATAAGAAATAAATCAGATAGTGAGTGCTGTGGGAAAAGAAGAAAAGAAGCTCAGGGTAAGAGGGTCAGAGGGGGCCTGGTTCATACAGGGAGGCTGGTAAGGCATGGGGGGGGCAGTTTACTACATAACTAGGATTTAGGGGAATAGACCTCATTGACCATGAGATTTGAACAAAGACAGGAAGTTGGTGAAGGAGAAAGACAAGTGGATATCTGTGGGAAACTATTCCAGGCTGAGGGAACAATAGTACAAATGCCCTAAGGTAGGAGTCTGCCTGGTTGTCTAATGAAAAAAGGCCAGGGTGATTAAATGGCAGGGACAGTAGAAGGAGGAATTGATAGGTGGCTGTAAACTGATCACGTAGGCAAGGCGAAAGCCTACCATCAGGAAGAGAAACCATTTCACAGATTTGCTAGCAGTTATTTTCTACAAGATAATACATATCTGGCCAATTCAGTTAAATCGTTTTCAATGGAAATAAACCTTTGATAGGGTAAACATAAACTCAGAGAAATCTTCTAAATTAGAACTAGAAGACCAAACAGTTTGGAAGAATAATGCCAGTTTACTGATTATGTATGTAAGACAAAATTTTGCCATCGATTTTTTTTGGCGATTTATTCATTCCTTTTTCTTTAAATAATTTTTTACTTTTCAGTTGACATACAATATTATATTAGTTCAGGTATACTACACAGTGATTAGACATTATACAATCCATTGTAAGGACTCAAGGACAACTGAATATCACTGCCTTCTTTTATTTTATAAATTTTTGATTGATTATTTTAAGGTCAAACTCACTAAAAATGATAAGCAGCCAAGACTCCCGTGCACACTGTGGTTGGATACACGGGTTTGTCCAGGGACTGGTGGCTGTCTTGGAATATCCTTTTGTGGTTATCAGGGGTCATCTTGAGTCCTTGACTGTATTAGTACTTGTCCATGATTTTCACTTGAACTTCACTTTAGTGAAGCTTCAAAACATCAGCATCCAAAGCCAAAGCGAATCTGAAACCACCATGAAGAACAATGAGATCACCCTTGGAAAAGTAAAGAAAATCAACCATTAAAAAAAAAAAAATTGAAAATTAGTCTTGAATGACAAGTCAAGTAGAGACTGGCGAGGGAAATATTGAGAGGCTCACTGTTCCTCCAACTCAGCACAAAAAGAAAACTGCTTTCCCGAAAAGATGAGCCTTCACAGCTGTGGAAACAGTACAAAAAGCTGAACTTCTTGGGCATACAGCCAGTGCAATCTTGAAATTCTGAATCATTTTATCTTTGAATTTGGGACAATGGAGCATACTCCAGGGCTTAAAACCTCTGATTCCTTCCTGCACAATCCCACCTCGCTGGGATGGGCCTCCCTGGGATGGGTTCTCAGCCACCCATTCCCCAAGTCCTGGATCCCAGCCAGTCTCCCCTCCCCCACCCCACCCCAAAATTGCTGCCATTCTTCCTCTAGGAAGGGGCCTTGCCGTGAGCTTGGGTAGGCTAGGGGTCAGGCACACAGCCTGTGGCATCTCAGCACCAGGCATAGCTGCTGCTGTTCGCACTCCAGGTGAGACTTGTCTGGGCCAGGGCAGGTCAAACCTCTCACCCATCCTCATCAAAGTGTTGAAAACATCCTGGCTTAAGATCTTTAAGGGTCACCCGTCTACAGTTGAGTTGATCAGACCTGGGATTGAATTCCTCCTCTACTGTTTTGTTAAGTTAACCCCTTGCTCTTTCTGTGCCTCGGTTACCTCAGGCAAAATGAGGATCATGGTTTTGCCCCCCACTTTTTTATAGCATTCTTGTGAAAGTTAATTTAAAAATACACATGTGAAGTATTTAGCTTGGTCCTAGGGACACAGTTCCCAATAGTTGTAAATTCTATATATTTTCATATGCAAGCAGGAACCAAAAAGTGAAAGAGGCAGTGTCTTTGCCTAACACTGTCCTCCTTTTTGAAACCCTGTGCTGGGAGCCTCGGTGCCTCCAGGCATTTCTGTGATGCTGCATCTGGTCCATTCCCTTCCATGCAACAAACTGTTGCTGTTTACTTTCACTCTCGTCAAACACTATGTCTTGTGTCCCATCTGCTCAAGGCCATGTAAGGCAATAGTTTACTGCAGCGGTTCTCAACCTGTGGGTCGCGACCCCTTTGGTGGTCCAACCACCCTTTCACAGGGGTCGCCTAAGACCATGCTGCATATCAGATATTTACATTACGATTCTTAACAGTAGCAACATTACAGTTATGAAGTAGCAACGAAAATAATTTTATGGTTGGGTCACAACATGAGAAACTGTATTTAAAGGGCCAGAAGGTTGAGAACCACTGGTTTACTGGGTAGATTAAATTTGTTTTTGTTTTTTTATTGAATCCTAGATAGCTATATCAAATATTGAAATCAGATAAGTCAGGAAGAAAAGTTTCAAAATAGCAAAAGGATGAAGGCAAATTGGGGGAAAAAACTGGGGGTTGTTAATAAGAACTAGCATGCCACTCCAGATTTTAAGTTCTCTGAGGGCAGAAACTGGGGCTACATGATATCTGCACTTAAGGTCCTTAGCACCATGCTCGCTCACTTTAAGAGCCCAACAAGTTTGTAGAATAAATAACAAATAGTGATAGTCACCCAGGCTCTGGAAGGAGTGGCCAGGAGCAGGGTCCCGCTGAAGGGTAGATGTGGAAATAGACAGGAGGTTTTAGAGGGTCTTGTCCCCCGAAAGAAACAAAGAGCAGAGTATTGCAGGTTTGTGTTGTATCTCGCTTTCAGCATAGCTTTGTCATCTTGGACAAATAATTTATGCATTTTGGGCTTGGTTTTCTCACCTCTCCTCTGTACAGTGAGGATAAAAATAACCACCTGGGGGTGTTAACGTGTGCATGAAAAGAACCTGTCACAGTGCTGGCACAGGGCAGGAAATCAATGAATATTATCATTCTGTTCTGCCACCTTCCAACCTTTCCCTCTTTTCCACCTCACAGACTTTCTATTCTGCTCCTGTCATGAAGAGTTAACAAGAACATCAGTGCTAAGCCGTGCCACTGCTGGCCTTGAATGTTGTGAAAGAGCGTAGATGGGTTGTTGCAAAACTTATTGCACTAAAAGAAAAACAATACAGGCATCTGTTTTTCTGGTGGAAGGATTAGTAGCAACAAACCCTCTGTGTAAAGGACAGGACTTGGTGATTTATTAAACCCAGAGGCAATTCAAAAAGTTGGTAAGTGTAAGGGTTTGTGGTGAAACAAGGCTTGGTTTTGTCCCACGTGTTTGCCATTCTAATCAGGCAAGTTACTTAACATTTTGCACTTAGGTTTCCACCTCTGTGGCATGCCTACTTGCATTCATTCATTCATTCACTCCTGAGTACCTCCACAGTATGTGCAGGGTGCAGGAAACACAACGGTGATGCAGACATACAGTTAGCATGGTGTATAGAAAGCACACTAATATGTGGGGAGCTAGCCATGAAGCCTGAATAGGAGCCAGGCATTGCGTGGAGGGTTGAAGAAAGATTGTTCAAAATAGGGGGTGAAAGAAGGCCAACAGGCAGGTTTCAGGAGCTGAGCATGTTAGTGCTGCTGAGGATAGAGCTGTAGGGGTGAGGAATGAGGGTTAAGCCCCAGGGGAGGGAGAGCTGGGTTGATTAGGAAGGGCCTGGAAAACCACATGAAGGAATTCAGAGTTTATCGTTAGGGTGACAATAGCACTTCCCAAACGATGCTTCCCAGTGGACCCAGTCCAGTGGGGCCCACGGAGCGTTTTCTCCCTTCCAGAAGATTCACAGGGCACATGAGCATCTATTCATATTCTTTGGTGAAGAATTCTGTTTAATATTTGTTTAACAGTTTTCCCAAACCTAATTGATATTTAAAAAATTAACCTCTTCTGAACTGAGGCCTCTGAGAATCTCCTTGGGGAAAATGATGAGTAAAGGGAAGCCATTTTATGGTTGTAAGTTGGGGCCCAACATACCCTTATTTGCATTTTATAAAGAAATGATCATTTCTACCACAAATGATACACCAGTTACTCTTCAAAGCACTGACTTAACTTAATTTCATAGCAAGCCCATGAGGTGGGTATTATTCTTTTATGCACTGTTGAAATGAGAAAACCAAGGCATAAAAGATTTCAGTAATTTCCTAAGGTTACGAAACTAGTTGTAAGTGGAGGATCTTGGATATGAACTTGGCCAGTCTGGTCTTGGAGCTTATACTTAGATCAGTCTGACTGCAAGGTGTATGGGACGATTCTCCCTCATGGCCCGCAGAAGGAACCAACCCTGCCAACACCTTGTTTTTGAACTTCTAATCTCCAGACTGTAAAAAAATTGTTGTTTAATCCACCCAGTTCGTGGTACTTTGTTTCAGCAGTACTTACACCCGGCAGTAGATACATGGGTATTTATTTTATATTATAGTTTACGACTTCTAAATGTGTTACAAGTTACTTTTTATGTACCAAATGTTTACATAATAAAAATAAAAAGACAAAAGGAGTTATTATTTTCATTACTACCAAACCGGAGCATGTTTCCGCTATTAATCTTTATGGCGAATTCAGAAAAAGCTTTTCTTGACATTTTTATTAAAACTATAAAAATCAACTTCCAAAAGTCCCTTTGATTTTTATATGGTTCTTATTTCAACCTCAGTGTCACATCTTCTGAGCAAAGCGTCCTATATCTCCTGAATGAGGGTGATTGCCACGCACACACTTGTCATGGTATGCTATCTTCTTTTGGACAGGCTGACATTTAACACAAGGATTCCTGGACATATACAATCACATGGAGATTTTGAGCATGCATGCATGACCCAAGTTAAGTGCCTTCCTCCGGCCTAGAAGCCATGCAGAGCTGGGGCTGGTGTGCTTTGTTTGCACATCTGTACCCCTGCCTCCTAGAAACAGTGCCTGACACAAAGTAGATGCTCAAGAAATTTGAAGGTATAGATGAATAGTTCAATGTGAGTGTCCACTTCTCAGAAGTAACAATACCAACTACTGCTTTTCAGAAGACTTTATCAGCCTCCTCCCAACATCTATTAACTACTGATCTGTTTATTTCCCTCATCTGCTGATTCACTAGCTCTTCTCCTTAACCTGAGCACTTGTGTGTGTGTGTGTGTGTGTGTGTATTTTTCTTTTAAGGATATTTATTTGTTTAATTTCCCATATTACTACGAATGGTAACATATTCTTTCTATATTGAGGAGAAGAGGTGTAAGTGCTTTAGAATCTTTTACTGATATTCAGATTAAATGTATCTTGACTAAGGAATGGATTCTAAAAGTGGAACTCCAAGAACACATGCAAAATAAATATCCATTTTTTAAAAAATGGGATTTATCTAGTACTTTAAAAACCAAATCAATATTTTAAATATATTACATAATGAATGTTATGATTTGACATTGCACGAATAACTTTTTTTCTTTTTTTACCCAGTAGATAGAGCCTCTGATGTTAGTGAAGTGTCCCAGAGAGAGATATCGAACTATAATACTGGAATGCTGATTGTAACATTGACGAATTCAAACAACATTTGATAAGTGAGTGGCCAGGCATAGTCCTAGGTGAGGATGGAGAGATGAATAAGATCTCTGCAGAAATTTGGTTCAGTGGGGGAGACAAAGTAAACAGATAATTGCAATGTAAAATGATTACATGCTATTAATCATTAAAAGAAAGAATAGTGCTCTATGCCATTCACATTTTTTACTGTGGGTTATTACATAGTCTTTTCTTTTTTGGATACTAGCCATCTAGATATAATATTTCTCTACTAACCAAAATATTTGATTAATCAAATTGTCTAATTCCCTGACCATACACGAGTAATGATTTATTTTACAAGTTATAATCATGTCATTAAAAAAAAAAACCACACCTCTATATCTATCACAGGGGAGAACTGTGCAATTGTTCTTTTCTACAGTTAATGGCTAATTTATGTTATCTTGCTTAAGCATTTTATGATCCTTTTCAATTTCCAGGAATTTAGAGGCCCCTTCTGGTTTTAGAATGGGGAAGAGAGGGTTTATTTCCATGTGGCACTGGTTTTTCCTGAAGGTGGTGACAATACTGTACTAAAATAAAAAGAGCAAAGGTCAGTGATAGATGCCCACACTGTTTAGCTGGAAAATGCGGCCTAGTTAACAGGTATGGGTCAAAACGATATTAGCAAAAGGCAGTTATAGAATTAAAATGGCTCAAATTGTAATTTCTAATGAAGTAGTGGATATTTCTTTACTTGATCATAAAATGATCCCCACAATATTTGCTAGGTTTACATCTCTTTGGGTAAACATATCACTAGAAATTCCTTTTAAATAATTAACATGTTACTAATCCCTTATCTGCAGGTGCCCTTTAAGAAGACCTCACACCCCTTCCTCTTCTCACATTACTTAGTAGCTTGAAAGGCAGTCCAGCCCTCTAAGTGACAGTGAACCTAAGCAGTGACTGTTTCCATTCACAACATGTGGCTTGAATCCCTGTTTTTAACTCCCTGAGGCTATTGGCCACAAAGCCCTTCCTCAAATACACCATCACCGTCTCCATCTTTCTACCTGGTTTCTTACCCTATTCGAGCTGGATGTGGGATGAGTTCAGTCTGCAAACTACCAGCTGACAGTCCAACACGCTGCCACGACAGCTGTTTGTAAGCTGTGCTCACCTCTCCCGATTCCTAGTTTGCAGCCTTAGCGATGGCGCCTGGAGCTTGAAAATGAGTTTGTAACAAAACTTTTCCCCAAGCAGTCAGGCAACGAGAGAGCAGCTCTGATGCTGGGGGAGTGGTGGTGGTGGTGGTGGTGGGGGGGGGGGGGCAGAGCACCCGAGCGCGATGCCCTCATCTCCGTCTCTCTTAGTCGGTCTCTGGGCTCACGGAAAAGGGGGCGGAGAGGAGAGAGAAGAGAAAGGGGCGGAGGTCACCCTCGTCCTCCATCCCTCCCAGGCTGCGAAGCGCCGCTAGGTGCTGAGGATCCCAGGAAACGAGCACGACCGGCAGGTTCCGCGCAGGGGGAGCGGACGAAGCGGACGACGCGACCAGCAGCGAGCCGAGCCCGAGCCGGGAGCGCAGTGCTGCGTCCGGGAACCCGTGGCGAGGGGCGGCGGGCGCGCGATGGCGCACGGAGCGGCGCGCTCTTCTCGCTCCGCCGTGAGGCCTGCCGGCGACCGGGATGCAAGGTAACCGCCCCTCCAGCCCCTGGATTCCCAAGCGGTGGCCTCCGATGCTCAGCGCGACTGAGGTTTAGCCACTCCACGCCCGGACGCCCAGGAGGGCACTCAGCCTGCGTGTGGCAACAAGTTTGGACCAGATGCCCAAGGTGGGGAGACCCCTAGAGAGAAGGGTGCTCGGGCAGATCCGTCCCAATTCTCAGCTGCGGCTTGAGGACTAGGTAGACAAGATCTCAGAAGAGGGAAAAGGGCAAGAAAGAGGTCCCCTTCGCGCCTGTGTTTCCCTGCCCCCGGCACTGAGTCCGGCACCCCGGCCAGCGCGGGCCTTTGGTGTCCCTAGCCCCTGGGGTGGGAGGAAAACCGGCCTTTGGCGCCCCCCGGGGTGGGAGGAAACCCGGCCTTTGGCGCCTCCCGGGATAGGAGGAAAACCGGCCCGCCGGTATTTGAGCAATTGCAGAAAGTTTCTGCAGTTAGGAGGTTTGGGAAGGATGTTGCAAACAGACACATGGGGGCGGCGGGGTAGTAACGTGAGAAAGGCGGGCGGTGAGTAAGATTTGAAGGAGGCGGCCGTCCGCGGGCAGCCTGGGCAGACCACTCGGGCGGGTCCCCGGGAAGGCTGGTTCCAGCATTCCCAGCCTCCGGGAAAGCTGCTCGGGAAAGGCCAATCGGACTACCTCGGGGCGGGGTGGGTCTGGTCGTGGGTGGGTATCGGGGGTCTGTGACTCAGGCCTCAAGTCAACGAGCAAAGAGCGACAATAAATACTTCGCATTGGATGTTGCTACTCTTCAGCTGTAGCTTAATCAACATCATCTGGGCAGATGTGCTCATAGCACAACTCGCCTCCCTTCCTAGGATTTCTGCACAGGTGGTAGCTGGACCAGAAAGCCTTCCTAGAGACTCACCGCTCTGCCTTCCTTGGGTCGCTGATGCGTGTGGTGAGCTGTTATTTGATCTCAATCGAATAGTTTTAGAACTTACTGAGGAAAGCCCCATGTGACACCAGTGACCTTGCTGCCTCCTCCCAAGGTTTGGAGGAGCTTGTTTTGTCTCCTGACAAACAGGTAATTTATCTAAGGAATAATCTGCAGTTTGGGGACAAAGGCAAAAAAGCAGAAACTTTAAAAGGTCATCTAGCTATTTACATAGACTCTTGGGCCTTTTACCACTTGATTGGGTTTAAACCTCATCTTGTTAGTGACTTTGCAAACCCATAAAGAGGTTAGTCAAGGGAGCTCACTTTAGGCAGCTTCTTTTCCTTAAAAATGAAAACATGGGACCCCAGGCCTTCAGGATGACGCAACCTCGCTTATGATAGGTCAGATGCATCTGATTCCTACCCCAAGGTTGGGGCCCTCCGGACTTAAATGTCGGAGGAGCAGTTCTGCAGGGCGATCACTCCTCTGTCTTTATGCTACAGATGCCGGGACTACAAGCCTGCACTCTTCTCAGAGGGCGATGACTTGAGCAGCCCGCGTTTATCTCCACAACAATGTCCATGAACAATTCCAAACAGCCAGTGTCTCCTGCAGCTGGGCTCCTTTCAAATACAACTTGCCAGACGGAAAACCGGCTTTCTGTCTTCTTTTCAATAATCTTCATGACGGTGGGGATCTTATCCAACAGCCTTGCCATTGCTATACTCATGAAGGCCTATCAGAGGTTTAGACAGAAGTCCAAGGCATCGTTTCTGCTCTTGGCTAGTGGCCTGGTGATCACAGACTTCTTCGGCCACCTCGTCAACGGAACGATAGCAGTATTTGTTTATGCTTCGGATAAAGACTGGATCCGCTTTGACCAATCAAACATCCTGTGCAGTATTTTTGGTATCTCCATGGTATTTTCTGGTCTGTGCCCACTTTTTCTGGGCAGTGTGATGGCCATTGAGCGATGTATCGGAGTCACCAAACCAATATTTCATTCCACAAAAATTACATCCAAGCACGTGAAAGTGATGCTGAGCGGGGTGTGCTTGTTTGCTGTTTTCATAGCTTTGCTGCCCATCCTTGGGCATCGAGACTATCAAATTCAAGCATCGAGGACCTGGTGTTTCTAC
The DNA here is from genome assembly GCF_000147115.1 of Myotis lucifugus. Classification (NCBI taxonomy): domain Eukaryota; kingdom Metazoa; phylum Chordata; class Mammalia; order Chiroptera; family Vespertilionidae; genus Myotis; species Myotis lucifugus. Next base: position 4,672,693 of record NW_005871073.1, read on the forward strand.
AAAACAGAACATGTCCAAGACTGGGAAGATAGGTTTTATCTTCTCCTTTTTTCTTTTCTGGGGCTCTTAGCCCTTGGGGTTTCATTCTTGTGCAATGCCATCACAGGAATTACACTTTTAAGAGTGAAATTTAAAAGTCAGCAGCACAGACAAGGCAGGTCTCATCATTTCGAAATGATCATCCAGCTCCTGGCCATCATGTGTGTCTCCTGCATTTGCTGGAGCCCGTTTCTGGTAAGAGCCTAAGCTGAACCTTTTGATAAGTTTTGCTTTCTTCTGTTTTTCCATGTTCAAAACAAGATTTGCTGTCTTTTGCAAAATTATTAGTCTTGGTGGGTAGCGCTAGTCAGTCTTTTAAATGCTGGGGTTTGTGCCTACTTAAAACGTATGTCAGCACTCTGCCCTGGCTGTGAATGGAGCTGTTTATGAAACACGTGGTCAGTTCCCCACAAGCCCTGAGTTGAAAGCAATGTCTTGCTCAGTAATTCTAACTGTATACTTGCAGGGCAGTATAAAGTCATTTGAACAGAAGTAACGCAGTTTTAATGTACTGAATATGATTAGTTTCTAAAATGTGAAAAAAATGACCAACTATAAAATACAATATTGGAGTGGACTCTAGTAAGTCTTGGTGGAAAATCACACAGACTTTTAATTTATAGAGAAGGCATATTAGCTACTGGGTTCTTCTAAACACGCAATGACCAGCTCTCAGCTTGCCAATAGTGGTGATGAGTTGAGATAGTTGGATAGTTCAGGTGAACTATATGCATAGATCAGGTGAAGAAATCACTAGTTCACAAAGCCAGTAGTGCAGGGAGAGATATGATTGGCAGGAGACCTAGGGATTCCTCCCTTAGCATTCATTCTTTTAAAAAAAATTAGCCAAAAGCTGTGTTTAATAGCTTGATGTTTTTAGAAATGAAGGCTAAGATTAAGGAGTGGGCAACACATATAAGTCATTTATATTATTTTGCAAGTAGAAGAAAACATAAATATGTTTGATAAGTGAGACCTTAATGTCCTTCAACATTTTCTTTTAGGAGAGGAAGAGTTACATGCCATGAAAGAAAAAAAACACCTGTACGTAGCTACTGATGGCAGCAAAAATTGTTTTCATTCATTATTCTGTACCAGTGGGGAAATAGGCTGGTATCCAGAGACAGTGATACAGGTGATATACAGGTAGAGGTGAGGCAAAGGATAAGAAAAAGGTAGACATAACACAAAGGGCATGGTCATACCTTGCATGGTAGTATGAAGGTGTTTGTTACTCATGCAGTTTTCCTAAGGCTCCAGCAGGTCCATTGTCCAAGAACTGTTGCCAGTGTTGTTTAATAAACAATCCCTGATGCACAGAAAAGTTTGCGAGAGCTGCTGACACAGACAGATCCTGTGACACCTAATTTTATTTTACAGAAGGATTTCAACTTTTTGAATATCTTTTATTTCTATTCATATTATTTTCTCATAATTTGAATTTAGCCTGTTGAATAGTATTTTTTTTATGATGTTCCTGAATCTGTCCTAGGAAACCAGCCAAGGTGAGGCTAAACTGGGTCTGTCAGTGGTAAGTCAAAATTTTGAGGCCTGCTTGTTGTCAATTTCGGAGGCCTTAAGGGAACCCAAGCAGGGATCTGATCTGTGCTCATGGTCATGGTATAGTTACTTGAATCTTAGTAGCAGAGAACAGTTCTGTCAACCCTTGGAATCACTGCAGTGTTCATTCCTGAAGAGCTTAACTTATGCTATTTGACCAAGGAAATTTCCTTAGAATAATGCTTTTTTCCCCTTAATTTTGAAATACAGTGTGCTTTTCAAAATAAAAAGTGAGTTTGAGTAGAACTGAAATTGATTTGGGGGTTGGGAAGGGAATACCAAGAAGGTGAGAAAAGAGGTAGTTGAAAATATTTAAAGACTTTTTTTTTTTAAAGTAAGGTCCTAGTTCTGGAGAAAACCTTAAGAAGTGAAATAGTGAACTCAGAGAGAGACAGATAATATGGACACCTGAGGTAATCATTGATATTTTAGTTTTTGTTCGTTCTGAGTCACCTTTAAAATTATGCTTAGTTCTGGCTCTGATTTTGATAAAGCGGAGTGATATGTTAACTATTGTAAGACTATGAAAGGTAGCAAATTTCATTTTTGCCATGGATAGTTTGAATTTATATTCTTTTCTCATGTCTTTTCCTGAATTCTTGGTTTCCTTCACTATTAAAATGGATATTACTATTTAACTCGTATTTTGAATATATTTCCTAGTGGAAACAATTTTCATGAAACATTTTCTGAGGTCAACATTGTATTTAACTATGAATTATTGACATACCTATGACACCAAGGTATCAATACTTCTAAAATGCTTTGTATTATGAAAATTACTTCTGTGTTAGTTGCCTAGTAGGTATACCACAGATACTGCTTGGTGGATTGATATTGTATTTCAAGCATTCTTTGCATTCCTCGTTTCTCTTGTGCAGATTTGGGTCTTCCTGGCAAATTCAGGCTAAAGGGCTTATACATTTAGTAGTTTTGGATGTAAGTGCTTTGGGCATTAGGTTAAGGCCATTCAGGCAGCTCTAAATCAAACCCTAACAAAAACTCAGGCTTGGGAATGCCAAAATAACACCCAACATGAATATCTCCCAGTTGAAACATTTCTCTCTTTTTTTTCTTTTTCCTTAAATGCCTAGGAGGAGTTGCATAGTTGTTAATGACTGAGCCATCATTCTCCACCCTGTATTTTAAAAGCTTCTTAAGTTTTACAAACACCTCTGAAACCAGATTCCCATACATGTACTTTAATGATACCTTCTAGGCCAGTGCTCTAATTTACACCACTGCCTTCTGTCTTAATGGATAAGTAGGAATTGTGGGATTTGTAATTTGAATGAATATCTCTACACACTCTTCCACCTCTGTTCACTGTCACTTTCAAGCTGGAAACTGGACTGAAGGTACAAGTACACACACCAAGAGGAGCAAATTATATGATAGAATCTGTGTTTAATAGGACTTATTGCATCAAAACGTATCAATAGTGGCATGATTTTTAAAATGATTTAAATTTGTAGCTGATGACAAAGGGGATACTTTATTAATTTTGATGACTGAGTTTAACCAATACAAAGGCAAGATGGTCATGATGTTTGTTTGAATTTTCTCTCTCTGTGTGTTTTTAATAAGCTTTATTTTTCTTGATTAGTTTTAGGTTTACTGTAAAATAAGTGGAAAGAGTTCACATTTACCTTCTAACCCCCAGTCATCCTTATTATTAACATCTTGCATTGGTGACATACATTTGTTACAATTGATGAGTCAGTATTGAATACATTGTTATTGATTAAAGTCTCTAGTTTACATTAGGGTTTTCTGTTAATATTTTGCATCGTGTAGCTTTTGAAAAATATATATTGACATATTTCCACCGTTATGTGCCCTAAAAATGCCCTGTGGTGTTTTTCTTTTTAATTTAATGTGTCACTTTTCCAAAGGGAAAAATGTGTGTGTGTGTGTGTGTGTGTGTGTGTGTGTGTGTGTGTGTGTTGTCAGGATTGAGATCAGTAGTACAATCATAATATTAGTTTAAAATATACATTGTTAATGACTTTTTAATTTTTATAATATCTGGGTTTTATAATTTTAAACATGGTTAACACATGTCAATTATCTTAATTATAATCCCAACTGAAAAATACAGGAAAGCACAATAAGCATTTATTAGCTGATAATTCCATTTAGTAATACGTTAATACAAAAATCAGAGTCAAATGGTAACGATAAAATTGTGTTGTGTGCATACGAGGTGAATCATTTTCCCTTATTTATTATAACTCTTGAAGACATTTTTTCAATGTTTCTTAAGTGAGGGGAAAAAGACATTTACTACTGCTACCAAGTAACATTTCCTTAATATTCTTTGTTTCTGTTTTTATACAGGTAATGATTCTTTTAAAAGTTTTATTTCTAGAATAAATAACTCTAAAAGGAATTTGTTATTATTGCTATGTTTATTTCACCAGTTTGGTAGAGCAATAAATACTTGTTGACTGGCTGACTGTAACCTAAGTAGTACGAATGTCAAGAGATTGCAAATGATTGACCAGAATGTGGATTCTGAGTTTTGTAGGTAGCAGTTAATAAAGCAAATACTGAAACCAAATGGTAGTTTTTCATCTGTTCCCTAAGTTAGCAACTATAGACTTCTGACACTATTAAACTTCTTTTACCTTCTCTTCTGGGATAGAGGATCATTTTGAATTGGGAAAAGAAGTATAAAGTATATGAAGAACCAAATGGTTTCTTAGGTAGGCGAGTTTACCTAAGAAATATGTTTCCTGCATATGTGGAGTCTGAATATGATTTTTCCAAGAGTTTATGTTAGTATTTCTAGTCAATGTAGTTAAACATTTGGTCACTAAGATGTTTGTCAATATAAATCAAAGACTTGGGCGGTTAATTGAACTTTGACTGAATTACTAAAGGTAATTGGCAACATAATGACCAGGTCTGAGAGGGATAATGGCAAATGATGGAGCCGAGCAACGTCATAGCACATCTTGACTCAGAGTGAAGATTGTTTTCTTTGAAAGGCGGGCCCTCATTTTCGTATTTAAGAACTGTGTCATGGAAATCTGTGCAGTGTCTGTGCATTTGCCACTACATCAAAAGAGATGATGAATGGATGTACACATTTAAGTATAAAGGCAATGTGAAAATGTATACACATGCACATACATAACATGTACACGTGCAAATGATTTACCCAGTTAAAAAAATTAATTGTCCAATCAACCCACCATTGGATCTAAATGTCCCCAAAGAAAGGACTGCTAATGGATTTCATTCTGAAGTTAAAAACAAAATGGATTCTTTTGTACTTTTATGTCAGAACTTGGAAAGTATGTCTTTTTGATTTATTCTTCGGCTGCTGCTGAAACCTTGTTTCAGTGGGTTTCCTTTGGAAGTGGCATGTGCTCCCATGCTTGGAATTTGGAAGCAGCCATGATGTTGTCTGGATAAAGGACTGATGATGGCATTTGGGTTCTATTCTAGAAAATTCTTAAACAACCCAGACCCTTAGAACTCAAAATTCATATCAAGAAGAAAAAGTCTATTTTAGAACTATATTAGCATAGTTTACATGATGGGAATTCAGGCTGCTTTTGTGTTTGGGTGGGGCATGGAGTAAGTGGCATGAGGTCAATGACAGTCACTGGCAGAGGACTAGCTCTCGGCTATTTGGGAGCACATTCCTGTCCCTGAGCTTTGGTGTCCTCTTCCTTACTCCTCCCTTAAATGCCATCTGCTCTATCTAGGCTATCTCCTCTCTTCCCTTCCTCTGCTTTATATCTCTCATAGCACTTAGCAGTTTCTGATAATATAGGCTACCTTTCTTTGACTTCTGCCTATAGGGTTGGAAGCTCCTTGAGGGGAGGGACCTTGTTTATTGCTATATCCTCAGTTCCTGGACAAATGCTTGGCACATCGTTGGGGTCAGTGAGGATTTGTTAAATGAATTTCGTGTAAAGGAGGGCTCCCTCAGTCCTTGACAGTACTCATCTCCACTTGGGAGCCACTCGCCGATGAGGTCAGGACTTAATTGGTCAGCCTCAGGGACACTTCTCCTACTTCCAGTTGGAATTCACACTGGAAAGGTCAGAGACGGGCAAATGGGTTCCGAGGTCCCCAGGAGTATTAGCTGGAAATGGAGTTCTGGAGAATCCTGAACATTCCACTGTTTGAATTTGGTGCTAGAATGTAGGAATTTTGCTGGCACCCAGAGGAATTTCATGGATTAACTATGATCATCTTATTCTATCATGATAATACTAGTGGCCAGTGCATGGATTTGTGCACACTGAAAGGAAATTAATTAGAAGAACTATTTTAGAGACTCGGGGGGACGACGACTGTGGGAGGTTGGCCAGCCTGGGAGGGACCATGGGAGGGCTCCAGGGTGTGTCCGGCCTGTCTCACCCAGTCCTGATCAGCTGGATCCCAGCAGCAAGCTAACCTACCGGTCGGAGCGTCTACCTTCCGATGGTCAGTGCATGTTGTAGCGACCAGTCGAATGGCCGAATGGTTGGACACTTAGCATATTAGGCTTTTATATATATAGATTACAAGTATTTGTTTACATGTGAATTCCCTCTGTTAGTCTTGGTCCTTGGTGGCTAGGTTCTGCATTAGTGGTTTGTATTTTGGTTTCTACAAACAGTAGGCCATAAACCAATGTTTGTTGCTCTGACTGGTTTGGCTCAGTGGATAGAGCGTCGGCCTGCGGACTGAAGGGTCCCAGGTTCAATTCCGGGCAAGGGAATGTACCTTGGTTGCAGGCACATCCCCAGTAGGGAGTGTGCAGGAGGCAGCTGATCGATGTTTCTCTCTCATCGAAGTTTCTAACTCTCTAACCCTCTCCCTTTCTCTCTGTAAAAAATCAATAAAATATATTTAAAATAAAACAATAAAAAAACCCAACATTTGTTGAATGAATAAACTAGGAATCCAGTATCGAATGAGAAGTATTAGACTAGGTTATATGACTTATTCTAAGTTATTTTTGTCCCATCATCTTTAGCACTGCTTTTCTCTGTACATGCACACATTTCTCCTCACAAATGTATTTATTTTTTTATTGGTGTTTTATCTTTCAGGGGACCCTGTCAGGAGACAAAAGGAGAAAATTTCTTTGAGTAAAGATCTACAAATATTGCTCGTTCATTGTCATAAATACAATCTGTATTGAAAGTGTTGACTGTTTTCTATAAAACAGGTTTGCTTACCTCAAGTCTTGACCAGCTGACTCAGTGAACCTATGGCTCATTTGGTATTGCTAATGGTAGGTTTTATATTCACAGAGGATTAATGCTCAGAAAACCCCAACAGACCTATTGAGTAGACACTGTGGTGCCCCACCCAGATACCCTTTTGGGTGAGTCTTGCTCTTGGACAAAGTACCCTCCACCAAGGGGAGCTGCCTTCCCCATGGGTGTGCTCCCTTCTCTTTGGTCACTCTGTGTGCAGTAACAGGTGGATATGGGGATACAGAGAACATACCCCCTTGCCTCGTTTGGGACATTTCAGAAGGGTCCTCCATGCTTCAGAGATTGCTGGGGCCTTTCTTGGACCTGCATTGCAGTTTTGCTTCTCTCTCTGCCAAATCCTGCCCCCCTCACTGCCTCACACTCCCCAGAGAACTTTCTACATGAGATCTCTGTTTCAGAGTCTATTTCCTGCAGAGTCTTGCTCAGGACAATCTCCCAGAAGCCCATTGTTCACACAGTATCTAAATATGAAGTATAGACTTTATTGCACATAGGTTTACAGTGTGACTTGATAAATATATTGAGGTATGGACGGGCTTTTGGAATTAAACTCATTTGAGTATATTATCCCCCTTCATGGAGGTATATGGTGTAAGAGTGGCTCAGCAAAGGCCAATCTATTAAAACAAGACAGTCCTAGGTTGAGAATTTACCCCAAAATCTGTTGCTCCTGATATGCACGGTGGTCTAGAATATTTTGGTACTTAAATTCATTTACTCTTGGAAAAGCATGACTTCCTGTTTTTACGGAGAAAGACTTATAAAAATGCCCAAAGAGATTGTAGACATTGAGACAGCACTTACAAAACATTACTTGAATGATTCAAGTGTAAATAAATCAGAAACATGTGGATTAAATTTATACCCTCCCGGGTATAAAAATCTTGTCGCTAAATGAGTTTCAGGGTTTTTATTAGGCTCCCAAACATTTGAAGAACAATTCAAGATATTGATATGCCTAAAATTTATTTGCATTACCGTTTTTAACTTTATTTGCTTAGTCTTATCCTTACAGGAAGTATATAAAATGCATTCCATTTATGTTTGCTTTGCAAGGCATTTATAATCACACCCAATTTTACCTGGTATATCAGTGCCATTTATCTATATTTAGAGGGGACTTTTATCTAATAGGAGAAATGTGTCTGTTCTGTGTGCAAATATTACCTTTAAAAACTTGTGTAAATTTGTCATTCCGTCTGTCCTCTGTCCTGGGAATAAGGATGCTGCCACAGAGAAGTGGATACAATTGTGGCTTTATGCGGAGAGGGAGGTGGCTCTTCTCACTTCTCCTGCTATTGAATTCCCCAAAACAATTCAGACTGTAGTGTGGCTGTGGTGTGATGGTGAAGGAGGCAGAGAAAGTCAGGCTATGTAACAGAATTTATTTTAGCTTTTTATGCATGGTCCCCAATTGAGCCTTCCCTTTAGAATACTACAGTTACCCAAGGGCAGACAAAGGACAGGGTCCCAGCTCCATCACCTCTTCGCTGTGACCTGGAGTCACTCTCAGGCAATTTTGTATATCTGTGAACTTATTATAAGGATAGTACTTTAAAGTACCAACCAAAAAAAAATAATAATTTGACCTTCCTAAAATCTCATAACACAGCCATTGGCACATAGTAAATGCTCAACAAAATTCAAAAATCCTCAAAAAGTCTATTGCTATTGTTGCCACCCACCATCTCAATTAGAAATAGTTATCTGTGTTAATTTAGATATTTTCCATTTTCTCCTCTATTAGGAAGGGTTGGTTGCAGTGGAAAGGAACAGAGGGAGCCCATAGCTTCAGAAAACTTTCTTGGACATTTTCACTTGAAGTTACTTCACTATCTCGTCATCCACTCATCTTTCACATGTTATTCAAACTTAAATATACTAACAATTTATGATTTTAATAACTTATAAGGTATTAATTTTTACATTATTGGAATCCAGTTAAAATGAGCAAAAAAATATTGAGACTTATGTATAAGGCACTACTCTTGGAGTCATATTTGCAGGGATTTAAATATAAGGTTCTTTCCTCAAAGAACTTATAATTTATTTGGAGTAAAAAACATACCCATTCTAAGAGTTAAGATATTAGCTCATGGAGAGGCAATATAATGTAGTAGTTAAGAGTCTGGTTTCTTCCAGCCAGTGTGGCTCAGTTGATTGAGCATCACCCCATGCCCCAGGGGGTCCGATTCCCTGTCAGGGCACATGTCTGGGTTGCAGGCTTGATCCCCAGTAGGGGGTATGCAGGAGGCAGCCAATCAATGTTTCTCTCTCATCAATGTTTCTGTCCCTCCCTCTCCCTTCCTCTCTCTGAAATCAGTAAAAACATTTTTTTTTTAAAAAAAGATTTTGGGTTCAAGTCCTATTTCTTCCACTTCCTGGCTACATGACTGTAACCACTCTGTGCCTCAGTCTCCTCATTTGTAAAATAGGTATAGTAATAGTACCTGCCTCACTGGGTTGTTGTGAGGACTAAATGAGTTAATATATGTAATTTGAATAGTGCCTGACCTAGAAAGTACCATATGATTCAGTTATTATACTATTACTGGAGGCCCAGTGCATGGATTCGTGCACCGGTAGGGTCTCTTGGCCTGGCCTGCAGGGACTGGGCTGAAACCGGTTCTCCAACATCCCCTGAGGGGTCCCAGATTGTGAGAGGGCGGTTCTCAGGTGACACACCCTGGAATCGGGCTCCCTCTTCTCTGGTTCCGGGTGCATCACCTGAGAACTGCTGCTGCCAAGTCACCGCAGCTCGGCAGCTCCTGGGTTGAGCGTCTGCGCCCCTGGTGGTTGTTGCATGTCATAGCTACCAGTCGAACGGTCGGACAGTTGCTTAGGCTTATATATATATATATATATATATATATATATATATATATATATATTATTGTTGCTGTGACTATAAATGTTGATGCTGCCAGCCAATAATTTTGTCAACAAGATAATCAAAAGCACTTTTAAATTAGTTATTAAATGAATAATGGGTGCTCTAGTAGGGAACTTTCACATCCAATTTGGTGCTCCACAAGTAATTATATGTTTATTTATTTGACAAATATTTATTGAGGACCTACCATGTGCTAGGCAGTGTTCTAGATACTAGAATAACCATCTCTGTGATTTAACTGTTCACAATACCTAGGGCTTTAAATAGCAGTACTTCTAGAAAATGAAAAGAGAGGACATGTGTAGGAAATTGAAATATGAAGATGTTCAATTATATTTTCTGTTAGAATAGCAGGTATTCTGTTGTGAATGTATATGGGTGAGATTATTTTAAATTACTTATAAAAGGGAAAACATTCTTTAGTACATCATTTAGAAGGAAAAATTACGAAAATAAATTTGATCCTAAGTTAAATAATGTAAACTCTAAAAACCAAAAAGAAAAGAGATGTTGTATACGTTTCCTAGAGATATAAAAATCAATGAATAAGAAACTCTTTAGTATTTGAGACAGGCTTGAACAAGATTAGAATACAGTAGGTTGTAATAAGTTAATATTAAAGACTAGGAGAATTTTCTAATAAAATGAAACATGAGCTTCATTAAATCATATCATGAAAAATTAATAATTCAAATTAGTATTTTATACAGCCTTTTGATAACTAAAATGATTCCAGATTAGAAGAGAAATACATGGTGAAATGGAACATTACAAAAATCACCAACTCTTTCTAAGAATTTAGGTTAAGAAAGTGTTAGAGAGGGCTGAATATAAGGAAGAAAATAGTTGTGAACATTAATAATACTGTATCAATGAATAAAATTTAAAAAATTATGTATGCTTTCATTTACTTGTAATTTTGATTTATTCTTTCAGCAGACCTTTGCTGACAAAAAGCTGGGTGTCTCTCCAGGTGAAACTAAATCAGAGAGACAGAAACCTGACCTGGGAAAATAATCCCGAGGCAAATTCTAACAATAATACTTTCTAGCTCCTTTATTTTACCCACGATCTTTGAACTCTTTGCTCCAACCACCAACTCTTACACATATCCTTCTTTTTTTTTCTTTCCACTTTTAATATAGAATAAAAATAACTATTGTATTTTTCTGTCCTTGTCTGGGAGCAAGGCAGAGGGTTAATTGCTTTAGTAATAGTGGAGGAATCTTTGGGCCCAAAGGTACGTCAGTAAATCTTAAATAATAGTGTTGCTGTAGCAGCAGCAGCAACAGTAGTTATTATTGTTATTACCTTGATTAGATATTCCCTTATTTTGCTTCTTACATTTATATTCATGGCGGCAGAAGACCAGAAAGCAAGGAAAATAAAAACCACATGAATGATAGTGAGACAATGCAGGAGAGGGGAGAGAAGCAGGGAGCAGGCTATGCAGGCAGCAGAAAGCTGGACGCATAAAGGTGGAAGCGGGGAGAGAGGCGCTTGCATGTTTTAGGAAACCCATTGGAAAGATTAGACCTCCCTTTTTTTTCCATAGACCTTTTCTCTTTATTGAGGAATATTAAATTCTGTGTATTATGTTTCCTCAAACTACTTTCAACAACACAATGTTTTCTTTATAACATCTTATAGTAAAAATAAAATACAGTAAACTATAGATTAAAATTTAAAAAATCTTTTAAAGCACACTAGCAACAGATAACCACTATTAGCATTCTGGGTGCATCCTTTTCCTCATTCAAGAAGGAAAAATTATTAATTTCTTTGATTAATAGAGTAGTTAAACTTTCTATTCTTATATTACTGGGTATTATCTTCTTCTGTGAAAGTGTGGGAATTTGTAAATGATTTTCAAGTACTGCCTGGGTAACAAAGAACAGATAATATCCTATATAATAAAACCCTAATATGCAAATCAACGGAACAGCAGAACGACCGGTCATTATGATGTGCACTGACCACTAGGGGGCAGATGCTCAATGCAGGACCTGCCCCTTGGTGGTCAGTGTGCTCCCACAGGGGGAGTGCCGCTTAGCCAGAAGCTGGGCTCACAGCTGGAGAGTGCAGTGGCAGTGGTGGTAAGGAGTGAGGGGTCCCGGACTGCAAGAGCTCCAGACTTCACAGTGAGCCCGGGTTCTGGCTGAGCTGTGTTCCCCCGAGGGTCTTGGACTGCAAAAGAGCACAGGCTGGGATGAGGGATCCCCCCTTCCCCCCGCCGAGTGCATGGATTTTGTGCATCAAGTCTCTTCTTCAAATATAAAAGCAATTGTTTCCCTAGGCTCAAGGTTAGCCTTTTCATTTAGTATTTTAATTTATAAAAGCAGTGAATTTAACCAATAATTTCTTTTGTGGTTACTGCTTTCTGTTTCATGTTAAGAGATACTTTTCTCAGGCTAAGGTGATATCAGTATTCATCTTTTTTGTCTTATAGCACTTTTGCACTTTCGTTTTTTGTGTTCATGGTGTAAATACATTTATAGTTTATTTTGGTTTAGTTTGCAAGTTAACAATATGAATTTTCTTTTGAGTGGTTAACTAGTTGTCTCAAAATTACTTATTGAATGATCTTTCTGCAACTGTTTTAAATGTCTACCTTTATTATATCTGAAATTCTTAAATGTGTTTGGATCTTTCTGGACCCTGTATTACATCTTATTGAGCTATCTTTAACTTTATGTACAACTGCCATCTTCTTCAGATTTTATTGAGACTTGTGGTCAGTGTATCAATTACAATGTAGAGTGTTCCCATTTGTTATCATTATCTACCTGCCCTATTATCAAAGTCATGTTTTGAATAATAATTCAGCAGTTTCTTCATAACAGTGTATAAAAAAGCAATGACTTGACACCTTTATTTTATTTATTTTTATTGTGACAAAATTCACATAACAATTTTACTATTTTAACCACTTTAAAGGGTATGATTCAGTTTCAATTATCATATTTACAATGTTGTGCAACCATCACCACTATCTTGTCCAGAATATTTTTATCTCCCCAGAAGGAAATCCCATACCCATTAAACAGTCATTCTCCATTTCCCACTCTCTACTAACATTTTGTATAACATTTTGCATTTACAGAGCATTGTATAGTTTAATAATTTAATGATTTCTTATACTAACTTATAAATCTTACTGTTTTCAAATTAGTTAACTTCTTATCAGATTTTGTAAATATTTTATGGGCTTTTGAAAAGAATCCACATTCTCTCTCTTTTTTTAAAGTTACAAAGTTCAAACCATAGCTATTAAACCAAGAATATTTTATAGGGTCCCATTTCCTTATTTTTAACTATCGTGTCAAATAATGAGAACTTAGAATTTCATTACATTTGTGTTTTCTCAGTTTATATATTTATTTCTAATAGGTTTCAATGGTTTTAGATTTCAATGTAATGTCATCAGAGGTCAAAAATTCATGTCTGTTCGATCTTTGTTGTGAATGTATTCCTTTTTATAAATATCAGGTAACCTTCCCTTTCCACTTTAAAACATTTTGCCTTGAATTCTTCTTTATCTTATACTGAAGGTATTATTATTGCAATAATAGCATAGACTTTTTGAGTATTTTGCATTTTCTTGTGCATTTACTATTATAGGTATCGTCTAAGAAACTTTTAATGCCATTTCTTTTGTTGTTGTTAATCCTTACCCGAGGATATTTTCCCATTCATTTCTAGGGGAGTGGAAGAGAGAGGGAAAGACAGGGAACGACATTAATATGAGAGAAACACATCGATTGGTTGTCTCCTGCATGAGCCCTGACCAGGGCCCTGGGCGGGGAGGAGCCTGCAACCAAGATATGACAGGAATCGAACCCTGACCCTTTGGTCTGAAGGTTGATGCTCTATCCACTGAGCCAAACTGGCTAGGGCTCTAATGCCATTCTTATTAATGCAATACAGGATCATGATAATATTCAAACTGAATAAGTAGAGCTTTTCTTTGCCACTGTCATGCCCCCAATACCCTTGGGCTTGGTCCCAGATTTCTGATAGTAAAAAAAAAATACCATCAGGAGTAAATTTCCTCTATTCTGTTGCCTGCATTCTGGTAGCTGCGCGTTAGTTCACTAACTTGGGAAATATGAAGTTAAACCAGTAGGGAGTCAGAGAATTGAAGACCATGGCTATATTTTTAGTTTAGAAAGCAGGTCAGATCTGCCTCAACCCAGGAAGATTCCAGTGCAGACACCAGCAGACCTCCCCACCTGTAATTGGACTGTCCCTTTCCCAGTTCTGCTCAGGGTTTTAGTTTGGAATTGCCCAAGACTAGGAAGGAACTTCTGAGAACATTTCTCCGACCTAGCATTTCCTTTGGATCTGCTTCAGTTAGAAATGCGCTTTTGGGGAAAACTGGACTAGAACTGCATATAGGAAGAAAGAAGTGCGAGAATGCCTTCTGACTCCGCATTTCCAAATTACAGCACAGCAGAAGCAACAGGGATCTCTATCAGCATTCCTGTGCTCATTGCAGCGAACAGAGGATCAGTTCCTGATACAGTTTAACCTCTGCATGCTTCGTTAATGGCATTTTGTGACTGACAATGTCAATATTTCGCTCATGTACTATTTCCAAACCAAAAAAACTACCTGATATACCAAAGAATTTTTAAAAAATTCTAGTCTTTATAAACGGTGGTGGTATCATGTGGTTTTAAAGCTGTCATATAGTGTGTGGTGATTCTTTTCTCCACTGAAAGTCTAGACACACAGTTAAGGCAGACTGTACCTTATTTCAAGGGAATATAAAGAATTGCTGTTTTCAATCAATAAAATATAGCAAGCAGTTCTAAATGCTTGGCATTTAGAGGAGATCTTTGCCTTTCTCCTTCATCTCTCTAAGCTCATAGCAGGCTGATCTATGGATACAGATGCTGAAGCCAGCTTGCGAAAAGCTTTCCTGGATGGTGGGAAAGACAGCAGTTTGTCTAGGATTAATTTCCATTGTGTGCTGTTTACCTTCTCCCAATTGCCCACTTTAGGTTTGTGTGTCTAAGGCAAATAGTAGTAATATAAAAGCCAGTCTGCTTACTTAGACAGTTTTAGATTGATGTAGATTTCTACATTGTCTATTTAGCAAGCCATTTTATATTTGGTCGTAAAGATGAATGGATAACCTATTTTACCCATATTGCTGCCCTTGTCTCTAATACCCCCTTAAGTATGAATTGACAGTAATATGTGACTGCAGCACTGATGCCATCTTTCTCTTGGACTTCTTGGTTTGTATTACATGGTTGCCTAACTCACGTTGAAATCCATTCAACTCACTCAGAGATTATTTATCTAGTAAGCAGTATTAAAGAGACAAAGAAGCTATGAATTAAGAATCATGCTTCAGGGTGATTTCTGAATGATGCACTGTGTAATCAGGCACCCATCAAAGCATAGAAACTGATGAGTCCTGAGATATTTCTCTGTTACCCCCTGTCTCCACATGAACCCCACAATAAGGCCAAGACACTAAAAAAATATTTCAGCTTTAAGGATAAAGATATATATATATATATTCCTCACCTGAGGATATGTTTCTATTGATTTTTAGAGAGAGAGAGGAAGGGAGCGGGAGAGAAACATCGATGTGAGAAACATTGATCGGTTGCCTCCTGTACATGCCTAACTGGGGATCGAATCACAACCTTTCTATGTCTGGGAGTGACGCTTCAACCAACTGAGCCATACTGGCCAGGAATGGTCAGTATTTTGGAAGACCAGCTGGATTGGTGGGAAACAGTCAGGATCCTTCTTTGTGGTGGGTAGAGGGAGAAACTCAGTTGTAGGCCTCCCTACTCAGTGACAGATCTACCCAGCCAGAAGTGGGGAGGGAAGGATGAATGTGCTATCATGACTCTAAGAACAGGTAAAAGTAGTTCCTTAAATAATGTTTTTATAATTAAAATTACTAAAACAGAACACTCATATATGAATGCTTGTTAAGGTACCATGTATTTTTTCTTCTAAAATTGCTAGAAGAAAGTCCATTGTTTCATAAGTATAATGCCAATATTGCATGGTTTAGCATGCAGTGTAGTCAAATGTATATGTGACTGGTGGCTAGAAATCATGACTCTAAGAAGAATATGTTATTACTGCACATCACACTAATCCAAATTTGACTTTATTAGTTCAGAAAATCTTGATTTGTTTTTATTTAATTTATAGTAATTTTACTTAGGAAACCTGCTTTGATTATTTTAGTGCACATTTTTATCTCTCTTGATATGGATAAATACATCTACTCTATATATGTAAATGGCTAATATACAAAATGTCCCCTTGGGAGTTCGACTGGGAGTTCAATTGCTTGCTATGATGTACGCTGACCACCAGGGGGCAGCACAGAACTAAGGAAGGCCCCAGCCAGCAGCCAGAAGGCCCTGATGGGCCCTGATCGCTGGCCAGGCCTAGGGACCCTACCTTTACAGAATTTCATGCACTGGGCCTCTAGTTCTATATAATTATGACAGAGTAAAAGTCACATTCTTCTACTCTATTTCCTGCAGTGCCTGGTATACTACTTGGAAGGTTCACGGAATATGCAGCTCATTTGTTAGAATTCTTTAATCATAAATGAAATTAGTAATTTAAACAACATTCTCATAGCTATGATATATAATTGCATATGCATATGATATCACATAAGGATTTTATTTTTAAAACTAGAGGCCTGGTGCATGAAAATTCATGCACAGGAGGGTGTCCCTCAGCCCAGCCTGCCCCCTTTCACAGTCTGGGAGCCCTCAGGGGTGGGAGGCGACCCGGCAATCAGGGGAAGGCGATGCCCCATCATACCTCTGCTGCTGCCACTGCTGGCAGCGCAAGCCTCAGCTGGCCCTGGTTACCTGAACCTCCGGTGGCCTTGGGTGGCTGGGCAGCCAACATCGAGGTTTGCCTGCACCTCGGGCCAGCCCTGGGTGGCAGGGCAGCCAACATTGAGGCTTGCCTGTGCCTCGGGCTGGCCCTGGGCGGCTGGGGGGCTGAAAGGACTGGGGGACTTCAGAGGCAGGCCTTTCCACACGCCTGACACCCCAGCAGGGCTGAGGGGACTGGGTGCTGCCATCTTGTGGCTGTGGGAACCACCATCTTTGTAGGCATGGCAGTCAATTAGCATATTACCTCCTTATTGGCTGTGGGCACCGCCATCATTGTGATGGTGTGAGGGTCAATTAGCATATTCCATCTTTATTAGATAGGATGTAAAGAGTAAAGTTTTTGAAATATTACTATAACACTATAATTGAGATGATCATTTTAAATGTGAAGTTCTTGCTTAAAATGTGATTTTAGAGTGTAAGAATCAATCAATTAGTTAAAATTCCCCATCATTTCCCCCTTCCATTCTCTCTAAAAATCAATGGAAAAAATATCCTCAGGTGAGGATTAACAACAAAAGAATTTGCTTCACTTCTTCCTTCCAGAATATTGACAATGCACTTGGTCACCTACCTTTCTCTGTCCCCTACCTAAATGGGTCCCAATTAACCTGGGCAAAATAAAAAAAATCAAATTAAAAATAACATGGCAGCTTTGTTAGTTGGTTTTGAGTATTAAAAATAATGTAGATTTTGTGTAGAATTTTTTTACCCTCTGAAACATGTTTTTTCTCTCCTCTTTAGTCATTGAAAGGTTAAAGCCCCATCTAGGGGAGAAAAGTCCTTGCTGAATGTTGTGCGGGACCAGCGAGGCTTTGATTAAAACCAGAGAGTGACACGAGGAACCAGTTTCAGAATTTTGATTACAACAAAACAAAGTTTTATCTTGAAAATGTGTTCATCTCTACTGAACAGCTTGTTTATTTTAAACGTCTTGCAAAATCTGATAGTTTTGCCATCAAGACACTACTGTTTGCAGTCAGACCCAAGCATGTTGGCAGCTGGAAGATGTCATTGCCCTTGACTTTTAAAATATATATATTTTATTGATATTTTTACAGAGAGGAGGGGAGAGGGATATAGAGTTAGAAACATCTATTAGAGAGAAACATCGATCAGCTGCCTCCTGCACACTCCCTACTGAGGATGTGCCTGCAACCAAGGCACATGCCCTTGACCGGAATCGAACCCGGGACCCTTCAGTCCGCAGGCCGATGCTCTATCCACTGAGTCAAACCGGTTTCGGCTGCCCTTGACTTTTAAAGAGAGCAGAAGATGTGACCTTAGTGAGAAGTCACCACAAAAAAGCAATTAAATCCATAAATATAATATGTTCAGAAATGCTCATTCATTTATTCATTCAATGTTTTTCTCAGTGCCCTCTATGTATCAGATACTGTTCCAGTTGCTAAAACTATGGTGCTGGATGAGACAGGCAGAATACCCTCTTCCAAAGAGGTTACATTCTTCCAGGGGTGGGGCATGGAGGGGGGTTGCCAGGGGTTGGAGCTCTTTGGAGAGAGAGAGAGATAATAAACAAATAACAGGATGTTTTCAAATAGTGGAAAGTTCTGTTACTGAGGGTGGAGATAGGGCTCTTTTAGGTTGGATGGTCAAGGAAGGCCTCCTCATGAGGATAGCCCTGGATGACAAAAGGAGCCGGCTATGGGAAGATATGTGGTCAGGGTGGGGAGGCAGAGGGAACAACCAGCACAAAAACTGGTGCTGGGGCCCTGGCCAGGTAGCTCAGTGGTTTAGAGCATCGTCCCGATATGCCAATGTTTTGGGTTTGATCTCCAGTCAGGACACATATAAGAATCAAAAATGAATGCAAAAATAAGTGAACAACAAATTGATCTCTCTCTCTCTCTCTCTCAAATAAGTTTTTAAAAATCTTGTAGTGAGGGACAAAAAGAAGGCTGTTAACTAGAACAAGGGGATCTTAGGTGAAGGAGGTAGGACTTGAGAACAGAGAGGAAGGAGGGAGGGTCAGATTGTCTAGAACTTTGTAGGCCTTGGTGAATTTGGGTTAAAATTTGGTTGGAAACTATTCGAGGATTTCTTAACAAGGGAAATATATGATCTGATGCATGGTTTAAGAAGAGCTTGTTGGCTGCTGGACAGAAAATGGGTTACAATGGGGCAGAAATATAGCAGAAAGTTGTTTGCTTGAAATTTCATTTGACACATGAGCAATGAATTAATCACTTTGCTAGAACTTATATTGGGAAGCAAGGCAAATAATAAATCATTGTTAAGTTATGATTAGCTTGTGGGTAACAAGGAAAATACTTCAATATGATTCTCCTTCAGTCGTGAAATAAAATTCTACTTTGTGGCAAAAATTTTAAAGAGAACATATTTAGTTATACCTTATTCTACTTGCTAGATAATTACTATATCTTTCTGCTGGTTTAGCAAAGGGCATTTTGGTTATCATTCATTTAGTTAAGAATATGAAATTATCCATTTGCATCTTGCTTTTGAGATGAAGATATTTGGCTCTCTTTTAATCACCCACACATGTGAACACATACAAATTAGATAATTCCATGTTTTAGTTATAAATGATTTGTTTCTTGACCCTAGAGCTGTGATGGCGAACCTATGACATGTGTGTCAGCGGTGACACGTGAACTCATTTTTTTGGTTGATTTTTCTTTGTTAAATGGCATTTAAATATATAAAATAAATATCAAAAATATAAATCTTTGTTTTACTATGGTTGTAAATATCAAAAAATTTCTATATGTGACATGGCACCAGAGTAAAGTTAGGGTTTTTCAAAATGCTGGCACGCTGAGCTCAAATGGTTCGCCATCACTGCCCTAGAGAAATGCCCTAACAATTATTTACTACAAAAGAGAATTTGCAGCCATTGCTGCATTTGTGATTATAGTATGAAGGATGTACATGCACATACTCTTATAGGAGAGTATATCTTACATGTCAGATGGGCTATGGGCGCGGAGTTTCTATTTCCCTTGGTTGGAGTTTATTTAGGTTTTGACTCTGGAATTAAAAAAAAAATATACCATTGGCTTTAATGTCATAGTTCTCGCTGTTTAAACTGCATAAAACATGAACATAGCATATCAATTTATTTTGCAGAACTTTCCTCTAGGACTTTGAAATATTCTAAAATTTCCCCACAGAAGTGAATCTTCCTGAGCATAGAAAGAGAAATGGCCCCACCTAATGAGCCTCAGCAAATTCTGACTCAAGAAGAGGCTGTGCTTCTGAGTCAAAGTGCTTAACTATTCTCCAGCTTCTGTTATTGGAAAGAAAGGACCAGTGGTCATTTCATTTTAGGACCGTCATAGGTCTGACTTGGAAAAGGAATTGAATTTTCCACTTCAGTTCTGCATTCACTTACCAAATATTTAACAGGCACTGGATATATGCAAAAATATATCAATTTATGTTGTCTGTGTCAAGGCATCTTCATATCTTCATCAGTGTTGACGCCACATCATATGACGATACTGAATCGCCTAAGCTTACTAGTATATTTGAATCTCTACTTTTAATTAGGTGAGCTTCTAGAGCAGTGGTTCTCAACCTTTCTAATGCCACAACCTTTTAATACTCATGTTGTGGTGACCCCCAATTTCATTGTTACAAATCGAACATAATTAAAGCATAGTGATTAATCACAAAAATGTAATCATATATGTGTTTTCCGATGGTCTTAGGCGAACCCTGTGAAAGGGTCATTCGACCCCCAAAGGGGTCGCGACCCACAGGTTGAGAACCGCTGTTCTAGAGCCTATTGTAGGTGCAGAAATTTTTCAGCACCTGAGTTTGGACATACTGGCCACATGTCCTTTGGAAAATTATTAAGGATCTTGGTGTGCTTCAATTTTAACTTTTTAAAGCTATGGATAATAATACCGACTATATCACTGATTTAATCACATAACTCGAGTTTTCACATGATGCCTACTTGGTAAGCGTCCAGTGAGAGGTGCTGTGTGATGGTTGTTATTACTATTCTAGCCATTGCTCCATTTGGTACTGAGTTTCACTAAACGCAGTGGTAATTTGAAAAACATTCATTCAGTGACTACCATGGACATTTGCACATGTGTTACATGGGCATATAAACATGACTACAATGGGATACTAACTTCAAAGGAATTCGTAGTTTATTTGAGGAGGCATGAGCAGAACTACTCTATTACATAAGAACCCTGTGGGCAAGTGCCCACGGCCTTCGAAGGAACAGCTTTGCTGAGAAACTTCGTCTGTGTTTAGTCTATGCCAGACGACTAAGGGTAGAGCGTTCTCGACCAATGTTTCCTTGAGTTCAGGTTCATTGTTGTCTCTGGTGGTCTTCGGGCTTAGTGAAGTACTGAGTTCTCCTCTAGGAGTGCAATTCTTGTCTTTTGATTTTCGCATTGATTTATAAACTTTCTTTTCTTTTCTTCCCTGGGTGAAATTACCTCCTCTTTTCTTCACACCGATTTCTTTTCCATAAACTTGTAGCAAATGTCATTCTAGGTGAGTACCACCGTTTTTCTTTTCATGATGTGCTTCTTAATATAAATGTTTTTAATAAGATCAATTCTTCTTTAAGAAGCCAACCATAAACCATTTTAACTTTTGGGATTTGGGGCCTCTGCAATTTGAAGTTAGGGTAGTTTTGATTCTTGTATCTTTTCCTATTTAACCCCTCTGGGAAAATCTGCAGGCTAGTTCAGCTCACCTTCTTTAGCAAATCTTTCACCTGAATGCAAAGCCTAATTTCTTGTGAATTACATATGTTTATCTCCTCTTGTTTATTCTGGGAAAAGTCATGTTCTTTTAAGGCCATTTTTGTGGTATTGTTTGCAAAACCTCTTGAGAATACAATGTCATCTATATAACCACAGAAGAAGGGCTTGGTTTCCTGGTATTGTAAATAATACCACAAAACTTGATAGCTTGATGGAAAAAATTACAGAGAATTTATATAATGGAAAGAAAGGAGTTGGAATTGGAGCCATAGTTTTACAGTAGTATAAGGATGAAATTTTGCTGACAATTCTCTAAGGGAAGGAGAACCATAAAGATGCCTTTGGTGGTCATTTTCAGACCTACTTGTTAGATTATTTAGACCTTTCTTAGTCATATGAGTAAATAATTAGTGTGGTTTGGTGATGATTTGTCTTCAGTTTAGGATTAATCATAATTACAGTATACAGAGGGTGTCTCAGTAACCTAGTTATAAATGTGTTTATAAAGTAAAAGCAATTTGACCTCCTAACCTGCACTTTATGTTAAATGTACTTACTAATCTGGTGGATTTTGTAAAAGTGCTTATTAAGTATGTTGATGTGCTTTAATTACTATCTTTAATGACTCCCGGGGTCTGAGAATCAAGCTCCATGAGGAATTTTTAACCTTATCTATACTAATAAAAGGATGTCTTCTGGACATCCTTCTGGACAAAGCCACGGTGGTGGGGACCAAGGCAGAGGCAGTTAGGGGCGATCAGGCCAGCAGGGGAGGGTAGTTAGGGGCAATCAGGCTGGCAGGCAGGTGAGTGGTTAGGAGCTAGCGGTCCCAGATTGCGAGAGGGATGTCTGACTGCCAGTTTAGGCCTGATCCTGGCAGTCGGACATCCCTTGAGGTGTCCTGGATTGGAGCGGGTGCAGGCCAGGCTGAGGGATCCCCCCCCCCCCCGTGCCTGTGCATGAATTTCGTGCACTGGGCCTCTAGATATTTCATAATTTGAAAACAGCTAGTGTCAGGGTCTGCAGCATTCACATTTGTGGAGCAACTGAGTTCATGCAGGGAGATGCAGTCTCATCTACACTTTTTAACTCTGTCCCCTCAGTCTGGATAGGATGGGTAGCCTGCTGATCAGGTGCAGGTCACATGATAGTTCATTCCCTTTGTTTATTTTCCTATTATCCAGCTTCATAGACGCATTCTTCTCCCTTCTATGCCAGCTCTAGATTTTGCTCCCTGCAATCTTTTAAATAAGCCATCTTGCCTTGTTGATCTAAATGTATTTGTTCTATTCCCTTTGTCCTGACTAGGAAAAATCTTGAGAGAGATTCTTCAGAGATAGTGGGAGGCTAAGGTTTGTCCTTCCCAGCCAGTTCTGGGAGAGATATATAACAATCACTCAACTTACTCAAATAATTAATTAATCAGGTGCAAGGCTTTTTTTCACTGGGCACATGCCTGTGTGGCTGAACTATCTATTAATTGCTTGTGCTGTTCTTATTGGTGCCAATATTCTAAATATGTTGACTGTCACAATTGATGTGGTATATTTTCATTAGCAAAATAATATATGTTCATAATATAAACTTTGAAAAAATAGAGAACAGAAGTTGAAATTGTAAGCATCTTTAAAGGCATTTATTTCTTAAGTAAATTCTAAGTACTTTATAATTTCTATGCTCTTTTATTGGTATTTTTATTATAGTTTATAATGTTAGTGTAGAGAAGCGTTTTTGGTTTTCTAAGTTGGTTATGTATTCAGCATCTGCTGAACTCTCTTATTGGTTTTATTTATGTATTGATTCTAATCACTTCCAGATAACAAAAGTTTATCTCTTTTCTTTAAATTCTTATCTACCTCATTTTTTCCTTATAGTATTAACCAGGAATTTTGATACTATGTCAAGCAGTGGTAGCAATAAGGGGCACCCTTCTCTTTCAGATCTTAAAATGCATCTATGTTTTCTCCATAGAGTGAAATGATTGTTGTAGATTTTTGTATATAAATTTTACGGTTTCCTAATTTAAGTCCCTTGTAAGTACTGTATTAGTTTTCGATTGCTGTGTAACAAATCCCCACAGACTTAGCAGTGTGAGGCAGTGCCCACTTTATTATCTCCCAGTTCTGTGGGTCAGAAGTCTGGTGGTTCCAACTGTGTTCTCTGCTCAGGGAAGCAAATCCAGGTAAGACATGTATCTGAAATGGTGAAAATTACATGGGAGAGGGTAAATTTAATCAGAGTCAGGCCAGTAGGCTGTTATCAAGTGAATGGTCGCGTATATATTGAATAATAATAAAGCAAGATTAATTTCCAGTTTGCTATTTATATGACCTGAAGGAAAATGAGAAGTATAGCTATGTAACTCCAGAGAAATAAGTTCAGAAAATTGAAAAAATATGTTAATGATCAAGAAGTTGTCTTATCTTTGTGACCAAACTGCCAGACTGACCCAAGTGTCTGCATGAAATGGAATTATTTTTAATTAGAGAGATTAAAGGTAACCCAGAGTGTCTATTGATTTCATCTTGAACTGTACTCACATCATACTTTGGAGTTAATTATACTGATTATAATCCTGGCTCAGACCCTTCTGAGCTATGTGTTCTGCATCTCAATTTGTTCACCTATAAAGAAGATATAATAAAACTGAGCCCTAATGTTACTGAAAGCAACATTACAAACTTGTGTAGTAATAAACCAGCTCTACCTGTTGGAAATTTCCCTTTGGGAAAACATGTATTTCAGGGTGGAAGTTTTACTGAAACACCTTCTGCTACAGTCCATTTTTGCTACTGACACAGTGTCGCCACCAGTCAAAGTAGTCTTTATACCACTGTTCCTAAAGCATTGTGCCTCCAGTACTACAACTGATTTCTAACTAGCTGCATTCTCTTTATTTCATAGATTAGATACTAATAATTACTTAAGTTGTCACATTTTAGATCAATATTTTTTGAGTAGAATGAAAATATCTTATGTGTCTATCATTGCCAGAGTTTAGAGCATAAGAAATATTCTGTTAGCCTAACTATGGGTTTGAGATAGGTACTCATGGCTAGAAAGAGCCAGAGTTTACAGTGTTTTCAAAAGCAGAGTTCAAAGTAAAATGACTAAAACAACTATCATAACAAGGTAGGACATAAAAGCAAACATACATATATTTTCATAACATGTTTTCTTCTTTTAAGACCTAAAAACTTTGCCTACTGATTTTTTTAAAATTTTCATCATTGCCAAAGAACAGAAATGATGGAGTAAGGAAAACAATTAGAAGTTTGGGTTAAAAAATATAAAATAAGAATTAAACATCTTGAAGACCAGTCAAAAGTCAAAAGAATGAGAGGAAAGGGACTGTTAAGATGAAAATCATGCCATTCTTTATGGGGTAGATAAGAAGAAGGAAAAAAAAGATACTGAGCTTTGTCTTAATCTATCCCTTTACATCTATGGATTAATACTTAAAAAAATACCTTTCCATTCCAGGACAGACAGCTGTCCTCCGCCCTTACATCCTTTTCACAACCATCCTTCTGAAGGTCACCTCAGTTGTGTACTACTCAACTCATCTGACTTACCTGTCAGTCACATCTGTTGTTATAGGCACATGCTATTTGGAGAAATACATTTATTAGCATGTTTCAAATTTATACCAATGAAAATATACTAATAGAAATACTGGGTGAGAGAGTGATAGGATCAGCTAGAAAGAGCACTAGACATAGGCAAGCAGAAATAGAAACCTAAAGACTTAAAAATGAAGTCTGCTGCTTGGCCAGCATGGCTCAGTGGTTGAGCATTGATCTATGAACCAGGAATTATGGTTCAATTACAGTCAGGGCACATGAGCAGGTTGTGGGCTCCATCCCCAGTTTGGGGCATACAGGAGGTAACCAATCAATGATTCTCTCATCATTGATGTTTCTATCTCTCTCTCCCTCTCCCTTCCTCTCTGAAATCAATAAATATGTACATATAAAATGTGCTCTACCAATGCCAAGGATGCCAATACATGAGTCCTTACTGCCCATATCTTGCTCTTGTCAAATCCTGACTCCACCATAATTTAGTTGGGTGACGTTGGGTTACTTAACTTCTCTGTGCCTTTGTGCCTTCATCATAAAATAGAGAAAATACTGTTTTCCTCAGAGTTGTTAACAGGATTGAATAGGGTTATATTCAGAAGTTTGGGTTAAAAAAATATAAAATTAGAACTAAATGACCTACCGAGTAACAACCAGATCACAGATCAGCAGGAGGGTGGAGCAGTGAGCTGCAAGCGGGTGGCAGAGAGCTATAGGAGGGGGCAGGGCAGCAAGCTATGGGGGTGGGGGCAGAGGGGCAGAGGGAGCTACAGGAGGGCAGGGCAGTGGGCAGAGAGCTACTGGCGCATAGATTCGTGCGCAGGGCTACTAGTCTTGTTAATAAATGTAGCCTAGCATCACTAGTCACATTACTGGGAGTAATGTAGTGAAAGATCATAGGCTTTGAAATCAGATAGACTTGGGTTTAAATTCTGCCTCTGCCACATACCAGCACTGTGACTTGGGCAAGTTAACATCTCTGTGATTTAGTTTTCTTATCTGCAGAATCGGAAAAATAGTAACCACAGTGGAAGGTTAGCCAAGATGAAGTGGGTTGATAAATACATTTATAAAGTACTGACATGCCTTTTCCCTTCCCTTCCCCCTACCCTTCTTTGAAGACACAGTGGGGTAAAGAACTTTCATTGTTTCTACTACGCCTAAGGCACCCCAATGGACCACCCCTGAGGCTGGAGGTGTCAGATACTGACAGAGATACTCTACAGCCAGCAGTAGGTGGACCAAAGCTTCTCTAAAGTTAAATGAAGCTAATTGATTAGTCAGCGAGTTTAACAGTAGTTGAATCTAACAAATTATTATGGAGAAGATTCAGGAGGGCAGAAGTCCTTTAGCCAAGATAAAGACCTCTAAGACAGAGAAGTCTGGCTGTAGCTCCTTGAATATACTCCTTCCATATCCTGGCCCCCACTCCCTTCTGGGATCTGACCAGGTGGGAATCTCTGCACCTGTCTCTCCTTTTCACCTTTCCCAGTTATTCTCAATTTTGACCAGAGATCACAACCCTTCCCTAAGGACAGTAAAGGCTTTGGGGGAGATGTTTGACACACCACCTTAAAAGAATTAAAAATTTAAGACTCATTTTCCTTTAACCTTAGTAAATGAGCACTTGGGGGTAGACTAGAGATGAATGGTCTCAAAAAGTCCGAGGCATTCCTTAAGACATGGATTCACACAAGTTTTCTTTCACATATGTCATAGGGTTGTTATGAGGATTAGTTGACCTAATAGAAAGAAGAACCTCCCTAGCATAGAGAAATACTCAGTTCCAGCGTTTGTTGCTATTATTCGTGACCGAGTGTCTCACTCTTAGGTAGTACAGTGTGGTGCTCTGGTTTAAAGGAGACTTACTGCCTTTCCCATGATTCAGGATCCCATACCTCCTTGAATGTCTGGTTCTTGAGAATTGGTGCTAGCCTGTGAAAGAGTCGCTATTGTTCTCATTCAGTTATGAGGAATCTACTTTCATTGGAACTCAGTACAATCACTATTTGGTCTGTAGACCAGATAGTTTTTAAAAACTTTATTGTTGAAAGTATTCATATCTTTTGATTGTATTCACTTTATATTTTTTTATTTTTTTCCTTAAATCACCACATGCAGCATAACATATAAATGTTATTTATTTTTAATGTTTATTATTTTGGTATTCTGGGATAAATGACTATATTTTATTCCCTTGAAAAGTGTCATAGAAAGAAATTGCAATAGTATTTTGTAAGGATTAGCAGCAGAGAACCATGGACAGTTATTCCAAGGAGTTCTGGCATACAGTTTCCCAATAAACAGACTCAAAAATAGTGCAGGTCTGGGAGAAGGGACTAGAATAGCAAATGAAAATACATGGATCCTATGCATGAACCTTCTCTAGAAAGATTAATTTTTTGGTTTTTCGGGTATTATACATCTTTGTCCCCTATGAATTGTTCAGTTTAATTTTAATTTTTATTTTACACATCATTTTCTCAGTGATCATGAAGGGGCAAAGAGGCATATAAAGTGTTAGATTGGGAATGTCCAATTCTGAAGGGAGTGGTTTTACACTGCATGTCCTGTTTTCTTGTTTCTTTGCAACTTTCAAAGTCTTTGGGCAGAGACAGGAATGTGTTGTCGTTTTGGTCATTGGTTAAGCCTCCACCAACAAATCCAGCCGGGAAAAGTCTATTTGCACAACTCTTTGGATTTGGAACACTGAGGTATAGTTTGGGGTGGGCAACATTTCACAGCTGTTGAAAAATTGTGGAATAAGAATTACCATACCCCTTTGTGCTTTTATTCCTCCCTATTATAATATTTCTGTCTTAACTCTGAATCATTCATCATGTGAAAAATATGTAGTTTTAGTGAGTATGCAATAAGTGGGAAATGACTGAACTATTATTACCATCTATATTCAACAATGTAGACATGTATATAATTTAGGTATGAAAAAAGCTCATAGTTGAAAAGATATATCCATCAGACCCTCTGCATTTCAATTTGTTAACTGTTTTCTTTTCTAAGCCTATTATTCTGGAGTTGCACAAGAGTATGCTTTTTTCTGAAGGTTCTTGTAGTCACTGTTGCAGAGATGAAATAATCTTTTGCAAAAATAAACACGATTAAGTTAAATCACCACAAATATGTTTAAGTCTGAGAGTCATGTGTTGAATTGAGGTGGATTTGGTGATTTGTATGATGTGCCTTTTCCAAAATTGCCATAGAAGTTAAAATAAAATGACATTTCTCATTTGCTAATACTCAGAGGTGCTGTGACAGTAGTTATCCAAATTAACACACAGATTAAAGTTCTCACATGGAGATGTAACAGAATGGTCTTTTGGCAAAGCTTCCAGATGGACCTTTTTGATCATCCAGGAAGGCTGGAATGTAATCACATAATCACAATTAGTCCCTACCTCTGTGATTATTCAAGTGCCAAACCTAAAGAGCAGTCTGTGGATGATAATGTTATAAGGGGCTATAACTTGTAAATCAGTGAATTATACTTCAGTGTGCTCTTTCAGTCCCCAAATAACGGTCCCTGAATTAGTCTTCTATGATGACAGAAAGGAGGAAAGGAATGGTCTGGCTCTTGGAATAAGATAACTACGTGTGAAAACACCTGCCTAGGTGAGACCATGTATAATTGTCATAGAAATTGTTTGTGTGAAAATAGAGGTTGATAACCTAAATAATGGTTTTGTACCTGAACAAGTTGGACATTCCACCAGATATGGTTTTGATTATACATTCATTTAAATTTCCATAAAAAGAGTGCCAAGGAGAAATTCAGACAGCCTGCAGTAGAATCGCCAGAAATTCAAAATTAGTCAAATCTGAATAACTGAAGTTTTGATGTACTACAAAAATTTCAAAAAAAAGTACACCTTTTATTGATCACATAGGGATCATGTACCAGTAAATAGCCTTGCCTGTGATATATTTTACATGCCTTTATTATTTACAACACCATAATTTTGCTTTTGCCAGTCTTGCCTCATAGGGCCTTTGTTCATTCAACAAATATCAACTTCCCTACTGTCTTCTCGTTGCTGGGGCTGCAGAGAAACAATCAGACAAAAATATGCTTTCAAGAGTATATTTTAGTGTGAGAGATCAAAATGAGAAATAGATAAAATAAGCAAAATATATCTTATGTCAGATAGGATTTCTCTAAATATTCATCCCTGCATCACTAGCATCTAGATGGTATCTGGACACAGTAGACACTCAAAAACGACTCCCTGCTGTATTGGTTTACCTTTATGACTACGCAAAGGGACCGAAGCATAATTCTTGATTTACCATTGCTTTTCATTATGAGCAGGCACTGGGGTCCTCATACTGACTAAAAGATATACAGATGTAAGAGAAGGGATGATGGAATAACTTCCAGAATGAATCTTTAGTGAACATGAGCTCTGTTATCTATGAGTAAAGTAGCCTGGCAGATTCATTCATATTACAACCTTAACCATTGACATATTGTATTATATGGCCTAAATGAATGTAGATTTTATTGCAAGTGTTATCTATTTCATTCTTTGCAATTGGCAATGAACATAAACTTTTCTTTCCATGCAATTCTTTGACCTCGGTATTTCTTTCTTATCTTAGTTTTTAGTGTCTTAGAGGTATCATCAATTAATTGATTTTTTCCATAGAATATTTGAGCATTTGGCCCTGTCCACTTCTCAGTTAGAGTTCTAATCATTAACAAAGATGAACAATTGTAACATGCTAAATTCCAAAGACAGATCTTTCAGAGAATTACACGTAATAATTCAATGTACCAGGTCGCTCTTGGGAACTAGAGGAAAGGCTGTGCCTGTGATGAGAATATGCACATGATTCTCTAGAATACAAGGTCATGTGTGCTGGCCAGAGAAGAATGATTTCAAGGCTTGTGTGGTGACTATTGACAGAGCCCAGGAGAAATGGCAGGTTTTCCTCATTCTTACCCCAGTTCCCTCACTTCTTTCTGCCAGTCTTATCAGGGATTGAATTTTTCAGGCAATTCTGCGGCACCTCACACACACACACACATACACACACACACACACACAAAGACATTCATAAATATTTCACATTAGTTCTAATTCTTTAGTACCATAGTATATTTCAATAAATTACTTGGGGAAAAAGCACAAATTACAAACGAAATGCATAATCTATATAAAATATTAATAAATTAAGGGCAAACCAAAGGAGAAAATAAAAATCCTGTTATTCTACTATCTAGAGTTTACCAATGGAAACACTGACATATACTTCAGTCTTTTTCCTATGCATGCGCAAAATTACATATGTGTGGTGTTTTGTGTTTTTTTTTTCTTCAAAATTGGAATCACACAATCAATGCAGCTTGGTAACTTGCTTTTAAAAACTTTAATACTGGATCACAAACATTATTGCTTGCATATTTTTTCATTATGTGAAATTACCATAATTTATCTTTTGTTGGATACATAGGTTGTCCCAAATTTTCAATGATATACTATTGTCAATAATGTACTACTGATCCTTCTTTTACATAAATACTCCACCCACATCTTTGATGCTGTCTAAAGGATTGGTGCTTCTCCCAGCCAGGCAGGCAGCCCTAGAGCAACCTCTCTTCCAGGCTGGGCTGGGGGTGGAAGGAGGGAGAGAGAGTGAGAGTAAATGCCAGGGCACTGTCTGGTGTTCTGGAGAAGAGCTTGGACTTTGGCTTGTCTCAGCAGAGGACTCAATGTCTGCAGAGGAGAGAGGAGAGTAAGAGAAATGCATGCCTTGTAACTCAGCCATTTTATCCTTTTTTAAAAAAATCATTTTTATTTGTTTATATTTTTAAAAAATATATTTTATTGATTTCAGAGAGGAAGGGGGAGAGAGAGATGAAACATCAATGATGAGAGAGAATCATTGATCGACTATCTACTGCAGGATCGGAAATCGAGCCTGCAACACAGGCATGTGCCCTGACCATGGAATCAAACTGTGGCCTCCTGGTTCATAGGTCAACGCTCAACCATTGAGCCAGGCCGGCTGGCTGGGCATAACTCAGGCAATTTTAAATTTGCCAATCTCTCAACCAGGCCCCAGCTGTTTCATGCAATTTACACTGACCATCTTTGTTCCCATACATGCAGAGCAGCATCTTGACTGGGCTCTGGGATACTCAGGAACATATCTAGTCAGTAATAGAAAATACATTCATTTAATACTTATGAGGCAAGAAAAATATTTATTCATTCATCTTGAACACCCTCCCCCACCAAACTTAGCAAATAGATTATAAGTTCCATGAGGGCAGGCATGTATCTACTTGTCTGCCATTGAATCCTTAATGCCTAGCACATTGACTAGCACAGAGCAGAGAATCAATACATACTCGATGAGTAAAGAAAAAATATTAGCGACATTATCTCAATCCAACTGCCAATTGGGTCTTGGCCCTGCTTTCTTATAAAGGAAACTGGGCCCATATAGGTTTACTTCTTCAATCCTATTGGCTAACTTAGGGAGCAGTAGTCTGTACTTGACCCAGGTACTGGGGACTGTGCTTTTTTGTGTGTGTTGAAACTTGCTTAATCTTATTTAAAGACAGAATCTTTAGGCCTGCTGTTTGATACATTATTCTCCTGGGAAATGAACCCAATGGGAAAGAACCATTTTCCTCAGGATCTGCATGGTCTTTATAAATCCTTTACTAGTGGATACTGTTGTATTAACATTTTAAGCTTCAAAATATTAGACTATTGTGATGGATGACCAGATTTCTCCGATGACTTCTAGAAATAGCCTCAATTAATAAAATAATAAAATTTTATTCATTCCAACACTTACTGTGCACACCCCGGGTGTTAGCTTTGTTCTGGATATCAGAAATGAATATAGAAGAAGAGATGCTCATAGATACACATGTAAGTGCATAATTATCCTGCAGTGTCATAAATGACCTGACATATAGCAGGGACTTTATTTATAATTGGGTAAGTACAGGGCGCTCTAGGAGCACAAAGGAGAAAGCTACTTGCTAATTCATCCCCGTGAAGCTAGGGGAGATTTCATGGAAGTGAGCTTAGTTTTCGATGGGGTTTGAAGGATGGACATGAGTTCATCAGGCAGAAAAGCGGGGGTAGCAGTTTAAAACAAAGAGAGTCACACAAGGAAAAACGCAGAAGGGCATGGTGCATCTGGGACAAGTGAAGCCTTCACAGAGGTTGGAGCATAGCGTATTTGCAGGGAGATTGACTGTAGAGGTGCACTTCAGATGCATAATCAGGGAGCCAGCTAAAGAGTAGCTTGTACTTTGTTGTGTAAATAATGAAGGTGTTGACAAGGAACATTTATCCTTCAACCATTAGTATCATCAGGCCCAATTAAGACATTTCCTTCTGATAGAGGTCCATTAAGAAGACCAAGAAGACTTGATTTTCTTCTCATTTGGGTTTTAGACTTTGTTACATCCTCTCTTTATCCTGGAGGCGTAATGGTCTAAGCGCTCCTTAATTTTCCAGTTTCACCTTTTGTTCATTTATTTGTTTCTATACCCAAATTCTTTTCAACAATTGTTTGTTCTGCAGATGTTTAGTTAGAAGCCAAAGCTGGGCTCAGTGATTAGACCAGATCTAACATGCAGTGGGGACTGTTTATGGAATTTATTCCACAGTATGGTCTCTTTTTCATCATAGGCAGTCAGAAAATGAACAC
The DNA here is from genome assembly GCF_000147115.1 of Myotis lucifugus. NCBI lineage: Eukaryota > Metazoa > Chordata > Mammalia > Chiroptera > Vespertilionidae > Myotis > Myotis lucifugus. Next base: position 4,705,303 of record NW_005871073.1, read on the forward strand.
ATGAGACCAAAATCTACATCAAATCTGAATAGTAGTACAGAGGGGAACTCATTTCCTCAAAGCCCTTAGAAAATTCCGTAGTATTTTTTGGGATGTTTTAGCCAAGTTAAGGTTATGAGAGATGTAGAAAAGGGAAAATGAAATAGAAGACCTTGGTATCATTGTAGTTACCAAGAAGAAAATTCTAAAAGTAACATTTCAGAAAAATATGATAGGCCGGGTACAAGTTAATATCAGATACTCTAAATTTATTTTGAAAACTCCTATGTATAGTTAGCTATACTTTGGCTTAATTACACAAATACATTTTTTTCTTTGAAATATACAAATGTGTGTTGGCTTTGAACTTACTATTCTCAGAACCGCCAGTTACTAGTATCAGAGTTTGCCCTCTAGGGTCTTTCTATTTGTGTAGATTTGACTTACCATATAAGTTATCATTTTTGCAGTTCTGATGTCAATTTCAATTCAAAGGGTTCAGATGTATGCATCAATGTTTCTGCCATTGTTCATTTCTTTTTGTCAGTATTTTGTAAAATAACATCCCATTGTGGAAGGTGAAATGAATAGCCTGTAACATAGCTAGTTATGTTAAAAAAATAAAAACAAGAAAACTGTAGGACTGAGAAAATGTCTATCAACTGATTTCCCTTGTTTTTTTTTGCAGCTGACGATGGCCAACATTGGAATAAATGGAAATCATTCCAAGGAGACCTGTGAAACAACACTTTTTGCTCTTCGAATGGCAACATGGAATCAAATTTTAGATCCGTGGGTGTATATTCTTCTACGGAAGGCAGTCCTTAAGAATCTCTACAAGCTTGCCCGACGCTGCTGCGGCGTGCATGTCATCAGCTTACATATGTGGGAGCTTAGCTCCATTAAAAATTCCTTAAAGGTTGCTGCGATTTCTGAGTCACCGGTTGCAGAAAAAGTAAATCAGCAATCACCTAGTTTAATAGGACAGCAAGTCAGTGTAGGTATGGGACAAAATTAAGAAACGTTTTGGCAATATTTTAATTAATTGGATAACTTTTTAAAGCCTAACTGGAATATTCCGGCCTCAGCAAGTAGTTTGGGGGGCACTTTGGTCAGATTCAGCTTTTGAAATTTGTAAAATTAACTGTTTAATTACACATTTTCACTTTGTTTTGTCAACTTCAGATAAACGCAATGAAATAATGCCATGGAAGTCAAATTGAAAACAATTTTGGGCTTACCTGGGTTATTTCCTGCTTTTGGAATGAGTGACTCTGTTGAGTCCTAAAGCATTCACTTGACCTGTTTGCCTAAGAGCATCTTAAAACTACCTGCACCATGAAATGGCTATTTGGGGTCCCTGCTCCGTAGCTGTTCCTTATAGACTAGGCTTCATGAAATGAAGCGCTCTTGATTTTTGATCTGGCCTCATCCTGTGACCTCAGCCAATATAGGTATGGTCATGTCACATGAGAATCACCATGGCTTATTATAATGACCTCTGTATACACCAGGTGTGGCTGTCAGGTTGCCTGGTCTTGCGAGCCTGTTTAGAATGAGCCTATCTTTGTCATATTTGACAAATGTGACTGCTTGCATTGGTTATTATGAAGGCGAGTGGTTTTCTTGGTAAGTTGTAGATTTGCCTAGTTTTCAAATAATCACCCTTTTCTCTGAAAATATTCTAGTGCAAATAAATAATTTTTAGAGAAACAAAGGCTCTGTCTTAGCACATATGGAGGCGATTTGCACTATCGCAGTTCCTGAGAAGCTCTGCCATGGATCATGCAAACGGAACTTCAACCCAGTGGTAGGTGCAAAGAAGCTTGGCAAAGGCACTATATTCTGAGCCGTCATTTCTGTGTCAGAGAACAAGAGAAGCACAATTTATATATAAATATACAAAGACAATCTACAGGTAGTGTGTTTTTGCTTTCCACTTCTCTCTCTCTCTCTCTCTCTCTCTCTCTCTCTCTCTCTCTCTCTCTTTCTCTCTCTCTCTCACACACACACACACACACACACACCCCAAAGAACATCAAAAATTTCTGTTGAAAGCAGCTTCATTAAATCTGTAAGACAGAATCTTCTAAAGCTGGAGCTACCAGTGTTAAAGGGAGGATTGGCAATCAGCCAGGCATTTGGAGCTCATTACAATGGTTAACCAAGAGATCAAGGGGTAATAATCTTTCCCCAAATTTCTCATGAATACTTTAGACTTTTTCTTCACTTGTTTGTATAATTCAACCCATGGAGTTTTAGTAATCCTTCAAAAAGTCCTGGGTCCATCAGAGCATAGGCAGGTAGTTCTGCTTTATCACAGAACTGTAAAAGAATTCATTGTCTTCATTAACTGGGGTATGTTTTAAAATTAATCTTTCCTGTGATACTGATTTCAGATTCTCCAGGAAATTTGTGCAGTTCAACTAGACTTAAATTACATTCACAGGTTTTTGCTTTTGATTGGTAATGTACATTGGAAGTTATTGTCTACTTTTGTGAATTTTGGAAAATTCTCACGAATAAGTTAAAATAAATTAAGCAAATAGTCTCACTGAAGACTTAAAGGCAAGCATTTTTTTCAGTGAATTTAAAGGGAAACACATATATACACACTGACACATATATTCTCAATTTAAGACTAGTAAATGATTAATCATACAAATTTAGTTTATTCTCATTTATAGAGCACACAGTAGATGCTCGATAAATACTTGGCTAATTAAATCACAAGAATTCTTGGTATGACATAAGCATGGAATTGCAAAAATTTTGTACATTTTTAATTTAAATTGGCAATGACATGTTTATCGTGAGATACATGTGCATATATTTGTGTATGTATATGTATCTCCAGTGTATATGCTTTAAAAAAGCCATTGCAATTTATGATTGCTGTTATATTATACAAATGTTCTCTTGTGTTTCAAGAGGACTTAAAGCCCAGAAGAACTCTGAGATGGTTCAGAGATGATATCTATTTCTTACAGCTGCTTAAGAGCGTGGGTGTCCTGTGAACCGAGGCACAGGGAACCAAAGCTCCATCCTTCTTCCTTATGCTGGGTAGGAGGCTGCAGCGACCTGGGAGAGGTGTGAGGGGGAAACTCATTCAGAGTTCCAGTCCTCTTTTCCTTGAGACTTCTTCTAATCGCATGGCATCATTGTTGTTCTATTGCTGTGATGCCACCCTGGCCACTGTGTATCTCTATGGAGAAGATACGAGGACATGACCGTATGTGGAAATGCAGGAACATGCAAGGTTTGGGAAGTGACAGGGGACTCACTCTGTGCATATCCTGGAAGGATTATCTATATTATTTGAGCACAGGTTCAGGACAACTAAAGTGTTTTTATGATGATGCTAAATCCAAGAAGTAGACACCAAAAATTGGAAATAAGTTTAGTAAAAGAAAATACGTTTACATTGTTTTCGGCTTCCGCCCAAGGAAATGAAGTGAATACAACCATGTGCATATCTGACTTCAGAATTTTATTCCTGTTATTATGCATATTTCAGTGTAGTTAGTAATTTATTGTATTATGAATAATAGAGTGGAGCATATAACTTTCATATAAATGTTCAAAGTGGAAGCATATTTGTTCAGATTACTAGACATAAATAGTACAAATAATGTTCAACCAGTTTACCAATTTTGACTTTTCAAGCCCTGTTTTAAAATTCATAATTAGACCAGAGTAACTGAATTTCCCTTGTCATTGAGTAAAGTAGTATCTAAGCAACTTATATTATTTGTCATCTTATTTCTGGGGAATTATATTATTATGGGCAAATGACTTGAAAGTGCCAAGCTTTTCCTGAGGTTAATGAAGTCTTAAAAAAATAAGACCAAAGAAAGAAAAAGAATCCAATAGAAAATGGGTTTTTATAATTATGAATACAGAGCCAGATAATGCTGACTCATAATTAGCCATGGATGTGTCCCCAACACCAGACTTTTTACTGGTGGATTTAACTCGGTGATAGAAATATGATTTTTAATTTTTTTCTAAAGGCAGAAACTTGCTTCTACTTATCTGTATTGCAAAAGTGGAAGATACTTTAAGGTTCACACACACACACACACACACACACACACACACATCTATGTAACAAATGGTCTTGTTTGCCCATTTTCAGACTTAAAAAGAAAAACATGCCTTAGTTGTGTGTCTAATCTTAGAACCCAAGTAAGAGCACTTGTTTAATACATAGAGTGAACTTTCTGTAAAACTTGCTCGCTACATTCATCTGTATCGTCATCATTGCTCCAAATTAATAAACTGCCTAAGGTCAAATACATAGAATGTAAATACACGTTTTCTTACTTCTTCATCTGGGTGTCAGAATATTTTACCACCTAGTAAGTAATGTTGGACTTCAACTTGTTACTGACATAACTTAGATGAATGTCTTATGTGAATAAATGTACTTTGTGCTCTTCAGACTTGTTGGATTGTGTAAGGGAGTAGCTACTGATATGCATATTTTGTGGCTTGCATTAGAGTGCCACTCATAATTTTCATGTGTTGACCAGTTTAAAACTTCAAACAAATGATTTTATAATAAACTTGGACTGGTATTTATCAAGAGTGGTTATTTTTTAGGAAAGTCATATAAAAGTTGGAACTCTTGAAACTAAACTCCCATTTTTATTTGCTATGCCAGTGATTTTCAACCATTTTTATCTCATGGCACACATAAACTAATTACTAAAATTCTGTGGCACACCAAAAACTATTTTTTTTTGCCTATGTGACAAAAAATAGGAATAATTTTGATTCATTCACACTGGACAGCTATCGTGTTGGCACTTGTCACTTTTTTTTCCTAAGAGGTCAGTGCCCCTGACTAAATAGTCAGGATTACATGTTTTCAGAATTCTTGTGGCACACTGGTTGAAAATCACTGTGCTATGAGATGGAAAGAAATTAAACTTGTTTTCCGTTATTATCTTTATCCATCTTCTACCCACCCCTCTGTGATATCATCTTTCTTTTTCCTATCTCACCTGACCTAGGTAGGTCATACTTATAATGGGAATCTGGTCATTTCCATAACACAGTGACCTAGAAGTATCAGGATAGCTAAGATATATTTGTGATAACACCCCCAAAGTCTCAGTGCCATAAATCCACACATGTTTGTATCTTACCTACGGGAACTCTGCTCATTGTAATCCCTCAGAGACCTCAGGAGACAAAGCAGCTGCCACAGTATAGGTAGCCGTTTGCCATGCTACAGGGGACAAGGCGGCATGGTGCATCATGCCCTGGCTCATAGAGCTTCCACCTGGAGGGAACGCATATTACTTTTGCTCACACTTCTCTAGCCAAAGCAAGTGATATGGCCCTACCCACTTCAAGGGGGACAGGGAAATGCAATATGACATGCCCAGGAGAAGAGCTGAAAATAATTGGTGGACAGCACTGATTTCTATGTTGGGTAAAATTTTTTTTTCCATTCATGCCTTCCTAATATAGTTCAAACTGGAACCACATGTGTTTGTCTTTTTAAAATTTGTTATTATTTAGGAGCATCATTGGATGAAAACCTTTAGGACTCATTCCTCTTAAGTATCTATCTATATAAAAGCCCAAGCGACTGTCGCAACCGAAACAACTGAACGGACGACTGAACAGGCTGTGTGGGGCTACCAGGCCGGCAGGGGGGTTAGTGTGGGATGACCAAATGACTGAGCAGTGGGCTGCGTGGAGCAACCAGGCTGTCAGTGGGGGAGGGCAGTGAGGGGTGACCAAATGACTGAAAAGCAGGCTGTGTGGGATGACCAGGCCGGCAGGGGGACAGTTGGAGGTGACCAGGCCGGCTGGGGGGGGGCAGTTAGAGGCAATTAGGCAGGCAGGCAGGTGAACAGTTAGGAGCCAGTGGTCCTGAATTGTGGAAGGGATGTCTGACTGCCGGTTTAGGCCTGATCCTAAGGGGTCCTGATTAGAGATGGTGCAGGCTGGACTGAGGGGACCCCCTGTGCACGAATTTCGTGCACTGGGCCTCTAGTCTATAAAGAAAAGGCAGAATGAATGCTACGTACATGCCTTCTATGCTGTTTGCAATTAATAGACATTTTAGATGATAAAAAACCACTATAAAATAAAGAGTGAACAACTTGGTTCTTAAAAATGAGAGAGAAGTGAAACATTCCTATATAATGCCCATGCATTGCCTAGTTGCAGTATTGTCTGAAATTGTTGCCTTTCTAATAAATAAAGATGTTTGAAATATAATTTTGTCTTTGCACTTTCAGTTTCCTTGTGATAGAAATATGTGTACCTTGATATACCCCATGCCACTGAAGTCAAGTAAACTGTCAGAAAACCTGAGGACTTTAAGAGCACCGGAACAAGATTAAACTACTTTCCCCCTCTTATTCTCCAAGTGAGAACAGCCCCTTCGTTTCGAACCAAATCATGACAGTAAAGGAAGTAAATCAGAATCTTGGCTAAAATTAGATCTTGCTAATCTGGAGCTGTAAGTTTATGTATCAAGTGTTCTGTTTAAGTTTCCACAGAGAGTTACTGCAAAGAATTTCTGCATGTCATATTGAATTTCTGCAAGAATAGCAACTAAAAGTAATATGAAAAAGATATGACATGCAATTATGAGAATGTAGCCTGAAGATCTTGATGTTATCAAGCAATCTCATACTTGCTAAAGTATATTATTTAGTTAATCTAGATAGTTTATGAAAGAATAGTGAAAATACCATTTGGCATACATCTTATTCTTAAAAAACTGAAGGCAGAATTATTGAAATCTAAGAGAAATACATTTTGGATTTGGAGTATATTTTACATTTCTACTTATAAAAGGATATACATTCAGTCTTCGTGTTTCATATTTAATTTAATTTGAATTAATTTCAGTATTTGATTGGTAAAATCCAAATTAACAAAATACCTCCAGTGTTACCCAAAACATTCAATAAAACTTGAAAAAATACTCTGTTGTCATCATGTGAACTTTCCCACATTAAATGAGGCAATACTACACACTACTACACACCAATATAATTTTAGTTTAAAAACAAAGATCATACTAGATGTGCTGTTGTGTTCTGCACGTTTTTAGTTCCTGTCAATTCATACAGAATATCCTTTTCAACAGCTGAATAGTATTACATACTTGGACAACTTTCTTTGAAGGAGAGTTGCTTTGGTTTCTAGTTACTTGCTGCTTTCAAATAATGGTATTTGCCATAACCGGTTTGGCTCAGTGGATAGAGCGTCGGCCTGCTGACTGAAAGGTCCCAGGTTCGATTCCGGTCAAGGGCATGTACCTTGGTTGCGGGCACACCCCCAGTGGGGGGTGTGCAGGAGGCAGCTGGTTGATGTTTCTCTCTCATCAATGTTTCTGACTCTCTATCCCTCTCCCTTCCTCTCTGTAAAAAAATATATATATATATAAAAAAAAAATAATGGTATTTGTTCCCAAAGAATGCCATTTCAAGATGAACAAGATGAACGTCCTGACAGCGTCTTTTCATGTATGTGTTTTGTGGAATTGGAGGGGGAGGGAGGAGTTAAGGTATGCTCATTTTCATTGTTGATATGTGCTGCTAAATTGTGCAATGTGCGCTCCCATTCTCTTCTAAGAGAAAACGCCCTATTCCTGACATCACCCACTGTGTATTTCCGTAATCTTTTCATTGTCACTGATCTGATTGGAAAAAATAAATCATATTTACGTCATTTGTTGTTATGTTACTTGTATTTCACATTGCTAATGAAGTTGAGCTTCTTTTCATACTTTTGTTAGTCATTTGCCCTTCTTCTGCATATTTCCTGTTCCTGACCTTTATCCATTCTTAATATGTTAATTTTTTTTTACTGACTTACGGGAATACTGGGCATATTAAGGATATTATCTCAGTCTTTTCGGGTTCCTGGACCCAATTCCAGTGTGCGTGTGTGTGTGTGTGTGTGTGTGTGTAGGGGAGAGGGGGTCCCCCTATACCAATAAACAATTCTTGGACACCCTGCATCAGATTCCATAGGTTAATTGTTCAGTCTTCCGGGACTGTTTCTTCTCCCTGGTCTCCCAGCTTTTCAGATGCCAGCTGCTCTTACTTCTACATCTGACTAACTGGCTATAGATGGAGGTTCCAATGATCCCCCAACTTAGAATGCCAATCGAAAGTCCAGGTTGTTATCTGTACTGGCTATAAATCTGAGATTCCCACAACTCCTTCCTTATATTCAATTAATTTGCTGGAAAAACTTGCAGAACAAGATTGCTGGTTTATTGTAAAAGAATATAACTCAGTAACCACCAGATGGAGGAGATGCAAAAGGCAAGGTTCATAGGAAGGGGTTGCAGAGATTCTCTTCCCTTCTCTCTGGGCTCACCACTCCATGCACCTGCATGTGTCTATCAACCCCGAGGTTCTCTGAACCTCATCCTTTTGGGTTTTTATGGAGGTTTCATTACCTAGGCATGGTTGATTAAATTACCGATCACCAGTGATTGAACTCCATCTCTGGCTACTCTCCCCACCCTGAAGATGTGGGGGTGGGACTGAAAGTTCCAACCCTCTAATACCAATGGTTTCTCCATTAGCAAAAGATACCGTTATAACTCTCAACACTTATGAAAGCCCAAGGAATTTGGAACCTGTGAGTCAGGAATTTTGGAGGAAGACCAAATATGTATGAGAAATATATTTTGGTTATCTTAATGACCCAATATATATGACAGATGAATCACAATATTACATTTAGCTTGGGCTGCTATAGCAAAATACCATAGACTAGGTGGCTTACTAGTAAATAACAGAACTTTATTTCTTACATTTCCGGAGGTTAGGTCTAAGATTAGGTACTTGGTGAGGGCCCTCTTCCTAGCCATCTTCTTGCTGTATTTTTATGTTGCAGGGAGTGAGAGAGAGTTGTTTCTTCTTCTAAGGCACTGATTCCATCATGAAGATCCTGTCCTCATGACCTTATCTAAACCTAATCACCTCCCAAATGTCCCGTTTCCCAATACCATCACATTGTGGAGTATATGCACATCCTTATACCTTAAACATATACACTGTGTGTGTGTGGGGGGGGGGCACAATTTAGTCTAAAGTTGTTATTCACACTTAATTTTTTATATATGTTACAAATACTTTTCTTTCAGGGTACCATTTTCTTCTGCATTGAAGGGGTCTTTCACCATACAAGTATTTTTACTTGGGCGCAAAATTAATCTTTTATGAATTCATTGTTTTATTTCTTGTTTAAACACACTTTTTGCCACTGGAATAAGCATTTCTGGAGGCCCCCATGGGAGGATGAGAGGGGGTAGAAAGCTTTGTATGCGTGGAATTACATCCCTCAGTTCTAAAGTCCCATTTCCCTTAATCCACTCCTAGAAGAGGTGCAGCAGGGGACTCAGCAGAGCAAGAAGCAAAGCCAGTGTCCAGTTTCCATTCCATGGCAGAGCTTGGTCTGGTGTAGCCTCAAGCTAGTTAAGTCCATCACTCCGTCATCTGTTGGGCCCACATGTCTGTGGGCCACGTGCACAAATTCAGGGGAGCCAAGAGAGCACACCCGCTGCAACAAGAGTCCTAAGAGTCCCACATGGACCGCAAGGCAAGAGAGGGGACTCCTTTATTTAGGAGCTTAAGTATCCCAAATATTTCTGTGCTTTCAGTGGCCACGCCTACTCTGGCCCATGACCTGTTCCCAGATGTGACTGAGGCAAGTTCCTTTCCTACATCACCCAGACTTCACTGGGCATGCCGCTAATACTTGCCCTTCCCTATGCTACTTTCCAGTTATTCATAAGTTTATCACATCGGTATCATCAAGACATGGCCTTTGAATTATGTTTCTAGTAAAGAACGTACTGTTAGGCAATGCTATTTTTTTCTTTTTTCCTATATGCCTTCTGTGACCAACAACAGTTTCCAGATGGTTAAGTGAATTAATTAGAAGGTGTATTAGTTTTCCAGGGCTGCTATAACAGAGTAGTACAGACTGAGTGGCTTAAACAACAGGGGTTTATTTCCTCACAATTCTGGAGGTTAGAAGTCTGAGATCAAGGTGTCAGGACGGTTGATTTTTTTCTGAGTCCGATCTCCTTGTATAATAGATGGCTGTCTCTTCCCATGGCCTTTTGTCTGTATCTAATTTCCTCTTTAAACAAGGACACTAGTCATATTGGATTAAAGCCGCTCTAGTGACCTCATTTAACCTCAGTTACCTCTTTAATAATCCTATCTCTAAATTCAGTCACTTTCTGAGAAACTGGGGGTTATGACTTAAACATAAGCATTTTGGAAAGGCACAATTTAGCCCACAGGAAGAGTACAGACAGTGCCATTAAGGTAAAGTTATAGTAACTGGCCTATACAAGGATTAAGCCTATTCAGGTTTGTTATCCAGTGGTTCTTAAACATCAGCATACAACACTTTTACATGGAAGGCTTGCTAAGTCAGATTGCAGGGCCCCAACCCAGTGACTGATTCAGTAGGTCCTGGGTAGGCCCAGATAATTTACATTTCTATTGAGGCTCCAGAGGAAGGTCTCAGGCAAGGCTGGTCTGAGGAACACACTTTGAGAAACACTGGCCTACTTAACTAGGCTGACCAGCCACAGATGGCATAATATGAAACATACAAAGAACCATAAAGCTTTTTGACAATACAGTATTGTATCACTATTTCAGTACAGGCAACTTATTTTTTTCTAAATACTCTCTCACCCCCCCTAAATCCCCCAAGTCCCAAGCAAATTGGTCCTGAAAAAATGTAAGAGCCTTGCAGAAAGGGGATGAATGAACATGGGATGATACAGATTGACAGTGAAAATCATATACAAAAAGACAAAGCAGACATAAGTGAGGCCACAGTTTAACTGGTTGCAAATCTCTTACTAGTGTCAAAAGGATTTTTGTCATGTGAGCAGGCAAAATTCCAATAGTAGTCTGAAAATATTACTTACATTTTGTAATTATAACCAAAAGACCCCTTTCCTTGAAAAAAAAGAAAAAGTGTAGGGAGCGGCTATAGGGTTAAGCCTGGGACTGACCTGTTGGCAAAGCCACAAACAAGTCCCAGCTTAGAGGGCACAGTCCTCTTAGCATAATTAGGCTTGACCTTATGAGGCTCTCTAGATCTTATCTGGGTAGCTAATGGGCTGAGGGAGATGCAGCAAGTGCTGCCAAAACAAGTGAAACTCACAAGAACACTGTAACTATGGTGACCACTACCTTGTTTACCTCTGACTATAAAATAAAGGCTCAGCTTGTCCCTGGATCTCTCTCTGTGGCCTCAGCCAGGCACAAGAAGATCCACCTAGACCCAGCTTATTCTCTTTGTCTGTCTTTTCTTCATCCTTCACTGTCCTCCCTCAGGCTTGTGGAGCCCTTGGCTGAGCTGGCTGGGCACAAAAAAGTATAAAGCTATTTGGATAAACTTTACATTTTCCTTCCTACACTTCCAATGTTTATAATTTTTGTTGATGTCTTCATTTTCCACTTTTGTTTGAGTCCAGTTGGTCTTAAAATAATTTTCTACTCTAATAAAATAAATCTTTAGTCAGTTGTTGGCTTTCCCAAGGGGTACTGAAACTTTCTCAATTTCCAAAGAAAATATAATACTAATACTTTTGGGACTAGTGAATTACTAGTGTGGACTTTATTAAAAACAATTAGAATGAAAGTAGAGAATAAGTGGGCCAAAACTAAATAAAAATGCTTGAACACAAAATATCTTTCTATGGACATTAAAAATAAAAGGTCTTTTACGCAAGTCCAAATAAATGGCATTTGTAAGGTAAGGGGAAAAAAAAAAACTACAGGAGCAAAAGCCCAGGCTGTGCTTTTTAAAAATACAATTCTACCCAGGAAAGTTCCTCTCCCTTTTAGGAGTCATATATCATTGGTTACTGGGAGACTAACAAAAGCAAGCATAAACACAGATAAGAAATGTTTTAAGTAGTCACTTTAAATACATCATTGTGAAATCTCAGTGCCAAATACACTAATTTATAAAACTTGAATTATTAGAAGAGTTGAAAACAGCAACAGGATATAGTCTCCTGAAGATTATGACAATTTGTCATCACTTTATGATTTTGGTTTTATAAGATTAAAGGTTTCCTCACAGCAAGTCTCAGAGGAAAATGCAAAACAGAGTTCAAAAATATACTAAGAATGAGAGGATCTAAAATTAGAAGCACTGCGTAGGGATCTGCTTTCCAAGTTATGGTTAGGCAGATATTAAAATCGTCCATTAGTGACGCTTTTAATGATGCCTCAAGAAATAATGGCATTTCCCAAGAGATTGAATTCTTCAGATTGATCTATGGCTCCTTAGCTTATTCTCTTTTGATTTGTGGTATGCACCTCCCAGCCATAACTAAGTGTAATAATCAGAAACTTGTGATGATCAAGAACCCCATGTGCCGAGGCCTTGAGTGTAAAGGAGCTTGGATTTATGTGGTGGCTGTGGTTTTGTGCTATAAGAAAGTGGTAACAACTGGCCTTTGTCTCTAAAGATGTTTCCCTAAACATGTTCCAGCCGTGGGCAAACTACGGCCCGCGGGCCGGATCCGGCCCGTTTGAAATGAATAAAACTAAAAAAAAAAAAAGACCGTACCCTTTTATGTAATGATGTTTACTTTGAATTTATATTAGTTCACACAAACACTCCATCCATGCTTTTGTTCCGGCCCTCCGGTCCAGTTTAAGAACCCATTGTGGCCCTCGAGTCAAAAAGTTTGCCCACCCCTGTGTTAGCCCATCCTCCATGCCTGTGAACATAAGATTGTTGGTGCTATACTTATTTAAGCCCACTGCAGTTTATGTTCATCTAAAATAGAAATATATTTTGGACCAGCTTGCCTTTATGTATCAGGAGAACTTATCATGGCTTGTGATTCAATCCAGAATTGAGACAGCAATTCACTCTGGCCTAATGAAGTAACATCAACCACTTAGCCTAGAGGCTGACATTGCTGTCACTCACCTGTATGTGTATTTAGAAACTTTCCATAATCCTGATTTGTGGGGAGTAAGCATGATGGAGAAAGAATGATTTTACTGTCTTTAGCTTCAGAAGAAAAATGTCTGCATATTTCAAGAATGGAAGATGATCTACCATTATATTACAACATTGCTCTTGGAATTCAACTCTCATAAGCATTACCAGTAATCATTTACAAGATTGTTACCATGCCCTGAAATTCAACATTTCAATTGTAATTCCGAGTAAATTTTGCAAGCAGGTAAGACAGTCATTATTAAATTTGTAATGACCAATGCCACCTGAGAAAAAGTCTGTGGTTCAACCTCCACTTATCTGACACATCCTATATAATAAAAGGCCAGTGACCATAACGGTGTAACAACTGGAACAACTGATCGACCAGTCGCTGTGAGGTGCATTGACCACCTCTCAGTCCCTCCCCCAGCCCGCAGGCTTCAGTTGCTGGATGGCCAACAGGGAACCATGGGGGAACCAGGATGGCGGTGGGGAGGGACTGGGGACTGGCGAGTGGGCGGAAGGCAGACCTCTTGGTCCCTCCCCCGCACCCGCAGGCTCTGATCATGGTGAACAGGGAACCATGGGGAAGTGGGGTGAGCGGCGGTGGGGTCGGACTGGGGACTGGTGAGCGGGCAGAAGATGGCCCTGATTGCAGGCTAACCCTACCCATGCACGATTTTGTGTGCTGGGCCTCTAGTCTATTTATGATGACTAAGAGATGGTAGGTGGCTGTTGAGTTCCAACATGTAAGCTTCTTAATTTTGCTGTTCTTTGCTCTGGCCGCTGCTGGTTAAGTATCGCCATGTTTTACCTGATCTACAGCTGCCTGGCTTGTTTTATCCCCAATACTTTGTTTGCCAGAGTGTCACCACTTTGACCATTCACATTGAATGTAAAGTTTTCTTCCTAAAAAAATAATTATGCCTATTTTACCTACTTGCTTTCCATTTATTGTCATTCGTCATTGCCTTCAAAATTAGGTCCAAACTACTTAGCATGATGAACAAAGCTCTTCATGGTCTTATCTGTAGTGGATCATTTCTGATGAGTCGGAGCAATTTATAAACCATACTCCCTGCTCTGAGGTTGCTGAGCCTCCTTCTATCACTACCAGGATTGAGACTAACTGGACTTGACCATGAGTAGGCTTCTTTATCAAGTTGTGAAAATCCGATGCTCTTGCTTGGAATTTAAGATGAATAAGCTTACCAATGATCTAATTTTATCTTTATTTGATATTATTATTCCATTATATTAGTGTGTCATTCAAGTAGACAAGATCTATAGTTTGGTGAAGCTGTTAGATAAAAGCATAGAGAAAGGATTAAAACACAACTGTCTGAAGCCCCAGGCTACACGGCTGCCATGAAAAGTATTTAAATATGGTGGCAGAATTAAAGAGCCACATGAATTACCTAATTTTCAGGGCTGGACATTTGGAATCATTATAAGAATTTTATTTGTCTAATGTTAATTAAAAGTTATTAAAGGATTTTATATTTAGTATATCTATGCCAAAAACTCACATTATTTCCTCCCAGAAATATCTGCATTATAAATATGTTTAGTAAGTAAATATTCAGGGGGGATGTATTACACTTAACAAATATTTATTTTCAGTTGATAATTGGCTTTAAGAAATTTTATAAAAGCACTTGACATGATTAATTTTTATACACTTCTATGCCAGTTACAAGGGGCCAGCTGGGAAAAGGGGAATGTGTGTGTGTTTAGGGTAGAAGGGTGAAAAATACATTTATGAGTAGACTCTGTTCCAGTCATTGTGCTTTATGCACATTTCTTTTTTGGGAGTTAGGGGATGGCGGTGGTAAGTATTCTTAGTTTTATTTATCTAATTGCCTCAAATTTAATACACCTTCACTGGGGAAAACGTGGAGGGCGAAAAACAAATATAGAACTATACCCTTTCTCTGTATCTGTCCTTACTATGTAAAAATTTTAAATTAATGTAATACAGTTCTTAATAATTAATTAAATGAATCAATTAGGGGGGCAGTTCACATATAACACTATATTAGTTTCTGGTGCTCAAGATAGTGATTTAATACTTGTATACATTGCAAAATGATCACCACAACATGTCTAGCTACAATTTGTCACCATACACAGTTACAAATTTTTTTTTATTGTAATAAGAATTTTTAAGATTTACTCTCTTAGTAACTTTAAAATGTTACTTTTCAAATAACAGTGCCATGTTGCTAACTATAGCTAGTGTGCTGTACATTATATCTCCATGACTTATTTATTTTATAATTGTAAGTTTAGACCTTTTGATTCCCTTCACAGATTTCATGCCCCTGCCTCCACCTCTAGCAACCACCAATCTGTTCTCTATATCTATGAGTTTGTTTTTTTATGTTTTTATTTGTTTTTGATTTTACAAATACATGAAATCGTTGTATTTGTCTTTGTCTTATTTCACTTAGCATAATGTATTCAAGGTTCATCCATGTTGTCACAAATGGCAAGATTCCATTTTTTATGGCTGAGTAATATTCCATTAGATTCCACATCTTCTTTATCCATTCAGTCATCGATAGGCCCTTACATTGTTTCCATATCTTGGCTATTGTAAATAATGCTGCAATGAACATCTCTTTGAATTGTTGCTTTCAATTTCTTTGCATAAACACCTGAAGTGGAATTGCTGGATCATTTCGTAATTTATTTTTTTGTTTCTTCTTGAAGAAACGCTATACTGTTTTCCATAGTGACTGCACCAATTTACAATCCCACCAACAGTGCACAAGAGTTCCCTTTTCTTCACATCCTTACCATCATTTATTATTTTTCTTGTCTTTTTGATGATAGCCATTATAACAGGTATGAAGTGATATTTCATTGTGGTTTTAATTTACATTTCCCTTATGATTATTGATATTAAACATCTTTTCTTATTCTTATTGGCCATCTACAGGTCTTCTTTAGAAAAATGGCTATTCAGGTACTCTATTCATCTTTTAATTGGATTTTTTTTTGTAATTGAGTTGTATGAGTTCTTTATATATTTTGGGTATTAACCCCCTATTGGATATATGATTTCCAAATATTTTTATCCTATTCAGTAGGTTGCCTCTTCATTCTGTTGGTAATTTCCTCTGCTTTGCAGAAGATTTTTAAGTTTGATTTAATCCCATTTGTTTATTTTTACTTTTGTTGCCTTTGCTTTTGGAATCAGATCCAAAAAATCATTGGCAAGACTGATGCCAGGGAGCTTACTTAAGCTTATGCTTTCTTCTTGGAATTTTATGGTTTCAAATCTTATGTTCAAGACTTTAACCCATTTTGAGTTAATATTTGTGTATAGTGTAAGACAGTGGCCTGGTTTCATTAATTTGCATGTGGCTGTCCAGTTTTCCCAAAAACTTTTATTCAAGAGGCTTTTTTTCTATTGTATAGTCTTGCCTCCTTCCTTATAGATTAATTAACCATAAATGTGTGGTTTTTTTCTGGTGATACACATTTTTTTTAATCCTCAAGAAACCCCATGAGACATGTATTATTATCACTACTTTACAATGAAACTGAAGTAAAGAAAAAGGCGTTGTGATAAAAGGCGTTTATCACATCTTAACTGTAGTATTAAATGTTAATATTGTAGAGGATTATGTCAGCATCCCCCTTTTTGCTCCCCCTCACTCCGCAGAGCCCCCTAACAACTGTTAGGAGAACGGCACTGATAACATGTTGGTTGGGAGGAGAAGATAAACATCTAAGACAGTCAATCTCTCCCGTGAGATCTAAGTTTAATTTTTGTCATGGGGATGTTAAGTGACTTTGCTCTGTGAATTCCCAGAGTGCGGCTACAAATGTGATGCTAGAGGCTTCCAAATTCCCAGTTTTTAAAATGATTGGTATCACTTTTTTTCAGTGGGATAGTGAAGAAGGTTATGGAAAGAAAAAATTACAAAGAATGAAGTAGTTCAGCACTTGGGGGCAGCCAGCAGAAGATGCAGCTACAGAAATCACTCAGCTCTGGACATGAACGCTTCCTTATACAGTAGGAAGGCTCTTGTGCCATGTTCATGTTTCAGAAGTCAGAGCTATACTCTGGCTTAGGTATTTTGTGCCTTCAGGATTTCTATGTCCATATACTACTTCAAAACTGTCAAGTATGAGAGACTAACAATTTATATTGTTGAAACAAAGTTTTCCTTGGTCAAAATCTATAAGAGGATAAAAAACTGTTTAGCTTGTTTAATAATTTGAAAAATGGTTGAGCTGGAGCAAACCTTTTTGCAAGGTATACTTACTAGAATTTCTTTTTTTTTTTTCACTAAAAGTATTACAAAGGGTATTACATAAGTGTCCTTTTTTTCCCCCCCGCCCTTGACAAACCCCTGCCCTCCCTTACCCCCCAGTGTCTTATGTCCATTAGTTATGCTTATATGGATGCATACAAGTCTTTCGGTTGATCTCTTACTCCCCTCCCTCCTGTCCCCCAACCCTCCCTGGCCTTCCCACTGCAGTTTGACAATCAGTTTGAGGCAGCTCTGCCTCTGTATCTATTATTGTTCAAAAGGTTGTAATGGTCTTTATTATCCATGAATGAGTGAGATCATGTGGTATTTTTCCTTCACTGACTGGCTTGTTTCACTTAGCATAATGCTCTCCAGTTCCATCCATGCTGTTGCAAATGGTAAGAGTTCCTTCTTTTTTACAGCAGCATAGTATTCCATCGTGTAGATGTACCACAGTTTTCTAATCCATTCATCTACTGATGGGCACTTAGGCTGTTTCCAGATCTTAGCTATGGTGAATTGTGCTGCTATGAGCATAGGGGTGCATATATCCTTTCTGATTGGTGTTTCTGGTTTCTTGGGATATATTCCTAGAAGTGGGATCACAGGGTCAAATGGGAGTTCCATTTCCAATTTTTTGAGGAAACTCTGTACTGTTTTCCATAGTGGCTGCACCAGTCTGCATTCCCACCAGCAGTGCACAAGTGTTCCTTTTTCTCCACATCCTCTCCAGCACTTGTCGTTTGTTGATTTGTGGATGATGGCCATTCTGACAGGTGTGAGATGGTACCTCATTGTTTTTTTGATTTGCATCTCTCTGATGATTAGTGACTTTGAGCATGTTTTCATATGTCTCTTGGCTTTCTGAATGTCCTCTTTTGAAAGGTGTCTATTTAGATCCTTTGCCCATTTTTTGATTGGATTGTTTATCTTCTTTTTGTTAAGTTGTATGAGTTCCCTGTAAATTTTGGAGATTAAGCCCTTATCAGATATGACGTTGGCAAATATGTTTTCCCACGAAGTGGGTTTTCTTGTTGTTTTGTTGATGGTTTCTTTTGCTGTGCAGAAGCTTTTTATTTTTATGTAGTCCCATTTGTTCATTTTCTCTTTAGTTTCAACTGCCCTAGGAGCTGTATCAGTGAAGAAATTCCTTTGGCATATGTCTGAGATTTTGTTGCCTTTGTATTCTTCTAGAATTTTTATGGTTTCCTGTCGTACATTTAAGTCCTTTATCCATTTTGAGTTTATTCTTGTGTATGGTGTAAGTTGGTGGTCTAGTTACTAGAATTTCTTAACATTATTTTGGGAAGTACAGTTCTTGATAAGCAGAGCATAGTTGTTGTTTTTTTTATGTTTGTGACTTTTTCTGTGTACTATTCTCTTAGATACTAATTATATAAGAAAAAGACTAGAGCCAAGAGCCATAAAATAAACATCCCAAGAGTCACCAATACCACTATGTATCCTTGATCTTTGAGAGAGTAAATCAAGATGGCATACTACCTCCTGAACATTCATATTCATCAAAAAGAAGGATAACCAGGAAAGATCGAGTAAGTCACTTAGGGACCAGATTCAGTAAGGCTTAAATTGTTGCTTTATTTTCCAGTGTTAACTTGCTTGTTCCTCAAGTGAAATATATTTCTTGTTCCCACATTCCTAGGAAGTGCTCGATGTGGTTTCATCCTTGAATATCTGAGACCAAGTGAGAAGATATTAAATGGAAACTAGCTGAGAAGGGAAAACTCCATCATTCTCTGACATGGATTTTTTTTCATTATTGCAAAGACAAAATTTAATTTTTAATTCTTAGTTCGATTTAAACACTGCTTTTAGTACATTGCTGATACCAGCCTTGCAGAAAGGGCTCCGGAGAGATGTTCATAGCAGCACACACCTGTGGCTCTTCTTTGGTTCTGGAGGCTCCAGGGAAATCAGTATTGCTTCGTGAATTACATTCTCTAGGCCTCTCTGTGTGAGTGCAGAACACTCCACATACCTGACGGCCTTCAGGCCACCGGTTGGCTTTCCAGCATACGCTGGAGTGATAGGTTTCTGTTTGTTCTTGCAAGTTTCTCAATAGTAGAGGGGTCATCTCTGAGAGCAATTTGGGCCCCAACAAGCAAGAAAGGGGTCTTTAAACAGTGGCGAGTTATCCCAGGCACCCATTTTTCTTTCACGTTTTCACATGAGGATGGAGAGACCACTGAAAAACAGGCTAGAAAGAAAACTGTGGATAACTCTGCGGTCATAATTTGTCATACTCCTCTTGCCCTGCAGTATCAAAAAGTCCAAGAGTATATGGCTCTCCACCAACCATAACTGTGACTGCATAGTTGTCAAAAACAGTGGGTACACACTCAGATGGGAATTTGTTTGTTATGTAGGGTATCAGGAGACATGTTTTACCAACAGCGCCATCACCCACACAATGCCACTTACTTGTCTGCATTGCCGAAACAGTTTTCTATCCACTTTATTTCAAATCTGATGATGACCTCAGCTTCTCCACCAGGGTGTTGGCAGCACTGCCTCATTCGGACATGCATTTAAGAAATTCCTTCTGGCCCGCAGAGAACTTTTATCTTAGACCAAATTTGCGCTCTCTGTGATCATCTGTTATTCATCTCTAATTCTCACAATTTTCTCTCCCTACAGCAAAATAAGTAAACTTAAGCATTGATTAATAGTAAAAATATGTAGGATTAATCCATGAAATCAGGTTTCTAGGATTAGTCATAATCCAGGATAACCCAGTGGAAAGACACAGTATATTAAATGTGTCCTTTACCAGTAAAATAGAAAA
Source organism: Myotis lucifugus (assembly GCF_000147115.1). Lineage (NCBI taxonomy): Eukaryota > Metazoa > Chordata > Mammalia > Chiroptera > Vespertilionidae > Myotis > Myotis lucifugus. Next base: position 4,725,343 of record NW_005871073.1, read on the forward strand.
CAGAACAAATCTCCCTCTTGATTGTAATAGCATAGTTATGGTGCCTTGTTCTTATTGTCAATTACTTGGAGAAGAGAATGGCTGATTTTAGCCTATTTAGACAACCTAAGGTTTTGGAAGTAACAAAGTTCCACACTTTTTTCAGAAATGGATGCTGCTCTTTCTATCCTTTCCCCACCTCTCCACAAAGCTGAAGCAGAAAGAGAAAATAGGAATGAATACAATGCCATCATCACATTGATGGGTGAACCTATAGGACTGAGAGCTTCTAATCCAGTGGTTCTCAACCTTCCTGATGCCGCGACCCTTTAATACAGTTCCTCATGTTGTGGTGACCCCCAACCATAAAATTATTTTTGTTGCTACTTCATAACTGTAATTTTGCTACTGTTCTGAATCATAATGTAAATATCTGATATGCAGGATGCATTTTCATTGTTACAAATTAAACATAATTAAAGCATAGTGATTAATCACAAAAACAATATGTAATTGTATATGTGTTTTCCGATGGTCTTAGGCGACCCCTGTGAAAGGGTCGTTCGACCCCCTAAGGGGTCGCGACCCACAGGTTGAGAACTGCTGTTCTAATCAGAAGTGGGTCACTTTTCCAGTGACTACTGAAGATGAAGAAAAGTTTACTCTACCCGTAGGAAATCTCAGTTAGCTAATCGAGTAGGCTTCCTTGTGACTTAACTCCAATGGCATTTCTTGCTGCAGCTGTGGTGCCTCTACCAACAACTTCACAGCTTACCTCACTCTGTTGTTGCTCACAGAGAAGTGTTGAGGAAACAGGGAATCTATTGTCTCACCACAGAAAATTTAAAAACACAACCTTAACCCATGTTTTAAACAAAGATTTAAACTAGATTCATGTCTAGTTAGTGGAGTGCAGTCGTTTTTTATAGCAGGAATTTTGCAGTGGTGCTATTGATCTTATAAATTTGTAAGAGAGAACCTACAGGGGCAAAGAGCCTTGGCTAAAATTCAAGATAGTCCTTCATGGAATAAAAGTTTCTGAGTTAAGATTTTAGGATACTTTTGGAAATATGATTGTGCACCATATTGTGCCTATAATTTTACTCTTACCATGCATTCCATTAAGTATAAATAAAGTTAATTATCTGTAGAGATAGTAGGGCACGAGGTATCTAATAATAGATATTTACATAGATTGAAAAGAAGATTAAATAATATCAATAAACTAGTAGTCCTTTTCTTTTTCTAGAAAGAAGTAGCATGGACAAACTTATTTACAAAAAAATGAATTCACAGTAATCAAATGTGTCATTTAAAAGATATTCATAATTTTAGGGGAAAAAATCAGATTCTTGTCAAAAACACTGCAAAAACCAGTGAAGTAAGGGTGCTGATGGAATAGCAAGTGAAGTGAAAACAAAAAATGGAGAAAAATTCCAGGTTTTGGAGATTCCTGAATTGAAGCTGGTCTGCCCTGAAACCAACTACAGCTGTTGGTCTGACCTATCAACCTGAACTGCATGAACAGTCAGGGAAGGGGACTGCCACAGTGACCTTGGCCTGCTCATTGCAGATGTCCACCCTCAGCTTTCCTCACTTCCTCCTAGTATAGAAGAAAAACAGAAATGCTTCATTGTTCTTTCGATGTGTCTTTCCTTCTTTGACTCATTTTTCATTTTCCCTAAAATGCCTGTGTTTGATCCTGGTTCAATTTTCATGTAATGCTTGTTGCTAGAAGAAAAAGAAAAAGTGAGTTGTGTGCCTAACTATTCTTCTACACTACAGCTTATTCCTCCTGAAAATAATATTCCAAGAAGATCTTCTTTGTTCTTAATTTTCATTATTAGTTTGTAAAGCAATTGATTTTATTAAATTCTTTTAACAAACAGGATTTTTTTTTAACGCTGTGACCTAGAATTGGCTAAATAAAACCCATTATGGAAGATCTTTTGCTAAAGATTTTAAATCATTAATCACACATCTCTTGAATGCTTTGTAATGTATTTCTGGAATCAATGTGGTTGATATTTTAGAGATATTGCCTATGCTTTTGATGTTTTAAAGAAGTTTTAAAAATACCAGGGTCCCATGAGGCCTACCCTTTCCAGAATAGTCAAGTACATTAATCACTAATAAAACGAACCCAATCTTTTTGATGTGTACCTCTTCAATATTCATTGATCATCACAGTGTATTATGGAATGCACTAGGTGGAGAATATTCTACTGAATGTTTTTGAAATCAATGTGGAAAATTTTAAAAGTGGAAATGAAGGCAGGGAAAAGTAGATCAGGAGAAAATCCATTTGCAATGTGCTTTTTATTTACAAATCATGAGTCTTGTGCCTTGATAAAATAAATAATAATGATTATTTAACAGATTAGGGCAGATATGTGATTCCATTTGGGATAAACTCAAGCTACTTTGATGAGCATAATGTTTATTAATCTTAAATTATGGTTTAGAATCCTGTGTCTCCAAAACTAGAACTGAAACCCTTTCTGATGTGAATAAAATCAACATGGAAATTTATCAAGCCAAGTACATGGAGGATTCTACAAATGAAACAGATTAAGCATTTCAATGTATCCATTCTCCAGGACAGTCTGGCCCCTGGGCAAGAGTGATCAGGACACTCCCATCAGCACATATTAAGGTGGGTAGGAGAAATGGAAGCACAGCATGGAAGGAGAGCACTTCTTTCACTTGGATTCCTTATGTTAACCCAAGGGTTTTTGCCAAGTTTTTGATGTTTAAGACTTCAGTAAAAGGTAGAAATAAGGAAAGTATAAACCAAATAAGGAAAGTCTAGGATTGTTTCCCATTTATTGAGGTGCTTATTATTCTAAACTAGAGGCCCGATGCACAAAATTTATGCACTGGAGGGGGGGATCCCTCAGCCCTGCCTGCACCCTCTTGCAGTCCGGGACCCCTCGGGGGATGTCCGCCTGCTGGCTCAGGCCTGCTCTCCCCAAGGAGTGGGCCTAAGTTAGTAGGTGGACATCCCACTCGCAGTCTGGGACCCCTTGCTTCTTACCGCCCACCTGCTCGCTGCTCCTTACTGCTCAGCTCACTACTCCTTAGCACTGCCGCGGAGGCAGGAGAGGCTCCCGCCACTGTTGCTGCGCTTGCCAGCCGTGAGCCCTGCTTCTGGCAGAGTGGCGCTCTGAATGTGGGAGCACACTGACCACCAGGGGGTAGCTCCTGTGTTGAGCATCAGCCCCCTGGTGGGCAGTGTGCATCATAGTGACCAGTTGTTCTGGTCATTCTGCTGTAATGATCACTTAGGCTTTTATTACATAGAGTAGAGCAGAATGTTCAAAGAGACCTGGGAAACAATGACAGTCTGATATTTTCACACCAAGAGTGGCTTGTCAAAGGCTGGTTAATTTCTGAAGCCAGCACTTAAGTCAATGAGTGAGAATTGTGCTTGACAATCTGAGATAGCACCTATGAAGCACAGTATTTGAGCTTTTGTGTATACAATAATATGGAGGAATAGGTATATCTAATGAACATAGAAATATGTTCTATATATTAAAGATAATTATGTAAAACAATCTTTATTACTATTTACATATTTTTCCACTTTCTTTTCTTTTTTCTTCTTTTGCCAAGCATGCAGTTCAATTTTAAGTTAACTACACAATGATGTGACTCCTCTAAAAAAGAAATAATTATTTTAGTAAAGATTTCATTTAACAAGTGGCCTCACCTTTACCAGAACTGTATATATTATTTCATTTAATCCATACAATATCACTGTGAGATAGGGATTCTTGATCAGTTTTATAAATCTGACACTGAGAAAAGTTTATAATCATGTCGCCAGGATCGGTACACAGTTGAGTCTGACTCTGAACCTCACACATTAAGTTAAAGTGCCTGTTCATGTAACATGAAAGTACATGTACATTATACACACACATATATAGTACTGTTATATTTCTCCTTGAATTGCATATTCAGCTTAATCAATAAAGTGTTATAATTGGATTCAAACTGCTTTAGTTCTTACATTCTGAATTGCTAACTGAAAATCTGTTGGAGGGAAAAATTGATGCTCTGAGACCTCAAAGAAGAATAATGAGAATCTCAGTATATGTACTAGTAAAATCTAAAACAAAACAAAACAAAATAAAACAAGTGAAAATGGAGCTCATAGATAAAGAGAACAGATTCATAGTTGTCAGAGTAGAAGATGGGGAGAAGTAGAGGAAAGGGTAATGGGATTGAAAAGGTACAAATTTCAAGATATAAAATAAATAAGTCATGAGGATGCTACATACAGCATGGAGACTATAGTTAACTAGAGGCTTGGTGCCTGTAATTTATGCATGGGTGGAGGAGGGGCCCTCAGCCTGGCCTGCACCCTCTTGCAATCCAGGACTGCTGGCTCCTAACCGCTCACCTGCCTGCTTGTCTGATTGCCCCAACCACTCTGCCTGCCTGTCTCATTGCCCCTAACCACTTGCCTGCCTGCCTGATCACCCTTAACCCTTCTGCCTGACCGATCGCCTCTAACTGCCTCTGCCTCAGCCCCCACCACCATGGCTTCATCAGGACGGACATCTGGAATGACATCCAGAAGGTCGTTTAACTGTCCAGTCTAATTAGCATATTATGCTTTTATTATTATAGATAATACTGCATTGCATAGTTGAAGTTGCTAAGAGAGTATATCTTAAAAGTTCTCATAAGAAGAAAATGCATAACTATGTTGAGAAATGTTTACTAGACTTATTGTAATTACCATTTCTTAATATAAACAAAATATCTAATCATTATGGTGTGTACCTGAAACTAAAATAATGTTGTATATAAATTATACTTCAATAAAAAAAAGAATAATGAGAAAGCCACTGGTTCCATTGAGGATGATATCCCTTAGAACCCACTCTTTGCAGAAGCCTAATTATTGGTTATAAGTAGATATTAAAAATATAAGTACCTAACATTTAATGGGGACTAATTAACTCAAGTCCTGGTTAATCTGTATAATATGGTTTCCAGCCAGTTTAGATCATTTTTCTCTCTTCATTACATATCTGGGTAAATTCGTTTAGTTCACTATTTTTTAAATTTGCCCTTTAAAATAATTGTCATTACAATTTTGCTCAAGCACTTTCTTTTAACTAAAATCCCTCTTTACATTTCCATCTATTGAAATTCTACTAGTCTCAACTGGCACAACCATTGCCTTGAAGTTCCCACAATACCCAATTAAGGTATAATTTCTTCATTCTTTGAATGCTTATGGTACTTTATCTTATCATTTTATGGCTTATGTATTGTATTTTTCACTCTGTTTATTTATATACATTTTAAAATCTCCTAGAGAAAAAACTTCTTGCTTCATTTGTCTTTGCATTCTCCATAGGACCTACCTTCCAGAGCTCAGTATATATTTACTGAATAAAGGGTGATTGAGGAATAAATAGTCACAGTAATTCCAAACCAAGTAGGGCAAAGAGTAGTTTTTACTAGAACCATTTGGGGACCCAGAAAAGGTAAGTGCTTGTTCAAAGTCCCTTGGCTAGTGAGTCATGGAGTTAGTGATTATGAAATGTCAGGCCTTCTGACCACTTGTCCAGCATGCTTCCTCCACTAACCCACTTCCATGAGGCACGTCAGTTCCAGAAAATCATCAACTATGCCAAATTTTTATTGCTTTCCTACTATAATATGGTTAGGGATATTACAGAAGATAACCCTTATTTTTTTTTTAACTACACTTACATTTCTCCCCAAATATTTTTATATTCTACTTTTCAATAACTTTCTTACTGAGATGAAAACACATAGGATCAAGTTCAGCATTTTAAATTTAGCAAAAGGTATTAATTTGTTTAGGTAATGAGTTTTTTTTTCATTGTAAATATGCATATCCATTTTCTTTGCTCTGTGAAATTAATTATGATCTTTAATCTTGAAGATTTTGGATTAATATATTCTATGGCTATAGTATGTCATCATAAAAGCAATGTGCACTCCAAAAATACTTATTGAAGATAATTATTCAAGTCTAATGTTATCTTGTGAGTACCTCATTTCACTTTAGAGAAGAGCCATTTACATAAGAGCTGATGAAAAAGCATAGAACAAGTATGGATTGATCAAGTCTTGTAGCTTGCAACATGCGGGCTGCTCTCTGATCGCTGGGAAGGCAGTTCATTTGTGTAAAACATTTCATAAACATATTATGCATCCATACCATATCTGTAGGTTAAATAGATATGTTTCTCTATAAAAAGTTTTATTTCCAAATTTAGATGTGTGGTTAATAAAATGATAACTCATTTAAAATGATTGGCTTCCAGTTGGAGAAAGATAAATATCACATGATCTCACTAATTTGTGGAATATAATGAACAACATAAACTGATGAACAAAAATAGATCCAGAGACAGATAAGCATTGAACAGTCAAATTGTAGAGGGAAGGCAGGGGAGGAGAGTGGTAAGAGATCAACCAAAAGATTTGCATATAAGTATAACCAATGGACACAGACGCTAGAGTGGTGACGACATGTGCTGGGGAGTGGAGTGGCCAGGGAGAGGTCAATGGGGGGGAAAAGGAGACATATGTAATACTATATGTAATACTTTAAACAATAAAGAATTTTAAAAAATAAAATGATTGGCTTCTTTCAAAAAAAATGTTCTTTATGTTGAAAGTATTACAGATATTCCTTTTTCCCCCATTGATCCCTTCTAGCCCACACCTGCCTTCACCACACTATTGTCTGTACCCATGGATTATGCATAGCCTATACAATAAAGAGTTAATATGCAAATTGACCCTCACTCCATTACACCATCACAAGATGGCTGTGCCCACAGGGAGGTAGAGTTCCCGTAACAAGCCGTAATGAGTGATCAGCAGGGACCTGAGGCTGTGCCCCCCACCCAGCGGGGCTTGATGGGGGATCTCAGGCTGCGCCCCTGCCTGGTGCCAGGCCAGGGGACCTGAGGGTGCGTCCCCCCATGGATGGGCGGGGACTTGACTCTGGGTTCCATGGTGTGCCCCAGACTCTGACAGGAGGAAGATTTTCATATACATTTTACTAATTTTCTTTCATCTCTGACACTTCTATTATTGAGAAAGGGCAAATAGCATTATTAAAATATTTCCTCTAATTAACTCCTTTTTAATGTGCACAAATTTTGTGCACCAGGCCACTAGTATGCATATAAATTCTTTGGTTAATTTCTTTCCACCCACCCCCATGTCCCTTTGAGATTTTTCAGTCTGTTCCATGCTTCTATGTCTCTGGATCTATTTTGTTCATCAGTTTATTTGGTTCTTTAGATTCCACATATGAATGAGGTCATGTGATACTTGTCTTTCTCTGACTGGCTTACTTTGCTTGGCATAATACACTCACAGTCCCTCCATGCTGTCTCAAAGGGTAAGAGATCCTTCTTTTTTACTGCTGTATAGTATTCCATGATATAAATGTACCACAGCTTTTTTTATTCACCCATCTACTGATGGGAGCTTGGAGTGTTTTCAGATATTAGTTACTATAAATTGCACTGCTATGAACATAGGGGTGCATATATTCTTTCTTATCAGTATTTTGCATTTCTTAGGATATATTCCTAGAAGTAGAATCACTGGGTCAAATGGCAGTTCCATATTTAATTTTTTAAGGAAACTCCATACTGTTTTCCACAGTGACTGCACCAGTCTGCATTCCCACCAGCAGTATACCAGGGTTCCCTTTTCTCCACATCCTCCCCATTTTGTTTTGTTGATGATAACCCATTTGAACTCCCAAGGGGACAATTTGCATATTATGCTTTTATATATATATATATATATATATATATATATATATATATATAGATAATAAGCCATGTTTTGACTATGAATAAAGATAAGTCTTTTGTTGATAGCCAAGCTTTCATTTTTCTTAGCTAAATAGGAGTGGAGTTGCATGGAATGTTAAGTATCTTTTTATGTGCTATTGACCATTTATCTATCTTCTTTTGTGAAGTGTCTAATCAACTCTTTTGTCCATTTTCTAATTGTGTTTTTTTTTGGCTGTTTTATTGTTTTTGTAAGAGTTCTTCATTTAATCTATATATAAATATTCTGTCAGCTATATGTATGGCAATTTTTTTTTCAATCTGTGACTTGGCTATTTATTTTTTTAATGGTGTCTTTGGATGAATAAAATTTTTACATTTTGTTGAAGCCCAAGATTTTTTTTTTCTTCTTGTGTCCGATCCAGGAAATCTTTGCCTACTTAAAAGAAAATATATATTTTTATATTTTATTCTAAGAGCTTTTGGCTAGCAGTTTCATGTTAGGTTTATACATTTTATTAAATGATTTTTTTTGGATATGGGGTATGTAAGGGTCAAAGTTTGTTTATTTCTATATGAATATCCAGTTGATCCAATATCATTTGTTAAAAACACTTTTCTGATCCCATTAAATTGTCTTGACACCTTAGTTGATCAATTGAATGTGTATGTGTGGGTCTATCCCTAGGCTCTATTATTTTTTTTCCATTGTTTTATCCTTATGTTGACTCTACATTTTTGTATTACAGTAGCTTTATGGTAAATTGCAAAGTGAATTTGAAAGCGGGCAGAAGTCCTTCAACTTGTTTTTTCTCTTTTCAAGATTATGTGCAATTCTAGATACTTTACATTTCTATATAAAGAAAATCAGTTAATCAATTTATCCAAATCCTGCTAAATTTATATGATTATATTGACTATAGATCATTTGGGAAAATGCCATCTTAGTCTTATCTATGACCACAACTATATTATAGGTCTTCTCTAATTTCTCTCAATAATGTTTTGTATCTCAGCTATTTTTCTCAAATTGGGTAATCTAAGAAAGTACTTTGTCTTTTTTGGAAACAAACATACTCTAACCCTTAAGTTAATCAGCAATTTGGATATTGAAAGCAAATGGATCTGTTTAGGAAAATAAATTCTTTAATTGTTAGGTAAGGACTGAGGGAAAGGTTCAATTGTCTAAAATGGCTAAAATACAAAGTACACTTCCCTTTGGACCCTCTGCTTTCCAGGGGAAAACTTATGAGAAATATCTTCTCTGTTTCAAAGAAATCACAATAAGCAACCCAAGGCTGACTTAATTGTTTCCATCAGCCAGCAAACAATTAAAAGCATAAAAAATGTACTCCCTAAAACAAGAGGCTGGATTCTAAGAATAGGATAAATAAAGTACATGTATTTCTGTGTGGGATCTTATAGTAGAATAGAAATAGGCACTTAAACAAATAATCCTATATAATAAAAGCCTAGGTAGAGTTGCGCGATGTCATCACAAGATGGCTGCAGCGACATCGTCACAAGATGGCTGCCACAAGATGGCTGGCAGGGTGTGGTAGTTGGGGGCAAACAGGCCAGCAGGGGAGGGCAGTTGGGGGTGACCAGGCTGGCAGAGTGGGCAGTTAGGAGCAATCAGGTCAGCAGGCAGAGGAAGTTAGGGGTGATCAGGCTGGCAGGGGAACCAGTTAGGGGCAAGCAGGCAGGCATGCAGGTGAGCAGTTAGGAGCCAGCTGTCCCGGATTGCAAGAGGGATGTCCAACTGTCGGTATAGGCCCACAGGGATTGGGCCTAAACCGGCAATTGGATATCCCCCAAGAGGTCTCATATTGGAGAGAGTGCAGGCCAGGCTGAGGGACACCCCTTCTAGTGCACAAAATTTGTGCACCGGGCTTCTAGTGATAATAGATTGTCATGTGTTTTGTTAGAAGAAGCTACAAGGAGCAAGATTTCTTTTTAGAGAAAATGATGAACATATTCTAAAATGTATATGAAAATGTAAAAGATCTAGAATTGCCAATATAATCTTGACAAAGAAAAGCAAAGTTGAAGGATTTACACCACCTTATTTCAAAATTACTATGAGACTTACTGTAAAACTACTATAATGCAAGAAGTATAGTATTGACACAAGACAGAGGAAAATAAAATGATAACTTCTACTTGTAAAGTTCTTTAAAAATTTAAAGTTGGATTATTCATGAGAAAAGTTCAGCATAATGTCTGGCACATATTACACAATTAATGTTAATGACTACCACTAATTTTTTTATATGTGGTCACACTTTATCATCATAATAGTTCTGTGGTAAGTATTATTATTGCACTTCTGCAATGGAGGCCCAAGGGGATCAAATGACACCAAGTAATTATTAAGGGCCAGAATTGGAACTCACATACTGTTTTTTATACATTATTAACCCTTGTGCATTTTATGCTGAAAATATAAATAAAAGGATGTAGCACTTTCTCAGCTCCAGTGCTCCAGTTATCTCATAATCAATACCCTTGTTGCCTACCACACTGTGATTTTGAATAAATGCACAGTTAAAAATGAAAAGAAGTCCAACTGGCATGGCTCAGTGGTTGAGCCTTGACCTGTGAACCAGGCGGTTACGGTTCAGTTCCCATTCAGGGCACATGCCCAGGTTGCGGGCTTGATCCCCAGTGTGGGGCATGTGGGAGACAGCAGATCAATGATTCTCTCTCATCACTGATGTTTCTATCTCTCTCTCCCTCTCCCTTCCTCTCTGAAATCAATAAAAATATATAGTTAAAAAATGGAAAGATGAACTCAATGGGAAGAGCAATACCAATCGATATGATCATGTTGTCTTAATACATCTTTTCCAAAAGCTTAAAGTATGAAAAATATATGTTATTTCAGACTTTGTGTACTCTTTTGACTGTTAGGTGAAGTAAACCAGATTGCATTTTGAGATTCCTATCCCAGTTTGGTGCTAGATAGAAAACTTTTCACATGAAGAATAATGCTGATAGGGAAAATCACTATTATGGTGATCTTGTGAAGATTTTCTAACATTTATTTATTTCACAAATATTGTTTGAGTACTTACTATCATCTGTATTTTGAGTACTGTACTTTACCATCAATTGAATTTGTCTAAATAAACACATTTTCCATTTGTTAGATTTTCAGGACTTGGAGTACATTTCAATTTTATACTTCACCTCTTACATACTCTTGTACTCTGTTTTGTTCCCACCCCCCCAGGTTTAAACTAAAGCAGCAATTTTAGAACCAGAAGACAGAGAACACAAAAGATAGCTCAGTAGCTGGAGGAAACAATGTTGTTGGACTGGTATTTTAAAAGAAAATATCTTCCTAAGAGCAGAAATGAAATTAATTTTGTAAAGATCTTTAAAAAATTTTGATATCCTTTGATCTGGAATGCTACTCATGAAGCCCTGTCTGAAAACAGAGAGGTGGCATCTCTGTATTGGGAAGGTCTTTCATTTAGTATTTTGCCGACATTAGTATTAGTTTTCCTCATCATGCTGCTTATTTGGCTGTTAGAGAAATTTCATGTCCTTTGACTTCAAAATCTAGGGAAGCTCCTAAGGAGGGAATAAGCCAACAAAAATTCTAATTCACTTTATTGGTTGATGACATGACCAATTACTGTCTTAACTCCTTCTGTTTTGATTTTAGATAACATCCAGCAGCTTCTAAATAGTAATAGATCACATACTGCTCTTAGACCCAGGAAAGGCCTGCTGTACATCAGGTTTTAATAACATAATTTTTTTTTCTTGAAGAATCTTAATTGAACATTCCATATCTGGGGAAGAGGAAGCATTGGAAGATTTTAGCATTACACTTTTATCCTCAGCATTGTTGTTTATATTAGTTAATTAAAAACAAATTATTCTGTTAGTGAAATGTTAAAGAATCTTAACATGGTTGTTGTTATGCCAAGAGTAATAGATATACAACATATGTCATGCACATTATGAAGAAGAGGAAGAATCCTACACTTCATTTGTTGGAGACATATAGTCCCTTTGTTGGCCACTTGAGAATGAAGAAAATTCTCAAAACAAAACAAAACAAAAATATAGTTTGCTAGTCCGTTAGAGCTTGAAACCAAAAAGAACATGTAGAAACAAATGCATTCTATTTTATTAAATCATACTTAAAAGAGAATTTAACACATTGTAAAAATAGTTTTTTAAAGTGTTTATTTTGTCTAAAACTTTAAGCTCTTAAAAGAAAATATTAAGCAAGAAATAAAAATACATTTTAAACTATTTACTTAAACCTTAATATAATTTCACGTCATTGTAGAAGGAGAAGATCTTTTGCAGACTAATGTGAAAGAATTTTTGTTTTCATTTATTGAGCACCCCTCCCAACACACACACACAAAGCCTTTTCAATTGCTTGCTGTTATTCTTTATAAGAAGTTTTATTTCTTTTTCTAAAAGTTTTGATACCTATGAAAATATAAATGTTCCCAAGACTAATAACAATTAATACAATTTAACCTTTAATGAATGCCTATTATAAACCCAGATTTAAAAAATTTTATTGAATTTATTGAGGTGATATTGGTTAATAAAATTATATAGGTTTTAGGTATAGAATTCTATAATACATCATCTATATATTATATTGTGTGTTCATCACTCCATGTCAAGTCTCCTTCTATCACCAATTATATGACCAGTTAAACTGAAAGTGAGTTGCTGAGGAAGAAGGAACATCATTTAGGTAGTTTCTTTTCAAATTCTCTATAATTTATTCCCATAGCATAACTTGATTAATTCCTATAGCATAAATAGAGTGCTTTAATTCTTGGCTAAGTTAAGGGAGGCCAGGTCTAGGAGGTACTGATAACCAACTACCTAGTGAATGAGGACTTATTGTCAACCTGGAAGAAGTTAATCATCTCTCATCATTTACCCATTAAAATTATAATTCAACAGGAGATATGAATAACGAGGTTTATGTCAACTTACATTAACAAAAAAAGAGGCAGAAAAGTCCCAGACCATTCAGTTATAAGATACAACTGGGAGTTCTTATAGCAAATTATGGTGGATTATTAGGAAGCTCTCTGGTTTAATCAAACAAAATAAAGATTTATGTGGACAATTTAAATCTCCAATTGGGTGGTGAACCGTCCAATGATTTTAAAAATTAAATTAAATTAAAATTTTGGTATGAGGGAAGGAACAAAGATTGAAAATTGCTGTTTAATGTACAAATATAAACAAAATCAAGATGAATGGTGCTATATTGAATTAGAGGTAAGAACTGGATGGCAAAGATGCAGATATGTTTACTGGATTTAATCTGCTTTTATATCATTGCTTATTTCCTTGAGAAGAACAAAAGTATATGGATTAAATTCCCAAATGATAGTACATTGGGCACAATCTCTATTTCCACGATGCTGGAAAAATACTGCAGAGTAAGAGGCCTATGGAGTATAGTTGGGGATATACCTATATATAGAAAAGTGGAAAGGAAGAAATAAGGGTATTCTTACTTTCAGATGACATGAATGTCTACACACAAAATCCCAAAGACTCTACTAAAAAATTCTTAGAAACAATAAATGATTTTTGCAAAGTCACAGGGTATAAGGTTTATACTCAAAAAGTCAGTCATATTTCTATACAGCAGCAATGAACAACTGGAATTTGAAAAAAATATATACATACCATTTATAATAGTACCAACAAAAATAAAAAGTTTATGTAGGAAGCTAAAAAATATGAGCAGGATGTATATGCTAAAAACTACAAACATTAAAAAGGGAAATTTTTAAAAACATGTAAATTAATGCAAAGATATACTGTGTTGATGGATTGAAAGACTTGATATTGTTAAGATGTCAGTTCTTCCCAATTTTATTTATAAATTCAATGTAAACCTAATCAAAATCTCAGCCAACTATTTTATAGATATTTATAAACAGATTCTAGAAGTACATTGAAAGGCAAAAGAATTAGAATAACCAAAAGGATTCTGAAGATCAAGATTAAGGGTAAGGAACTCATATGATTTAATTTCAAGATTTGGTAATATAATTACTGCAAAGCTACAGTAACTAAGACAGTGTGGTATGGGTGAGAAGAAAGACATGCGGACAGAGCTGGCTTCATGGGTGGGTGGTCTGTGAGAACAGGACTCTATCCTCAAAAGCATCCTGTGTTTGGTTTATGCTCTGTTGTCACAGTTTTGAAATTCTTAATAATTTTTTTAACATGGAGGCTTACTGGACAAATAATATAAAATCTAATTTAAATTACTAAATTACTTTTTATTGGTGTTCTAGAAAAACTCCCCACATAATTTAAAATTCTATTTTCAGTGCTTTTCTACATATTACAGTTAAAGCTGGAGGAGAAACAAAGGAATCAAAAGGCTGTATATATACCTACGGTCCATTTTAAACTCATACTTAGGCTATAAGCATTTTTTCATTTTGGAAAATCCTACGAGGCAAATGCTACAGTCCCAGATCATGAGACTTTTAGCAGTTTGCAAACTTTAGTTTTCACTTCCACATTTTTGCTATAATTGTTTTCCACCTCTACCATATTTTAAACAATATTTATTTCTTCCTGTTGCAAGAATAACATGAGCTTTTCATATTTTGAGGTGTCACTTAGAAAGTGATGATAGCAATTTTCCCTATCCAGGCTTCTTCACTATCATATCAAGATATAGATCAAGACATCATAGCAGGACAGGAGGCCCTAGAAAGAGATGCTGGTAAAAACAGTGCTGTATGTTCATTAAATTCATTTCATTTTGTCCTGGCCATGGAGGAAGACAAGATTTTTCAGGCACTTAACCATTAGGAGTGGAAAAGTTCTGGCCAATGGAATGAAGACTGAAGCAATGTATATACCCTTCCAGGACTGGCTCCTAAAACCTCTTGCATGATCCTATGTATCCTTTTCCCTCAAGCATTGGGGGGATGTCATTGTCTAGGGCAACCTTAGGAGTCATGTGTTGAAGATGGTGGAGCCTTTGTCAGCCTGGGTCCCTGACTGACTGTGGAACAGAGGGACTCCTCCCTCCAGTATTGGACTGTTTCACCAGCAAAGAATACTAGTAAACCTCTTTTTGTTTAACCATTGAGACTTGGGGGAAGGTTTTTTGTAGCAGTTATTTACCACAATTATTATTCAGATTAACTGAAGCTTTTTATGAATAAATTGCCAGTGAATGAAACAATTCCAATTCATTAACAACAAAAACACTTCAAATATATAAGAAATTTAGGTGATTTTATGAATAGTTTTAATCCAAAAATTAAAAACACTAACATTTCTGTAAATTGGGTCCTGATATAAGAAAATGACACTGCAGTGTAGATGCCCAAGAGGTAAGTGCAGTGTGTACTATTATCATTTACGTTTTAGAGGTGAAAACTGAGGCAAGGAGAGTCTTGTGCAAGTTTATGCCACTGGTAAGGAGGTAGCGTGTATGCAAAGGTCATGCCTATAACCCCATGTTGTACTGTTCAGCAGTTGGGGACATCGTAGAGCTATTGACACATCAACAACTGCACTCCTGCGGCTGTTAAAACACGCAGCATGAGCAAATGACAATAACTCGAATCCTGTGATAAATCATTTTGTGTGAACCATCCTTGCTTCAAGTTGCTTTTCAATGATTCATTATGTATGAAGAACTGTGGTAAAAAGTTTGAGTTTCAACACACAGCAACTTTCCTGTAGATTCATCTGGAGAAACTGTGTTTTCTTTTCCTGCAAATTGCTTTAGTGCAGCTTGCTCAGCATGACTCTTTATCCTTAGTGCAAATTCAAAACAAAAGCATTTTAGAATTGTCATGCCAAGACTGATGAGCAAAACTTAGCATTTCAAATGCAGTGCATAGGCCTGGCCCAGAAATATGTCAATCATAAACATTTTTTTGAAGTTCATGTTAAAATCTTGAATGAGAATTTCTGTCTAACTAATTTGGATACAAATAACTAATCTAATCTAATTTGAATAAAAATAACCCATCATAGCTGAGTATCCAGCCAACTTTCATTTATTCATTAAATATTTATTTTGCCCAGTCTGCTGTAGATACTATTTTAGGTACTTGGGGGACATACTGCTGATAAAGCAAAGCTTCTAGCTTTCATGAAGGAAAATGAGAATGTTTTCCCCAGTGAACAATCCATTATATGCCAATGGAAGAAGCTTGAGCATATTGGCTTTTCATATTTTCTGCAAGAATGCCAAGCATGTGGTATATGCATGTTATGAGGTGTTAGAGAACATTACACTAGTGCACTTCATTTTGGCTCCAACCAATAACACGCCTGGTAACCATCTTGTTGCCTTTGGGAGGATAAATCACTTCTGAGGCACAAAAGTTACTTCTCCCTGGGGGAGAAAAAGTATCAAATGCTTGTGCCTCCCTTGGAAGTGCTCAAGATCTCTTCAGAAAGCTGAAGCAGAAGGGATGGGTGAATCAACTTTTATGTGTTGGTGAAAATGAAATCTCCCCAGGATGTGTTCTTTCATCCCCCTCAAATCTATAAATAGATATTTTGGTATCAAAGATCTGGACTGTATCAGAGGCAAATCTTTTATCTAAGAAGGAAAAATAAAATAAGTTTGTATTTTTTTTTCTAGATGGAAACATTAAGTAAGCTATTACTGAACTACCCACTGATTTATAAAAGGGAATTGAGCTGTTTTTAATTTATTTTGGAAAAAAAAATTCTTAAACAAGTAGGACATCTAGAAATTCCAGGAATTTTGTGGCATTTAAAACCCAATTAATATTTTAAAAGTGGGGGAGAAATTAGTGTTTGCTGAATAGTTTCCATGTGCAAAATAGATGGTTCTTGAGTGGCATTGCCTAACTTATTTTACATTTGTCTTCATTTATTTTAAATCCTGAGTCAGGCTCTCTCTGTTGATCCATCCACTCATCCATTCCTCCATCCAACCATTCATCTATATATCTTTCTGTCTATATACATATGTATGTCTATGTAGATAATAGTGTGTGCATATTATGTATAGTATAGTACAAGTAACTAGATTAGTAACTTTCTCTTTGTTCAATAGTTAGACTTCCCATAACCCAAACCTTCCAGAACATATTCATGGAGCTCAAACTAAATAATTAAAGTAGGCTTTCCTTCCATAATCTCATTTCAATTCCTGATAAGCTAAGAAGTAATTTATGTGCATTTGAACCCTACTTACACTGTGTGGGTCCAAAGTCATTACTCATTACTAACAGATAAGGATTTATGAAAGAGGTGGCATTAAATTTTAATTCTTTTTAAAAGGATAATAACACTCACTAGTAAGGTTCTCCACTTTGGACCCTGTGTCCTGACTTCAGGCCATGATACTGAGCGGCACTGGCCTTCTTTGTGTTCCTCTGACAAGACAGGCTTGTTACCTGCAAGGGTTCTATTCTCTCCTGGGAGTAGCCTTTCCCAGAGCTGTAAGTGATGGTTGGATCATTCTCTCAATCAGGTCTCTGATTAATTCTCTCTTCTCAGAGAGGCCTTCCTTGATCACTGTGACTAGAACACTGTTCTCTCCCCACTCTTATGCCTCCACTGCAATCAGATATCCTGTTTTGTTGTTTTTTTTTCCTTGACATCTATTACCCTGGTCACCTTGTTTGTTAGTTTGTTTGGCTCTTCCTCATTGGTGCCCCACTCTAAAAGTTAGGTGTCATTAGAATAGAAACCTTATCTGTTCTCTTGTAGCCCTGGCATCCAGAATTGGCCTTAGAAGGAGTTAGTATTTGCCGAATGAATGAGTCCAGGTTACATTTGATAAAAACAGGTCTGAGTGCCACTGAAAAACTACAGTTTGCATAATTTCAAAGAGATTTAATTATAGACTTAGTATTTTGACAGAAAAGAGTGTCAGATTACTATCATCTGATTAAGATTGCTGAAAGTATTTTAATATTTTGGCCAGAATTTAACCTAAAACATAGTTTATTTATGTGTAAACCCACACATGCTATATAATAAAGAGCTAATATGCTAATTAGACTGGATGGCAGAACGACCTTCCGTAATGACCAGTGGGTGGGGCCGCAAAGCAGCCGGGGTCACAAGGGCTGAGTCTCTTGCACGAATTTTGTGCATCGGGCCTCTGGTACTAATATATTTAGTTAGAGGAATACAAACACACATATGAAACAATGTATTCAGCTAGAAGGAGTTAGCAGTAGAGGTATCTGTGGTGAAGAAATCAGTAGTAAAAATAACCTGCAATTAATAAGTCATGACCTTGAATTGATTCTGTCAAGAAGTGGTTATTGAACAGTAGATAGCACTTTTGTATCACACAGAGATATGACATCAAGGGGAGATATTTAGCCTTAACTATATGGCCTCAATCTTTGGCAAGTACAGTATTATCACATACTCTTCTGTGCAGTCCTAAACATCTGTACACACGCAATGCAGAAGCTGAAGGGTTATTGGACAGCAAACATCTATTGCATTGCCCTCTCTGAGCCAACCTCTTTATCTGCAAGATGGATAGGTTAATTCTTTCACATGGGATTTTTGTGAACCTAAAACAAAACAGTGTCTGTGGCAGTGAACATGCAAAAACATAGTAGGTATATTGTAAATATTCACTTATTCAAAAGATAGTGTTTGGAAGAATTCTAAAGTTAATATACATAGCTCATAAAAACTCTATTTTGTTGCACTCAATGGCCTTCCTGATTCTCATTTTTTTTTTCACTACTGAATGGTAGGTAGCCTCCCCTAAAGAGTCGCTGTGTAGTTTGTGCATGTGTGTTAATGCAAATGTACGAGCTAGGGATGAGCGAGGAGCATGGTAAGGGGGAGACTGAGAGAAAGAAATAAATAAGGCCTTGATAAGTTAAAATACATGGAAACTGACTTTCAGTTTTGTATTGACACTTTGGATGAATATTGACTAGAGATCATGCAGCAGCTTGTTATACCTACTGGCATTCTTAAAACTTGTAACTCCGTGTGATTTAAGGCTCTTGACCATTGGGAAAACACAGTATATATATTTGGGGATGTGTTTATTCAACTTTTCAAACTTCGTAACTAATATTCCAATAAACACTATTCAATTTTTTTTATATTCCAGTAAAATAAATGATATCTCATCTTTATACTTATCCTAAAAGCTTTTATAAGTAATATTTATCTCAGTGCTAAAGTGATGTATACAAATAATTCCATTAAGTTGGCCTAGATGTCACTTTAAAAGTGTGTATTAAAAATTGCTGACTACCATGAAACATGAAAGATTAGTGTTGGTGTCTACATACTTTTGAGATATCACGTATATTTCAAATATGTGGGAAGGGAATAAATTTCAAAGCGTTCCTCTAGATAAATATTTGGCTCTCTTGCAAACTTTGGAGAGGTGATATAATAGCTCTCAGTTATAATAGCTATTAGTGGTAGCTATGTGCTGTGTGTTAAATTACTTTAGTACTTTAACAAAGGTAGGGACAGTGTTAAAGGAACCAACAAATGATGCCGAGGTACGTGGATCCCAGAAACAGTGGCAAATTGTTACGACGAGGAGGTTAGAAGGGTCAAGGGGAGTCTCACCAGAGTCCAAGGCCAGTTGGAGCCATGGTGGAGGGTGCAGGAACTGTAGCCCTGAAAGATTCAGCCACTGCCTGAACTTCATAGTACAGAAGCTGGGAGAGGGAGAAAACAGGGAAGAAATTCCACACTTACCTATCTTCTATTATGTCCTTGTGGTAGACTACACTAGCAAGGGAGACTATGGATGCAGTCTATTGACGCCAGCCTACTAGGCACAGATTATGGCAGAGAAAGATGGAAAAGGATTGGTCATCTCCAGGGGTAAGAGTTATGCTATAAATATGAAGATACTGAAATCAGAGAAGTTAAGGAGTCTGCCAAACCACATAGATTATAAATGGTAAGGTCAGAACTTGAATTTATACTTCTATCCTTTCCATGGTGGATAGATTAGATAGATTGACAAAAAGAAGGGATGGAAGGTTGAAGGCGAATTCCAGAAAAGAGAGAAGGTAAATAAAAAATTGTCTCTGAGACAAAGTGAGAGTGATTATATCAAAACAAATTAATCTCTATATTATTGAAAGAATAGTAAAGAAAATTTATAAGCATCTTGGTTGGGTTAATTTGCATATAGTCACTCTGATTGGCTGGTGGGAGTGGCTTAAGGCATAGCGAAGGTACGGTCAATTTACATGTTTGTCTTTTATTAGTTTAGATAAATAAATCCCAGATACCTGCTTCCAGCCAGCCTCCACTGGGAGCTTGGGTTGCTGAGGGCAGTGGCCAGCCTTCAAACAGCCATCAGCCCCTCATCCAGACTGGCCAGGTACCCCAGCGGGACCCCCACCCTGATCCGGGACACCCTTCAGGGCAAACCAGCTGGCACCCACCCATGCACCAGGCCTCTATCTACACTAATAAAAGAGAAACATGGTAATTGGCATACGACCGCTACCCTTCCCATTGGCTAATCATGGGCAATATGCAAATTAGCTGTCAGCAAAGATGGCGGTTAACCACCAACCAAGATGGCGGCTAATTTGCATATTGCCGTCAGGATGGGGCAGCGCCATCGTGCCTGCCCCTCCGCCATCCAGGCCTGCTATCTGTGACCTGGATGGCGGGCGACCCAACCCAGGGCTGGCGGGGCGTGACCCCAGCTGTCCCCTACTGGCCAAGACCCCAACCGGCTCTCCCACCAGCAGACCGGGGCTGGCCTGGCGGCTTCGGCTTCCGCCCGCAGTCATGCCCCCCCAGACCCGCTGCTGCCAGCAGACCAAGGCTGGGGAGGCAGAGGCCCCCAACCCGCTCCCCCCGGCAGACTAGGGCTGGGGAGGCGGCTGCTGCAATCCCCCGCACTCACGCCCCAACCCGCCTGATTGCCCCCGACCCGCTCCCGCTGGCAGACCGGGGATGGCGGGTAACCCTGGACCCGCATTCCCATGGGCAGACCCAGGTTGGCGGGGCGGCTGCGGCGTCCGCCCGCAGTCACACCCCCAACCCGTGAGTGTGGGGAGAGGGTGGGGGAAGGGGGCATCGCCCTCACTCACGCCCCCAACCCGCTGGCAAACCAGGGCTGGCGAGTTGCCTGGGACCCGCATTCTGCGGCAGACCCTGCCTGGCGGGGTGGCTGTGGCGTCTGCCAGCAGTCACGCCCCCAACCCACGAGTGCAGGCGATCACCCCAAAACCGCTCCCGCTGGCAGACAGGGGCTGGCGGATTGCCCTGGACCCGCATTCCCCTGTGTGCACCTGACCGTGGGATCACAGCCACGATCAAGAGCATGAAAGGGTGGCTTGCAGCCAGCCCCTGTGTGCACCTGCCCGTGGGATCGCAGCAGCGATCACGGAGCAGGAAAGGGCAGTCTGCAGCCAGCCTCTGTGTGCACCTGCCCTTGGGATCACAGCCGCGATCACGAGCAGGATAGGGCGGCCTGCAGGCAGCCCCCCTGTGTGCCTTTCCCTAGGTAGCCCTGGGGATCCCACAGTAGGGAAGGGCGCCCCACCCTGGCCACAGCTCAGGGGAGAGTACAACATGCAGTGGAGGCCAGGAGCCTGAGTGATCAACAGAGAGGGGCGCCTGCTTGAAGCCTTCAGGGTGTGGCTGGTGGTAGGTCTCCAGCAGACGCGCACACACACACACACAGACACACAGTGCCTACTCTGAGCTTCCAATGTGGTTTGGAGCAGACCACCAGTGGACACACACACCCAGCAACTGCTCGGAGCCTATGTGGCGGGTCTGGGGGCAGGCCCCTAGCAGACACACACACACACATGGGGACGGCTTCACCGAGCCTCTGCTGCCAGACTGTGGCCATCAGTAGGACATCCACTGAGGGCTCCCAGACTGAGGGGCAGGCTTGGCTGAGAGAACCCCATCCCCCAGTGCACGAATTTCGTGCACCGGGCCTCTAGTCCTATATAATAAAAGGGTAATATGCAAATTGACCCTAACAGCAGAACGACTGAGAATGACTGGTCACTATGACACACACTGACCACCAGGGGGCAGATGCTCAACTCAGGAGCTTCTCCTGGTGGTCAGTGCGCTCCCACAATCAACTTCCCATGGCCCCTCCACCCCCCACCAGCTGGCTAATCTCCCACGGCCCCTCCCCGAGCCGGCCAGTCTCCCATGGCCACTCCCTCCAGCTGGCCAACCACCTAAAGCCCCTCCCCCTGGTGGTCAGTGCACATCATAGTGACCAGTCCACCTGTCAAACAGTCACTTAAGCTTATATATATATATAGACTAGTGGTATGGTGCACAAAATTTGTTCATGGAGTGGTTCCCTCCGCCCAGCCTGCACTCTCTCCAATCCGGGACCCTTATCCACAGGGATCGGGCTTAAATCCACAGTCAGACATCCCATTCACAATCTGGGACTGCTGGCTCCTAACCGCTCACCTGCCTGCTTGCCTGATTGCCCCTAACTCCCTCTGCCTGGCTGCCTGATTGTCCCTAACCCCTCTGCCTGCCTGCCTGATCGCCCCTAACTGCCCACCCCTGCCAGCCTGATCTCACCCCCAACAGCCCTTCCCTGCGAACCTGATCTTGCCCCCAACTGCCCTCCCCTGCAGGCCTGGTTGCCCCCAACTGCCCTCCCCTGCTGGCCTAGTCACCCCAACTGCTCTCCTCAGCCAGCCTCTTGTGGTGGCCATCTTGTGATGATGTGGGGTAGTCATCTTGGGATGATGTGAGGGTGTGAGGGCCACCTATGCTTTTATTAGTTTAGATAATTGTCATCAATTTTATTTTCTAACAAGCCCATTGTTAACCCCAACCATTATAGGAACATCATTTGTAATCGTGTGCATTGTTTTGAGTAGACTACATTGAGATGTTGAGAATTTTCTCAAAACCACACAATTACAAGACTATTTTATATATTGTGTTGATCTTGAGCAGTGTGCCCTAAAATGCCTTTAATCACATCAAAATATTGACAGAACGAATAGCTATAATCACCAGGTGTTTTGATTTATAACTGAGTACTCATTAGCTGTATTGGAAGACACAAATGATCTATTTTTAAAGGTGAAATGAAAGATTTGTTTTTGGTGCGATTTATTCATCATGCCTTCAATAGTCTGATCGGCATTGTTTTCAGTAGGACTGAATTTATGAATGCTTGTTTTTATTCAGGACATCCATTTTTGTTCACTTCATGATCATTCTTTCTTACTGTCTTTAAAAGGATTCTAACACCTAGACAACTTTTCACTTAATTCAGCACTGCATTTTATAACAATATCACATGTTTTATTTGCATAAAAAAACCTGTAGAAATTTTAGTCCTTTTTCTGATAGGTTAACTTTTATAACATGAATATTTGTATGCAACAGTTGTAGTTGTCACTATGGTTTATTTCATAAGGACTCTTAAATTGCATGTTTTTTGACACAGACAATTTTATTTATTGAGACATGGACTCTACTTGGTTTGATCTTTACTTTCCCTCCTTTGGCAGAGAAATGGCTTTGTAGAGACTGTTAATGTCCCAAGCCACATTCTCTCCACCTACCTTTGATTGGGGTGGCTGTGGTGCACACTTCCCTGCTTTCCACTTCAAGAACCAGCTGTATTTGAGTTTTTCTGCCTCAGGGCTTTCCCCAAAGCCATGGGAATTGATTCTCCCAGAGTTGTGGGTAGGATAGAGATGTCCCTAGGTGCCCATCCATGAACAGCTTCCTCAATCTACCTGTAATCCCCTCTATAACTCCATTGAGAAGCACTCAGAATAGTAATATGGAGTGGATGGAGCAATAAATA
The DNA here is from genome assembly GCF_000147115.1 of Myotis lucifugus. NCBI lineage: Eukaryota > Metazoa > Chordata > Mammalia > Chiroptera > Vespertilionidae > Myotis > Myotis lucifugus. The sequence goes on from NW_005871073.1 coordinate 4,748,944, forward strand.
AATTCACCAGCCTCCCCGTATTTGAAGGAATAGTTCTGAGTTGATGACTACACAGTTCTCAAAGAATCCCCCTGGGGGAGTTGTGCCTCCATTTTTCACTGCAGTAACCAGTTCAGTAAAGGATATTCTCTCTTTTTGTCTTCCTTTCCTTTATCAATTTTCCTACTCCTCCATTCTGGATTTTTGAGATCCTGTCCCAAATGAACTTCAAGTCCTTGTTTCAGGCTGTGTTTTCTGAGAAACCTAGACCAAGACACATTATAAATACTACTGGTAAGACATGGTCTACTTTTCTAGCTCTGTTATTAGAAAAACTAAATAATCAAACTAAGTAAATGCTGATGTTTATTTCTTCTTACTCAGGCTGAATTTTGTAATAAAACAAGGGGCAGTGAAGATGAAATTAAATTGGAGAGAGCATTTTCTATGCCAAGGAGACAGAGCAAGTTAAGTCCAGACAAGTGGCAATTTGTGGGAATAGGGCAGATCTCTTAATTTTTCAAAAGAAGTATGAAATGTTAATTAAAAATTTTGAAATAAAAAATATTCAGAATAAAATATCTTGCTTTTAGTCTACATCCAGCCTGTAGATTACCAGTTACAAAATAAAATTACAGTGTGGCTGTCTTTCCTGTACGGTAGCCAAACCAGTTAGTGTCAAGTGTGTAGGGATAAATTTAACAAAAATGAAAAAACAACAACAACAAAAAACCCCCACAAAATTGTACTGAGGGACAAAAAAGAATCTTTGAAAATTGTTAAGATGTTAATTGTACCTAAGTTAACTGTTAAAATTAGCCCAATATTAATGAAAATTACATCAGTAAGAATTTTTTTGGAACCTGAAAATTTAGATAAATTCTATTTGGAAAAGTAAATGATTATCTGAAGTTCATTTATATAAAGTCTATTTGGAAAAATAAGCAAAAACAACCTTATTGTTTCCAAAGAAAAATAAGATACTTGCTAAAGCAGATATTAAATTTATTACTAAATTATAGTAATTAAAACCCTGTGGAATCACAATGAGATATCATTTTATACTTGTAAGATGGCTATCATAAAAAAAACCAGTAACAAATATTGGTAAGGATATAAAGAAATCAGAGTCCTTGTACATAGCCGGTGAGAAAGTAAAATAGTAAATATGTTGTGGAAAACACTTTGGAGTTTTCTCAACAAATTAAACAGAGAATTAGCATATGATCCAGCAATTCCACTTCTAGGAATATACCCAGAAGAATTGAAACAGGTATTCAAACAAATCTTGTAGTACTTAAATGTATTGCCAAAAGGTGGAAACAACCCAGATATTCATCAACACCAGTTGGGGCCAATATTTACAAAATTTTGAAGCGAAAAGTTTTGATGAAAGAAAATTATATTCAATCAAGTTGTTCATATGTGATGCTAATGGAAATATATATTCAGATATACAATAGTACACAGGCTATACCCTAAAAATATGCTTCTTGAGAAATATTTTAAGGAATACAAAAGTAAACAGAGACATAAAGGTTTATAATCCAAGGATGTGGTATTGAAAGAATGGGATGAGCATAGAAAACATTTCAATACAAAATAAATTATAGGCAATTATTTAAAATATTGCTTTAAAACATTGTAAAAATCAAAAGTAATTTATAATAAAAGCACATGTAATATTGAAAATAATAAATTTATGTGACTAATATATAGTGAACTCCTGACATTACATTTACAAATGTAGTATAGGGAGAAGAAAAACTAAGTAAATTCCCATTTTACATGGAATGGGATAAGGCAAATTCATTATTAATTTTGATAATCAGAAAATTATAGTGTTTTTATTTCTTAATATTAATGTGATTAGCAGCATATTTTAAAGCAGGATATATAGCTGTCAAATGACTGGAGTAGGTAAAAACTAAAATTTAGGTTAGATAATAAAATGCAAAAAATTAAGTATATATATATATATATATATATATATATATTTAAATCCTCACTGGAGGATATGTTTATTGAATTTAAACTGAGAGAAAGGGAGAGTTGCCACAACCTGCGCAGAGGGTTCAGGAAGACTTGAAGGAGGGCCAACAACACAATGAGTACACTATACAAGAAACATGAATTTTGAAGGCATTGGGGAGCCAGGTGGAAACGTCTCGCATGAAGAGAAACACGGAGTCCAGATCCTGACTGGGAATCGGACTCACAACTTAGGTATGTGCCCTGACAGGGAATTAAAACCTCAACCTTTTGGTGTATGGGATAATGCTCCAACCTACTGAGCCACCTGACCAGGGCTCTTGTTTTAAAAAGAGAAAGTATGAATTTAGAGAACAGTTATATTAATCATGAAAATGAACACAAATAAGTTAATCTCCCCCATTACACAGCAGCATTCTCATATTGATTTAAAAAACATATTTCAAGAATATGTTGTTTATAAAAGGTATATCTAATGTAGTAACATAGGCATTAAAAATGAAGGGATGGTAAAAAATTATAGGTCAATTATAAATGAAAAGTATAAAGGAAGCAATATTAAGTTGCAAAGAAAGGGTAATCCAAAACAAATCATTAAACAGAATAATTTCATATCAATAAGTATGGTTCACAATGACAATAACAGTCGTGAGTCATTCTAGCAGAATATATAAGCTTGACTATTTCATGGGAAAAGGTGTTAAAATATACAGGTAACTTGATGGAAGCAATAATTGTGAAATATAAAAAAACTTAACTAATGAAACAAATTACACCAAAGGCCATATATTTCAGTAATAACAAAGTCAACCATTTAAAAGTTTGTATAGATTTAAAAAATAAAATATTTAATATAATCACCTAAATGACTGTTGGACATAAAATAAAATCCAAATACAACTTCACATTAATTAGAGAAAATAAAAGTGAAACTATTTCATATCAAAACATGAAGTGCATTCCAAGAGCTAGTCAAGAGCAAATTGAAAACCTTAAATATTTAATTGTTCAAACAGATGACATTTAAAAATAATTGAATTACACATTTAATCAATGAAATTTGAAAATGAACTACAAAGAACATTACTGAAAGCACTCTGGGGAAAAGAAAACATTCTTCAGGAAAGGTAAAGGTAGTCTCACTTCAGAAGTTCAGAGGAGCACAATACTAGAAATAATGTACTTAAGAGTAGAGCAAATTAGAAATGGATAACTCAGAAAATAGATAAAGCAATACAATTAATAAATCTCAAAACTGGTTACTTGTCTGAGGGAGATTAAACCATCCAATGTTCCTGAAAAGTCTAGCAAACATAATTGAGATAAAAAGCAGAAACTAATAAAATTGATAATGAGAAATTGGATATAGTAACACCTCTAAATTATTTTTTAAAATTAAGAAAACACTACAAACAATTCCATGCCAACAAGTTTTTTAAAAACTGGGTGAATCAGACTAATTCTATCCATCTCAGTTTCTCTTATCTCAACATAAATTGTAAAAAAGTGCACAGTATTTTACAGGGCTCAATACCATATTGTTAACTATGGCTTAGCTATGTGTAGTAGATGCCTAGAACTTACTCATCTTGTATAACAGAAACTTTGCATATGGTCAAACTCATCAAGTGTTTGCATATATTGCCGAAACCGGTTTGGCTCAGTGGATAGAGCGTCGGCCTGCTGACTGAGGGGTCCCGGGTTCGATTCCGGTCAAGGGCATGTACCTGGGTTGTGGGCACATCCCCAGTGGGAGATGTGCAGGAGGCAGCTGATCGATGTTTCTCTCCCATCGATGTTTCTGGCTATCTCTCTCCCTTCCTCTCTGTAAAAAATCAATAAAATATATTTTAAAAAAAAGAGTTTGCATATATTAAATATGTGCAATATTTTGTGTTAAATTATCTATACTAATAAAAGGGTAATATGCTAATTAGACCAGATAGACTGGACGTCTTCCGGACATCCTTCTGGACAAAGCCACAGTGGCAGGGCTGAGGAAGAAGCAGCTAGGGGCGATCAGGCCTGCAGGGGAGAGTGGTTAGGAGCGATCAGCCTGGCAGGGGAAAGCAGTTAGGGGTGATCAGGCTGGCAGGGAAGAGCAGTTAGGGTTGCTCAGACTGGCAGGAAAGAGAGGTTTGGGGCAATCAGCTTGGCAGGGGAGAGTGGTTAGGGGCAATCAGGCCAGCAGGGAAGCAGTTAGGGGAATCAGGCAGGCAGCAGAGGCAATTAGGGGTGATCAGGCAGGCAGGGGTGGTTAGAAGCAATCATGCAGGCAGGCAGAGGCGGTTAGGGGTAATCGGGCAGGCAGGCGAGTGGTTAGGAGCCAGTGGTCCCAGATTGTGAGAGGGTGCAGGCCAGGCTGAGGGAGCCCCCCTCCAGTGCACAAATTTTGTGCACCGGGCCTCTAGTATTTCAATAAAGCTAAAAGAATAAACAGTGATTAACTAGTATTTTATAATGGCACAAGCTGAATTAGACTTCAGCATCTAGAATGTATTACTGTTTTACTTTTGTCAAAACATTGCTTGATCTGTCATTTAATTGTTTGATCTCTAATACCTTTCTCTAATAATAATATTACATTCCATACCTCTATCTTTCTACCTATCTAATAATGTATCTGCCTGTCATCTGTCTTTAATCTTTTTTTTTCCCCATAGACTGTTAAACATATAAACCCTCCAATATTTACAAAGTTCTGTTAAGGTTGCTGGAACTGGTTTACTAGCTCCTAAGGTGAAGGTAAATTGGAATCTCATTGTAAACACCAAAATATACTCTTATTCTGGTAAGATACCAAAGCATCAGCATGAATTTGTTTGGTCTTACAGCTCCCTCAAAAGGCATTATTTCCCCGTGGTCTTAGCTGGATACCTGGGTTAAAATAAAGAACTTCACATAGAAGCCCATGCTTCATTTGATCTCAGCTTTCTTAAGGCCATAAATAATGAAAAGTCAATTGTTACTTCTTAGTATTTCCAATGCAGTCATCAGGAATAAAGGCAGGGCAGTGGAACAGAGCATTAGGAAATGAGCAGGCTCTTTGTACATTAATAGAAACAACATCTGTTGGATCCTGATCTCTGCACTCTGTGTTCTTCAAAAAGGTGCTTAATTTTTCTGTGCTAATAACTGTGTAAATTGTAACATAATATCGTCTTCATGAGAAATACTGATCCTTCTTTCCCTTTGAACAAATATTTGTTAAACTCCTTTCAATATATCCTAATTTAAAAGGCATATATTAAAACTACATATTAATCATTAAGCTCATGGCAACTGAGTGGTCAATGTTACATGCATAAGATTAAAAAAAAACACGTTGGAAATTTAAACGCTAAATTGGGTATTATTAATTTAGTAACACTTGACAGTTTTAAGCGTAAATGAATTTGTCCTTGGTTTCTTAGAAAACCTGAAGCTTATTGATTAACAAAAGATGAATAAATCTTTTTTTATTTTATTTACCCAGGCTTGGACACATCATTTAACTCTTTGGAACATTTTTCCCCCTCACAATTAAAGTGAGAATAATCTTACTTACCTCCTGAAATTGCTTAATGTATAATAATAAAAGCATAATATGCTAATTAGACCAGATGAAGCTGGGGTGGCAGGGGCCCAGGCAGAGGCCTCCCAGCCGCCGCACCATGGCAGAATCTCATGCATCGAGCCTCTAGCATTTTAATACATAATAATGACATATTAACTTTAATATTTCCATTTCCTTTTGTGACATCTAAACAGATTTTGCAGTTACTTGATAGTTAGTCTGAGAGAAGATGAGAATGAACAATAGGGAGAGCTTAGTCCAGGGACAGGGAAGAGTACACTCAAAGATACACAGATGTGTAAAAGCATAGTGTGCTAGGGATACTACCTCACTGGAGCTTAGCGTGAGTCTGGAGAGTCTGGTAGAGCCTGGGTCTTTAATGAAGCCTGAAAGCCACAAAGAGCCACCAAACTATTTTACAAGGAAAAATAAAATTAGATTTGCATTTTTAGAAAGCTCCCTCTCACGGCAGTAAGCAAAATGTATTGGAGGAACTGTAACTCTTGTTTAGTTGTGGGTAGTGATGTACCCTTGACCAAGCCCTTGACAAGCCCATTGATGATTCCAAAAGGGACAGTGGCAATGAAGATAGTGAATGACAGAGTATATTTAGGAGGCATATTACCAGGACTTGGTAACAATGGTATTGAGAAGGCAAGGAAGAAGGAGGAATAAAGTTGGATACCATGACATTCATTGATCTAAATAAATTTGGTGGAAGCCTACGTTATTCTCCAAATTACAGAACAGAGGAGGAACAAATTTAGAAAGGAAATAATGAATTTTAAATCCTTTATATCATCACAGATGAAGTTCAATTTTCCAGTTGTCAGCTAAATGCAAGTCTGGACTTCAGTTGGGAGGTTATCTATACTAATAAAAGAGAAATATGTAAATTGGTCATCACTCCGTTACACCCATCAGCCAATCAGGGTGCATATGCAAATTAGCCCAACAAAGATGGCGGGTTGATTTGCATATGCAGGTGCAGAGTGAAGACTGAAGGCTCAGGCCCAAGCAAAGACTGAAGACGACTGAAGACTGATGACTGAAGACTAAAGTCTGAAGACTGAAGAGGCTTGGCTTCTCCGCTGCGGCCAGACCAAAGGCCTGGGTCCCAAGTGCCAGAAAAATACCGGTGCCAGCGGTCAGGGTAAGGAAGGCCTATTGCACGAATCTTCATGCAATGGGCTTCTAGTATATATATATATAGTTTCCCTGTGCATCCTACCCATAAGCCCTCTTTAATTAAAGGAACTTGAATAAGATTCTGTATTTTGCAAAAAGAGCCTAACAACACACACACACACACACACACACACACACACACACACACAATTTATTCACAAATTGAACTGAATATTCTTCCTAGATTCTAACCAGTGATTTTTAGGGAAATAGCCAACAAATTTTAATAAAACATTTATAAAGTCATGAGAGCAATGTCTCCAAATTTAAGAAAAGAAATAAAATCCATTATAAAAGTTGGTGAATGACTCTCAACACAGTTAATTACTTTATATAGAAGGGGGAAAAGACAAGGTTAATATTTCATAAAATAGTAGTAATAACTATAGAGTATACAAAAGTTAACTTCTAGATACTTTACAATTTTAAATGAAGTTGTGTCCAATATAATCAAACACATTTTATATTATACTAGAGGCCCGGTGCACAAAAATTTGTGCACTCAAGGGGGAGGGGGAGTGTTCCTCAGCCCAGCCTGTGCCCTCTCGCAGTCTGGGACCCTTCGGGAGATAACGACCGAGGTGGCAGAGGGCAGGCCCAATCCCTAGGTGCAGCCCCTGGTTGGGCTCAGAGCAGGGCCGATTGGGGGTTGTGGCACCGCTCCCTCACACTCAAGGCAGGGTCGATGGGGAGGTTGTGGCGCCACCCTCTGTCACTCACAGAGCAGGGCCCATCAGGGGGGTTGGGGCTCCGTACCCTGTCATGCACATAGCAGTGTCGATCAGGGGATTGGGGAGCTCCCCCCTGTCACTCACAGAGTAGGGCCGATAGGGGAGTTGGGGCGCTGCACCCTGTCACACTCAGGGCAGGGCCGATGGGGAGGTTATGGCTCTACCCCCTCACACACAGAGCAGGGCCCGTGGGGAGGGGGGAGTTGGGGCGCCGCACCCTGTCACACACAGAGCCACAAGGCGATCAGGGGGTTGGGGAGCTCCCCCCTATCAGGCACACAGCAGGGCTGATCAGGGGGTTGGGGTGCCTTCCCCTGTCACGAACAGAGCAGGGCAGATAGGGAGGTTGTGGCCCCGCCCCCTGTCACACACAGAGCTGCAGGGCAATCAGGGGGTTTGGATGCTGCCCCCTGTCATGCTGATCCCGGTGCCGGGAGGCATATTACCCTTTTACTATATAGGATAGAGGCCTGGTGCATGGGTGGGGGCCGGCTGGTTTGCCCTGAATGGTGTCCTGGATCAGGGTGGGGGTTCCCACTGGGGTGCCTGGCCAGTCTGGGTGAGGAGCTGAGGGCTGTTTTCAGGCTGGCGGGTGACTGATGACTGATGCTCCCACCGCTTTTTTTTTTTTTTTTTTTTTATTCTGGGCCAGCTTTAGCTCTGAGGCTTGGCTCCAGCTCTTAGGCCTCAGCTGCTGAAAGCAGGTATCTGGTTTGTTTGGGTTCTATAATCGAAACACTGTTTCAACTCCAGCTCTGAGATCCCGGCTGGCTGAAAGCAGGTTTCTGGGGTTTTGTTTAGCTTCTATATTTGTAACAATGTTTCAAACTGCAAGCTCAGAGGCCAGCAGCAGCAGGCAGGGAAGGTTGGAGTCCTCCGTCACTGAAGCAAGCAAGCCTCATGTTCCCTTCAAGCTGCCTGGCTGCCGGCCGCCATCTTGGCTGGCAGTTAATTTGCATATCGCCCTGATTAGCCAATGGGAAGGGTAGCGGAGGTATGGCTAATTACCATGTTTCTCTTTTATCAGATAGGATTAGCAAAGATATTAAGAAGCTGGAGAGTATATATGCCTATAAAATGGAATTATAAAGGATCTTATGCATCTAAAAATTATCTATTATATTGAAAAAAGAATAAATGTAATGCTTACACAGTATTGAATAAATGGCCTATACACAAAACTAAATTTTCCTGAATATGCTCTGTCAGAATATAGACATAGGATTGCATGCTGAGTCAGAAAAAGTCTTAGTGACTAGGATTTGAGAAATTTAAGAGATTGATAGCAAAAGATACTCAGATGCAGTATTCTCATTGCACATATCTTTAGAGTGCCAAGATCTAAGAGGATATCAGAAAACAGATTTTTTATTTGTGCCTCAAAGCCACTGGCTAGTATGTGGCCTGAAGTCACTACAGTTCAATGATTATGACAATATTCCTACTCCTCTCTCTCTATTCATTATTATGTACGGTCTGATCCCATTGTATTCAAACTTGCAAATTTTCCACCCAACTGGATTCAACCTTATACTTTTGGGACTATCTTGATGCAAACATTAAATAAATAGTTCTGTTGAGTGATGGGAAAAATATTAAAGACTTGAATAGGCCGAAGCCGGTTTGGCTTAGTGGATAGAGTGTCGGCCTGCGGACTGAAGGGTCCCGGGTTCGATTCCGGTCAGGGGCATATATCTGGGTTGCGGGCACATCCCCAGTAGGAGATGTGCAGGAGGCGGCTGATCGGTGTTTCTCTCTCATCGATGTTTCTAACTCTCTGTCTCTGTCCCTTCCTCTCTGTAAAAAATCCATAAAATATATTTTAAAAAAAAGAATTTATAAAAAAAAAAGACTTGAATAGTTATCATTCTCATCTATAACATATATATACATTTGTGTAAATGTATTTTCAAGATCTGTGTCCTGCACTAGGTGGAAAGCTCTGTGAGGACAGGGCCCTCATCTATTCTGTACACCACTCTCCCCAGTGCTTGGCTCAGTAACAAGGCACGTAAGAGATGGTCAATAAAGATTTGGTTAATTAATAATAATGGGAAATAGCTTTAAAATTTCTCTGCCCAATTCTCCAACCCTGCTTTTCTGTACCAGCTGTTAATTCTCTATTTCTTGACCCTTAATGGTATAGTTTAGATTTACTGGAATCTAATGCGAGATAATAGGGACTATATGAATAATACAAATGAAGTATTTTAAAATTTGGCTTCCTAGAACAGTAAAAGGTAAAGCTTGATCAATACAATTCTCTGAATATTTTATTCAAGTTTCTTGGAACTTACTCAGAAGATTTAATAAACTAGAACTTTGATTATTTGCTACCATAGACATGAGATAGGATTAATATTTGATTAAACTAAACAGAACTAAGTGGAACTAAAGATTCCAATGCAAGTCCTACTAGCTGCAAGGAATTATTTTCAATACACTATGTTGTTTTCTACAACATACTACTTATCACTGAATTGAAAATCAGATTATAATAATAAGAGAGACCATATACATATATTTTTATCTCCATTTTATAAAATTTATAGGGAACAATGGTTTGCTGATCCAGTGGAATCTGAAATGTTTCTCTTTAATTTCAAACACTAAACGAGTTCATAATCATTAAATAGAAAGAAAAGAGAATTTTATTTATAGTTCTTTAAACATTTGTTTTGTAGATGATTTCCCTGCTAAGAAAATATATTTGTTGCCTGTGGTACTATCATTATTAAAATATACTTTTATTATTGACTGAGTATTATTTTTATATTTTAAACTGTAAAAGCAAAATAACTATTTTTATAGCTGCCCTAAGTTATGAAAACTTTAGTTCACAGCATATCTATATGTTTGTAAACAAACCAATGTATTTCTCTGTAAACTGTTTCTTTTTTTCTCTCCGACTGTCTCCCTCTCTCTCTGTCCTTCTCTCTCCTAAACTTCTCATTATTTTACATTCTAACTGAAATTAAAACATGGAATTTTAGAAGTAGTTTTCTTTAAATGAGAAAACAAAGTCATTTGGTAAGATTGATAGTTAAGTGGTGTCAAATTTCAGTTTAGGTAAATATCTGTTTTGCAAAACTGGTTTGGTTGCTAGAATTGACTTAATTTTTCAGGTTAGTGGAGAAAATAATTTAAGTGAGGCAAACAATGAGTATCTGCCTCATCAAAAAAATTCCCAAAGATTTGGTGTTTGAGCTGGCTTAAAAGATGTTTTTTGAATTATAACATTTTGTTTATATAATCTCTATTTAAGTACAGTGGGGCTTTGACTTAAGAGTTTAATTCCTTCCGTGACAGAGCTCGTAACTCAAATTACTCGTATGTCAAATCATTAAAGTGAACGAGTGAGACACGTGATGCTGGGCTGATGAATTTTAGCTCGCAATTCAAAGCAAAAAATCGGCCGAGAGACATGGCTGGTATCTCAAAAAACTCATTAGTTGGGACACTCGTAAGTCAAGGCCCCACTGTAATCTGTTTCACATAATTATTAGCATTAGTTCAGGTAATATAAAATATACAAGAAACAGTTCTTGATTCCCAAAATCTTTCTACTCTTTGGGGGAGGGAATGAGATAAATACATATACAACACATAAGGCAGAAGTTTTGCATTCTTCATTTTAAGTAATGGCTGCCTGGGGGCATGTTAGGCTGTGAGGGTAGAGGAATGAATTATTGAACACCATCTGAAAACAACCTGGGATATGCATTCTGCAGGAGTTTCCAAAAATCAGCTTGCAGATAGAGGGAAGGGGAAAAAGGGATGAACAAATCACGAAGTGACAGGTACCTTGAGGAGCTCTGCCACTCTCCTATCTAGCAGCCAACTGAGAAAATGCCACATGGTTGTTTAACATCTAATTTTGTACATCTCAAAAGGGGCTTTTGGATTTTTGTACCAAATCTGATCTTTCCTCAGTTTCCTTTTGGTTCAGAAAATGACGCTTCCATATAGTCAATCGCTTAAGAAAAACGTCAGGAATTGCTCTTTGTTTCTCTCTTCTTGCCAGTCCAATATACAATCCATTAGCAGGTTCTCCTGGCTTTACCTCCAAAATATTTTTCTTATTTCTTTATTTTTATCCTGACTATCACCACCCTAGACCAATCTATACTAATTAAAGGGTAATTTGCTAATTAGACCGGTCAACTGGCCACCTTCCGGACGTCCAACTTCCTTCTGGAATAGGCCATGGTGGCGGGGGCTGAGGCAGAGGCAGTTAGGGGCGAGATCAGGCTGGCAGGGGGTTAGGGGCAATCAGACTGGCAGGGGAGGGCAGTTGGGCATGACCAGGCCATCAGGGGAGGGCAGTTGGCGGCAAGATCAGGCCGGCAGGGGAGGGCAGTTTGATTGGAGAGTGTGCAGGCAAGACTGAAGGACACCCCTCCCCCCTTGTGCACGAATTTCGTGCTCCAGGCCTCTAGTCTATAAAAAATCACTTGGATAATCACCCATCTTTGTCACCTTACCTAGAAATCAGTCCATCTTTTTCCTAGCATACACAGTGATGATTTTAATCTATCAATCAAATCATCCATTGAAAACTTTAATTGGCTCCCTATGACACTTGGAAGTAAACACAAAGTCCAGGACATGGCTGATAAGTCCACATATGCTCTGGTCTTTGGAAATTTACCTACATCATCTCACACTTCTGCTCTTTCTTTCTTTACATTACTTTGACCTTTCTCCTTTTCCTCATCATGTTGCATTAGATCCTCTTTTGGTTTCTATTTGTTTGTTCTTAAAAGTCTTCTTTTGTTCATTTTCATGTCTAATTCCTCATAATTAAGATCTCAACTTTTACAATCTTTCCTCAAAGAGTTCGTCCCTGACCACCCTATCTAATGCATCTTTTCTCCCAGTAACTCTCTACTGCTTGCTTTTATTAGCTTATCAGGACTTACTGCTATGTGACATTAGCTTGCTAACTTATTTGTTTACTTATTTTCCATTTTCTTCCACTGAAAGCAAAGTTCCTTGAAAGCAGGAACTTTTTCACATTTAAGGTCCCCATCCCCAGCTTCTAGAAAGTGGCTAGTGCCTTGCAGGCACTCCATAAATGTTTGGTGAATGAATCAGTGATTAAATGAGTGAACAAACTTATAAAGCAAGGTAATGATCATTAGGTACCATAATAAATCAGTCAAAATCAGGTCCTTCCATATTAATCTAATTCTTTTTGTGAAGTAGGTTTACTAGTCATAAAGACTCAGTTAATCCTGTAGTCATAGGATATATGGATTTCAGGTGGAAAAAAATGAGAAAAAGGAAAATAAAAATATTATAAAAATATTCTACAATACAACATAGAGAATTTTAAATTAACTCTACCATTATTTGGAGTCAATTGCTCTGTTCTTGAATATATTATTTCACCAAATAAATTAAATGAATATTATTGATTTATTATAATATACTAGGTATGTTATGAGGTATTCAGTACATTTATGATAATACAAGACTTGTAGAATCTAGTTTGATAAGAGGATTAGGTTAAAAATATGGTAATTGAAATGATTCTCTAAATTTAAAAAAAAATTTTTATTTTATTTATTAATTTTAGAGAGAGAAAGGAAGTGGGGGGGGGGAGAGAGAAACATCCATCTATTGTTCCACTTATTTATGCATTTATTGGTTACTTCTTGTATGTGCCCTGACCACCAGAGATTGAACCCACAACCTTGATGTATCAGGACTGCACTCTAACCAACTAAGAAACCTGGTCAGGGCCCGATTGTGTAAATTTCATGGAAAGTTAATAAGGATTAACATGAGGATTAATGGAGTCCTGCAACATGGTTTAAACGTGACAACAACCAGAATGAAACCATCTGTGGGTGTTCCCCAACTGTCAGTTTAGGAATAGTTAGAGATAAAATATAGTTGATAAAAAATACCTCAGTTCCTTAATAGAAGTTTATAGCCTGTTCAAAAACACAGACATTTGGTCCCCAGAGGCAGAACAAGAATAAAGTATAGAAATGACCAGTGGTAACTGTAAACATTAAATTAGGATGTACTTTCGAGCACAGTTTTTGGAGAGCATGTTCCAGTACTTTTTTGGATAAGCATTTTCAGAGTAATTATGGAGAGACTTCATGCTTTATATTATATTCTACAGAGTTACAGATTTCAGCAGAGAGTGCCTGCCTTGTTGAACCTGAGAAATAAATAGGTGAAGTGGATCAGAACACCAAGAGGATCTATGCAGTGCTGCAAATGAAGGCGTGTAGCAAGAGAACCACCTTGTGGCAGGAGAACATTTATTCCAAAGGAGGACTGTAACTAGAACTAGTTAGATTCTTCTTATCATAGAACCAGTACATGTGAATTGTAAGTTAATTAGACCATAGTCACTGATTTGATGCTGTCACATTTGTGTTTTTGTTTGCTTTTATTTTTAAAAAGCAATTTATTGAAATATATAGCTCAATGAATTGCAACATATCTATGAACTATCTATGTAGCCAGCACCCAGACAAGAAATAAGAATATTACTTGTCCCCAGAGCTTTTCCCTTGTCTCCACTTCTAGTCACTACCCATGGAAGGGCAACTGCTCTTCTGAATTTTAATACCATACGTAGGTTTTGACTATGCTTGAACTTTGGTAAATCATACAGTATACATAAAGTATATATTCTTTTTGCATATGGTTTCTTTTACTTTATGTAATTCATCTATATATATTGTGTTGGTCATACAGTTCTTTTGTTCTTATTGCTGTACAGCATTCTATTGGTGAATATTTATGTGTTCTATTGTGAATGAGCATTTGAGTAGTTTTCAGTCTAGGACTATTACAAACAGTACTGCTATGAATATTCTTGTGCCTGACCTATAATAAATATGAATATGAAAATGCACAGGTAGTGGAATTGCTATATCATGAGGTACACATATGCTCAGCTTTCTTTGAAATTGCCCAGTAGTTTTCAGAGTAGTTATAGTAATTTATATTTCCACAACCAGAATTGCCGTGTGCCACGCTCTAGCCAACACTTGGTTGATCTTTTTCATTTAAAAACATTTTTTTAAAAATTTATCTTTATTGTTGAAATTAATGCAGATGTACCCTTTTCCCCCCATTGACCTCTTCTAGCCCAACCCCTCCCTCTGCCCCAGGCCTTCACCACACTATTGTCTGTGTCCAAGGGTTATGTATATCTATAATAATAAAATCATAATATGCTAATTAGACAGGATCATCCTGGATGACCTTCCGGAAGAAGCTGGGGCTGCACGGGAAGCCCGGGTCCTGGGTGCCAGATGGAAACTGGTGCTGGCAGCCAGGGGAAGGAAGGCCTACTCTTGCACGAATTTCGTGTATCGGGCCTCTAGTATGCATATAAGTTATTTGGTTATTCTCTTCCCACCCACCTACCTCCACCTTCCCTCTGAGATTCATCTGTTCCATGTTTCTGTGTCTCTGAATCTATTTTGTTCATCAGTTTATTTTGTTCTTTAGATTCCACATATGAGTGAGAAGTGATACTTGTCTTTATCTGACTGGTTTAGTTCCCTTAGCATAATACTCTCCAGGTCCCTCTATGCTGTCTCATAGGGTAAGAGATCCTTCTTTTTTACAATGGCATAGTATTCCATGGTATAAATGTACCACAGCTTTTTTATCCACTCATCTACTGATGGACACTTGGGCTGTTTCCAGATCTTAGCTATTATAAATTGTGCTGTATGAATGAAGGGGTGCATACATTCTTTCTGATTGGTGTTTCAGGTTTCTTAGGATATATTCCTATAAGTGGGATCACTGGGTCAAATGTCAATTCCATATTTAATTTTTTGAGGAAACTCCATACTGTTTTCCACAGTGGCTACACCAGTCTGCATTCCCACCAGCTGTGTACCAGAGTTCCCTTTTCTCCACATCCTCCCCGTTTTGTTTTGTTGATGATAGCCATTCTGACCAGTGTGAGGTGATACATCATTGTCATTTTAATTTGCATCTCTCTGATGATTAGTGACTTTGAGCTTTTTTTCATATATCTCTTGGTCATGTGTATGTTCACTTTGGAGAAGTGTCTATTTAGGTCCTTTGCCCATTTTAAAAATTGAATTGTTTGTTTTCCTTTTGTTAAGTTGTATGAGTTCCTCATAAGTTTTAGATATTAGTCCCTTATCAGATGTATCATTGGAAAATATGTTCTCCCATACAGTGGGCTCCCTTTTCATTTTGTTGGTTTCTTTTGCTGCACAAAGGCTTTTTATTTTGATGCAGTCCAATTTGATTGTTTTCTCCTTCGTTTCCCTTGCAGTAGATGTATGGGAATTGGCAAACAAATTGCTATGAGAGATGTCTGAGATTTTGCTGCCTATGTTTATACTTCTGTTCAATAGGTCAGTTTGTCTTTCTTTCATCAGTAACACATTGTCATATTTATGATGGCTTTATAATAGTTTTATACTAGCGAGTCCGTCAGTTTTGGTGTTCTTCTGTTCCAGTTACCAACTTATTGCCTCTTACCTCCAAATTTACCCTTTGTTGCCTAGTCTTTGAAAATGAAAATGCTTCCTTTAATTTTTTTTTTTATTTTTTTTTGCCACATGGCATGAAGTAAGTTTTGCCTGTAGAGGGCACTGGAGAGACACTGCAAGAGAAGGGGTTTCTTCCTGGTTCTGCAAGTACTGAAGCCTGTGTGGCTTCTCCAGGGTCTGCATGGCATGGTGGCTAGCATTCAGCAGCCTGCAACTTTGCCTAGTTTCCCCACCCTCCATCCCCTCCCCGCACCCCCGCTTCCCCAATGGGTGGTTTTATAGCAGCGTGACTCCAGTGGGACACCTCTCTGCTCAGTTTTCCCAGCACTCTAGAGCAGTGATGGCAAACCTTTTGAGCTCGGCGTGTCAGCATTTTGAAAAACCCTAACTTAACTCTGGTGCGGTGTCACATATAGAAATTTTTTGATATTTGCAACCATAGTAAAACAAAGATTTATATTTTTGATATTTATTTTATATATTTAAATGCCATTTAACAAAGAAAAATCAACCAAAAAAATGAGTTTGCGTGTCACCTCTGACACGCGTGTCATAGGTTCGCCATCACTGCTCTGGAGGGTACATTTCTAGCAGTTTCCACCAGTGCAGCAGCACAGACCCTTCTTTGCTATTTAGTGAGCCATGGCCATAACCAAGGTCTGGATCTTATCTTTGCTGGGACCTCTTCCTAAGTGTCCCATTCACCCTAAGGGTAAAACTCTTCCTTAATCTGCTAACTATTGTAGTTCTTAGTTTTTACTTTTAGATAATTCCTCATTGTTACAATACTCTGCTGCTGCAAATAGTTCTTTATATTAAACTTTCCCAGACCAGATTACCACGTGGTTTCTTTCTCCTGATTGTATCCAGGCAGATAAAATATCTTTATGATAAAGTCCTCCCATTTCTGAACATGGTATGTTTTTGCCATTTAGTTAGTTCTATTCTTGTACATCATATGATAGATTTATTCCTAAGTTTCTCATGTGTATTGATGTTATTGTAAATGACATTTTAACTATTTTATTATTAATTTTGATGCTGATCTTCTATAGGAATCTAATTGATTTTTGCAATTTACTATTTTGGGTTTTTTTTTAATCCTCACCCAAGGGTATTTTTCCATTAATTTTTAGAGAGAGTGGGAAAGGGAGAGACAGAGAGAGAGAGAAACATAGAAGTGAGAGAGACACATTGATTGATTGCCTTTTGCATGCTCCTCAAACAGGGCCTGGGCTGGGGATGAGCCTGCAACTTGTGCCCTTGATCAAAATTGAACCCGGGGCCATTTGTCCACAGGCTGACACTCTATTCACTGAGCTAAACCAGGTAGAACTGCAATTTACCTTTTATCCTCTGAATGCTCTAAACTTGCATATTAATGCTAATAGTATGTCTGTCTATTCTATATTTTCTTATACAAATATCTAAGTTTATTATTTACTTTCTAATTCTTATGCCTTTTATATCTATACTAGAGGCCTGGTGCACAAAAATTTGTGCACTCAGGGGGGTGGGGGGGTCTCTCAGCCCAGCCTGTGCCCTCTCGCAGTCTGGGACTCCTCAGGGGATGACCACCTGCTGGCTTAGGCCCGCTCCCCGGGGGATTGGGCCTAAGATGGCAATCAGACATCCCTCTGGCAGCCCGGCAGCCCTCGGAGGATGCCCACTTGCCAGCAGGGAGCAGACCTAAGCTGCAGTTGGACATCTTAGTGCTGCTGAGGAGGCAGGAGAGGCTCCCACCACCACCGCTGTACTGGCAGCCATCAGCCTGGCTTGTGGCTGAACAGAGCTCCTCCCATGTGAGAGGGCCCTGACCACCAGGGGGCAGCTCTTGCATTGAGCGTCTGCCCCCTGGTGGTCAGTGTGTGTCATAGAGACCAGTCATTCCTAGTCCTTCTGCTGTTAGGGTCAGTTTGCATATTACCTTTTTACTATATAGGATAGAGTCCTGGTGCATGGGTCGGGGCCGATTGGTTTGCCCTGAAGGGTGTCCTGGATCAGGGTGGGGGTCCTGCTTGGTTGCCTGGCCAGCCTGGATGAGGGGATGATGGCTGTTTGCAGCTGGCCACACCCCCTTCAGGGCAAGGGTCTCCACTGGGGTGCCTGGCCAGCCTGGATGAGGGGATGATGGCTGTTTGCAGCTGGTCACACCCCCTTCAGGGTGGGGGTCCCCACTGGGGTGCCTGGCCAGTCTGGGTGAGGGGCTGAGGGCCGTTTTCAGGCTGGTGGGTGACTGAAGCTCCCAACCTCTCCTTTTTTTCTTTTTTTTTTTTTAAATTCTGGGATTTATTTACCTTCTATGGCTGTCACTGGAACTGAGAGCCAGCTTTAGCTCTGAGGCTCAGCTCCAGCTCTGAGACCTCGGCTGCTGAAAGCAGGTATCTGGTTTGTTTGGCTTCTATAATTGAAACACTGTTGCGGTCTGGCTAGCTCCAGCTCTGACGGCTGAAAGCAGGTTTCTGGGGTTTATTTATCTTCTATAATTGCAACATTGTTTCTTAGAGTGCCGCTCAGAGGCCGGCAGTGGCAGGAGGGGAACCTTGACTTCCTCCATCACTGGAGCAAGCGAGCCTCCTGTTCGCTTCAGCTGCCTGGCTGCTGGCTGCCATCTTGGTTGGCAGTTAATTTGTATATCTCACTGATTAGCCAATGGAAAGGGTAGCGAAGTTATGGTTAATTACCATGTTTCTCTATTATTAGATAGGATTTTGACTCATTTCATGTCTAGATTGAAGAACTTCAGTACAATATTGAATAGAGCTGGTAATAGCTCTTATTCTTGGGAAAATTTTTCAATATTACATCATTAAGTATAGTTCATGCTTTAGGCATTTATTTATTTGTTTACTTACTAACTTATTAGTTACCAGATACTTTTTATTAGATGAAGGAAGTTTCTTCTATTCCTAGTTTATTAAGGGTTTATTTATTTTTTAAATCATGAGCAGATGGCAGATTTTATTAATATTTTCTTCTTGTATTTATATCATCACATTTTTTAGCCTTTTTATTTATTAACATGTCAAATTATATTGTCTTTCTAATGTGAAAACATTCTGCATTACTGTGATAAACATGTTATTGTTATTTACTATCCTTTTTATTTATTGGTAGATTCAATTTGCTAGTGTTGTGTTTAAGATTTTTGTATATATTGATATTGGTTTATTCTTTTTCTTTTTTATCTTATAATGTCCTTTTCAAGTTTTGTATATAGGCTAAGCTGATCTCAAGAGCTCCAAAGTGTTCTTAAAGAGTGAGCATAAAGTTGTTATACTTATTTCTCTAATATTTAAAAAGAATTCATTAGCAAAGCGACTGTATTTGGGATTTTCTTTGTTAAAAGTTTTCCTTCAAATTTTTATTTTGCAATAATTTTAGACTTGCAGAAAAGTTACAAACATACTACAGACAGTTTTCAAAATTATCAAAGCTAGAAATTAATATTGGTGTTATATTATATATCATCACATATCATCAATTTTCCTACTAATTTCTTTGTCCCAGAATCCATTGAAGATCATAGGTTGCATTTAGTTGTCTTTCTGGTCTCCTTCAGTCTGTGACACTTCCTTATTCTTTCCTTGTCTTTCATGACTTTGACATTTTTGAAGAATTCAGGTCAGTTACTTTGTAAAATATCCTTCAATCTGAGTTTTTCTAATGTCTTATCATCATAGGATAAAGGTGATGCATTTTTGGCAAGACAGAAGTGGTGTGCCTTTCTCAGTACATGATAACTAGAAGAACATGATATTAATATGTCTATTCTGGTGATGTTAACCTCAATCAATTAGTTAAGGTGGTGTCTACAATATTTCTCTACTTTAAATTACTATTTTTTTCTTTTAAATTAATAAATATTATAGGGGAGAAACTTTGAACCTGGCAGAACATTTGATCCATGCTGACCCAACTATCTAACCCCACCTGCTATTACCAGTGAAACTACATTGGTAAGAAGGATTATTATTAGCAGTACACCCGAAACACACTTTTTGGACCAACAAAACATGATAATATTTTTTATGCATGAATCCTGTAAAGCAAAAGTAGAAATAAACATTATGGGCTCTTTGAACCCAGGGACATTTTCTAAGTGAAGTGTGGACATTTTGGACAGTACCAAACATCAGGGACCTTTTTGTGTGAACCAAATAGCTCCGTGTTTGTTTTGAACTGCATTCGATGTCCATTAATAACTTTGAGACTCTGTAAATATCCTATTTCTCCTTGGACTTACACTCACTAATTTTAGTGTACGTTGGTGGATTTTCCTACAAAAATGATTAAAGTTTACCTAATGTTGATTTTTAAATTTCCCTCACTTTTTCTATATTTATTAACTGGAATTCAGAACTATGCTTTATTACTCATCTTTTAATTTATTAAATTATTTATTTACTAGTGGCCAGGTGCATGAAATTCATGCATGGGGGGTGGGGGGGGCGGTGTCCCTCAGCCTGGCCTACACCCTCTCCAATCTGGTACTCCTGGGGGGATGTACGACTGCCGGTTTAGACCTGATCATGTGGGATCAGGCCTAAACCGGCAGTCGGACATCCCTCTTGCAATCCAGGACTGCTGGCTCCTAACCGTTCACCTGCCTGCTTGCCTGCCTGATTGCCCCTAACCACTCTGCCTGCCAACCTGCTCACCCCCAACATCCCACACCCCCGCCTGCCTTATCACTCCCAACTGGCCTCCCTTGCCAGCCTGATCACCCTCAACTGCCCTCCCCTGTTGGCCTCATGGCCCCCAACTGCCGCCCCTACAGGCCTGCTTGCTCTCAACTGCCCCCCCTGCCAGCATGGTTGCCCCCACCTGCCCCCCTGCCCCCCCACCAGCCTGGTCACCCCTAACCACCTCTGCCTCAGGCTCACCACCATGGCTTTGTCCAGAAGTTTGTCCAGAAGGTCTCCCAGTCTAATTAGCATATTACCCTTTTATTAGTATAGACTAGAGGCCCGGTGCACAAAAATTTGTGCACTCGGGGGGGAGGGGGGGTCCCTCAGCCCAGCCTGTGCCCTCTAGCAGTCTGGGACCCCTCAGGAGATAACGACCTGCTGGCTTAGGGCTGCTCCTGGGTGGCAGAGGGCAGGCCCAATCCCTAGGTGTAGCCCCTGGTCAGGCTCAGAGCAGGGCTGATTGGGGAGTTGGAGCACCACCCCCTGTCATGCACAGAGCAGGGCCCATCAGGGGGTTGGGGAGCTCCCCCCTGTCATGCACAGAGTAGGGCCCGTGTGGGGGGGGGGTTGGGGCGCTGCCCTCTATCACCCACAGAGCAGGGCCGATCAGGGGGTTGGGGCGCCGCCACTGTCACACTCAGGGCAGGGCCGATGGGTAGGTTATGGCCCTACCCCGTCACACACAGAGCAGGGCCCTTGGGGGGGGGGGGGTCTGGGGCGCCGCACCCTGTCACACACAGAGCCGCAGGGCGATCAGGGGGTTGGGAAGCTCCCCTCTATCAGGCACAGAGCAGGGCTGATCAGGGGGTTGGGGTGCCTTCCCCTGTAATGAACAGAGCAAGGCGAATAGGGAGGTTGTGGCCCCGCCCCCTGTCACACACAGAGCCACAGGGCGATCAGGAGGTTTGGGCGCTGCCCCCTGTCACGCTGATCCCGGTGCTGGGAGGCATATTACCCTTTTACTATATAGGATAGAGGCCTGGTGCACAGGTGGGCGCCGGCTGGTTTGCCCTGAAGGGTGTCCTGGATCAGGGTGGGGGTCCCGCTTGGGTGCCTGGCCAGCCTGGGTGAGGGGCTGATGGCTGTTTGCAGCTGGTCACACCCCCTTCAGGGTAGGGGTCTCCACTGGGGTGCCTGGCCAGTCTGGGTGAGGGGCTGAGGGCTGTTTTCAGGCTGGCGGGTGACTGAAGCTCCCAACCGCTCCTTTTTTTTTTATTCTGGGCCAGCTTTAGCTCTGAGGCTTGGCTCCAGCTCTTAGGCCTCTGCTGCTGAAAGCAGATATCTGGTTTGTTTGGGTTCTATAATCGAAACACTGTTTCAACTCCAGCTCTGAGATCCCAGCTGGCTGAAAGCAGGTTTCTGGGGTTTTGTTTAGCCTCTATATTTGTAACAATGTTTCAAACTGCAAGCTCAGAGGCCGGCAGCAGCAGGCGGGGAACGTTGGCTTCTTCTGTCACTGAAGCAAGCAAGCCTCATGTTCGCTTCAAGCTGCCTGGCTGCCGGCCGCCATCTTGGCTGGCAGTTAATTTGCATATTGCCCTGATTAGCCAATGGGAAGGGTAGCGGAGGTACGGCTAACTACCATGTTCTCTTTTTTTAAAAAATATATTCTATTGATTTTTTTACAGAGAGGAGGGAGAGAGATAGAGAGTAGAAACATCGATGAGAGAGAACATCGACAGCTGCTCTGCACATCTCTACTGGGATGTGCCCACAACCCAGGTACATGCCCTTGACGATCGAACTGGGACCCTTCAGTCAGCAGGCCGACGCTCTATCCACTGAGCCAAACCGGTTTCGGCCATGTTTCTCTTTTATTAGATAGGATAGGTTATATAGGATAGGATTGCTTAAATGGGGCGGGGGGCCTTTTTCAGCAGGAGGAGATGCTTTTGGCAGACAAAAACACATAATCCCTCTATCTGGACTGGACTGATAGCCAGCCATATGCACTATACTTCCAAACCAGTCATTAAAAAATTGAACCTCTTTCTTACACCTTACACCAAACAGCTGTTGCCCTTACAAGCCCTCCTCAGCCCCCACCTTAGGTTCTCCCTTTGTATTTCACCAAAATTAGGTTCTGATTGGTTGGTTTCTATGCCAGTCAGCGTCAAAAGCTCTGCTTCTTAGGCAGCCATTGGCTCCTGGCACTTCACCTAGATTTGGTTCTGATTGGTCAGCTTCTATGCCAGCCAGCATCAAAAGCTCCGCCTCGTAGGCAGCCATTGGTTCCTCACAATTCACCCAGATTTGGTTCTGATTGGACTGTTTCTATGCCAGTCAGCGTCTCCGGGCCTTTCTCTGGGCCTGATCAAAGAGGTGGGGCTGATCAGCAGCCCCACCGAGGCCTGAAGAGAAACAGAGGCCCGGCTGCTGATGAAGCCCAGCAAGAAAGAGAGAGGCAATGGCTGATCAACAGCTGTCACTGAGGCTGCAGATCAGACCCTATCTCTCTCTCTGCAGGTCTCTCTCCGGGCCTAATCCGCAGCCTCCTTGGCTGGGTTGCCACGGCAACCCAGCACTAACTTCCAGAGTTCGGTCTCTTTTCTCGTCTGAGGACCCTAGGCTATTATTAGTATAGACTAGAGGCCCGGTGCACAAAAATCTGTGCACTCGTGGCGGTCCCTCAGCAAGGCCTGTGCCCTCTCTCAGTCTGGGACCCCTCAGGGGATATCCCTGGGGGGAGTGGGCCTAAGCTGGAAGTCAGACATCCTTTTGGCAGCTTGGGAGCCCTGAGGGGATGTCCACTTGCCAGCGGGGAGCAGGCCTAAGCTACAGTCAGACAACCTTAGCGCTACTGAGGAGGCAGAAGAGGCTCCCACCACCACCGCTATACTGGCAGCCGTCAGCCTGGCTTGTGGCTGAGCAGAGCTCCTCCTATGGGAGCACAATGACCACCAGGGGGCAGCTCCTGCATTGAGCGCCTGGCCCCTGGTGGTCAGTGTGTGTCATAGTGACCAGTCATTCCCAGTCTTTCTGCTGTTAGGGTCAGTTTGCATATTACCCTTTTATTATATAGGATAGAGGCCTGGTGCATGGGGGGGGACCAGCTGGTTTGCCCTAAAGGATGTCCTAAATCAGGGTGGGGGTCCCGCTTGGGTGCCTGGCCAGCCTGGGTGAGGGGCTGAGGGCTATTTTCAGGCTGGCCACATTCCTTTCAGGGTGGGGGTCCCCACTGGGGTGCCTGGCCAGCCTGGGTGAGGGGCTGAGGGCTATTTTCAGGCTGGCCACATTCCTTTCAGGGTGGGGGTCCCCACTGGGGTGCCTGGCCAGCCTGGGTGAGGGGCTGAGGTCCATTTTCAGGCTGGCTGTGGCTGCGGGCTAGAAGCATTTATCTGGGATTTATTTATCTTCTATAATTGAAACTTTGTAGCCTTGAGCAGAACCCAGGTCCTGGAAGCTTCCAGCCCCTCTTTGAGCAAAGGCCATGGCAGCTGGAAGCAGGTATCTGGAATTTATTTATCTTCTATAATTGAAACTTTGTAGCCTTAAGCAGAGCTCAGGGCCCTCAGGGCAGGCAGGAAGCTTGGCTTCCTCCATTGCCGGGGGCAACCCAAGCCTGCTCGCTCCAGCTCCTTGGCTGCCGCCATCTTAGTTGGGTTAATTTGCATATTCGCTCCTGATTGGATTGTGGGCGTGGCTTGAGGGTGTAGTGGAGGTACGGTCAATTTTCATGTTTCTCTTTTATTAGATTAGCTATCACAATGGACTGTGAACCCTGAGGCAGGGTGTACATACTAAGAAGGGCTCCTGGTGGCCAACCGGGCTAAAATTAAAAAAAAAAATAAAAGCACTCTAGGAACCATGTCTGCACAGGGCCTTCTCACACAAACTGCACTTCATGGAGAAGCCTGCACTGAACTTTCTGCCTCTGCACTGAACTGCCTACCTGCACTGTGGTTCTGCCATCTGAGCCAGCCCTTATAAAGGAGTTCCTGGAATCTTATTTCAATCAATAGGACTGGGGCTTTCTCCATCCAATCAAAGTTGTGCAGCTCTAGCCAATCAGAGTGGCTTTCTTCTGACCAAGCAGGGACCAGGGGCAGGGACTTCTGTCCATATAAGCCAGGTCCTCTCTGCCTCTGGGAATGCACTTTTCCTTTCCACTGAAGAATGAAGACTGTGTCTCTCTGACTGAGCTGAAACACCAAAGATGCCTCACTAGAGCAGGGTAAAGCTGTGCTGTTTTCACAACCATACTGTATCACAATTGAGGTGTTTTGCACTGAATAAAGTTTTCTTCTTCACTGCACCCCAAATTGGGGATTCTTGTTGAACTGGTGCCAATGACCATTGGTTGTCAGGACTCATGGCTATTTATTTTGTTCCATGGGTTTTAATCCAATACTGTCATTATTTATTTTTTTCTCAAGTTATTCCCCTTTTGGTCAAACTGTGTCTTTTCCCTATATTTTTGAGCACCTCTTTACTTTCTTGCACCACAACAAGCTTCAGGTTTGTTTTGTATTTTCCCTGTCCTGGACTGGGAATAAAACATTTGTCCAAAGAGCTCTGGTTCTTTTTATTGGAGAATGATAGAGTCATGCACACCATAACGATGCTTTGTTCAACGATGGGCTGTATATACAGTAGTGGTCCCATAAGGTTAAAATGGAGCTGAAAATCCCTATCACCTAATGATGTCATAGATGTAGGCACGATGTGCACAGCACATTACTCACGTGTTTGTGACGATGCTGGGGTAAAGAAACCTACAGTGCTGCAGGTGGTATAAAAGTGCAGCACATGCAATTATATGCAGTACATGATAATTGATAATGATAACCAACAGCTGTAACTGATTTATGTATTTACTCTACTATTTTATTATTATTTTAGAGTGTATCTTTCTACTCATAAAAAAGAAGTTTGCTGTAAATCAGTATATTGTGTTACACTGGCAGCATCTTCATATATCTTGTGTTTACTGTGACTCTTGATTGCATCATTTCCTCTTGAGCCTGATTTAATTTCATATTGTTTTATAAATTCAGTGTAATCTAAGTGCACAGTGCTTATAAAGCCCACAGCAGTGCCCAGTGATGTCCTAGGTCTTCACATTCACTCACCACTCACTCACTGACACCCAGAGCAACTTCCAGTCCTGAAAGCTCCACTCATGGTAAGTGCCCGACGCAGGTGTGCCATTTTTTATCTTTTATACATATTTTTACTGCACCTTCCTATGTTTAGATATGTTTAGATACACAAGAGCTTACCATTGTGTTACAGTTGCCTACAGTACTTAGTATAGTAACATGCTATACAAGTGTGTAGCCTAGCAGCAATAGGCTCTACAATGCGGCCTAGGTATGCAGTAGGCTATCCATCTGGGGTTTGGAAGTACACTCTATGATATTCGCACCATTTATTAAAATGTATCTATATTGTTAAGCAGTGCACTGCCGGAAGCCAATTCCAGCATGTCAGCAAGGGCTGAATCATCTGGAGTGGCTGAAGGGCATTTCCCCAAACCTGAAAAGGATGCATTAAAATCATTGCTTGCTGCCAGACAGCTCAGGACATCTTAATCTACATGTTATTGCCTCCTACTGGCCAAACACCTGACAGCTGTAGGCAAATTCCCCCATTCTTAAAATGGATTCTGTAAGAAACCCTGACCCTTTGAAGTGTATATATACCTCGCTTTAGGACAACTTATGTTAATAAAAAGCATGCTGTCCTGAGACGAGGAGATCTTAGTTCCTTTTAGCTAAGCTCCAAATGACTTTCAAAATTATGCTTCATCTCTGGACTCTTAAATTACACACAGCCCCTTCTCAGATTGCTGAACCCTTCTAGTTGCTGGAACAAGAACCCTGGCATGCATGACTGTATTTGGAAACCGAGATCTTAGACTAAACATGCTCACTTCTACAATGCCATTGCTTTCTCAGTGGACAGACCTAGAAATATATGTTTCTATCCTAATCCACACACAAACAAACACCTATATTTGTTTCTTTATTTATCTCTTTGTATGTGTGCTTATACCAATTCCTGCAATTCCAATACATCATCACAGGATTCCTACTAGCCTTCTTTTTCTTATTTGTAACGTTTTTGACAAAGAGAAGCCTAGAGCTTATTATTTACAATGTATTTATTATGATTTTTGTTCAATTTTAGTATGAACAATTTGTTTCAAAGTTCCTAACCTGAATCCTTATGGTGAACACATTTATTAACCAGAGTATGGTGTTTTACAGTTCTTTATATCTTTAGCTTTAGAGTATATAGTCAAAATACTGTTTTCTGCAGTTATTTAGATTAATTCTTTTCCTCCCCATTCCTCTCCTTCAGTGTTATAGTAATTATAGGCACACAATTAGGTTGATTCATTATTGTCTATAGAGTAGTTGCCCACACAGGGGATCCATTCCAAGACTCCCAATGTATGCTTGAAACTGAGGATAATACAAAACCATATATATATATATATCATATATTTTTCCTATGCATATATTCATATGTATAACAAAGTTTAATTTATTAATTAGGCACAGTAAGAGACTAACAACAATAACTAATAATAAAATAGAATCATCATAACACTATACTAGAATAAAAGTTTTATGAATGTGGTCTTTCTTTCTCCCCCCCTCCTCTATCTCCTTCAAAATACCTTATCATAAAATACTCACCCTTCTTGTTATGATGTGAGATGATACAATGGCTACATAATGAGATGAGGTGAGGTACTCAAAAAGGCATGCAATTAAAATTGGAAAGTTTTCCTTTCTATAATCTTCTATTTAATATTTTTAGACTATGGTTGACTCCAGGTAACTGAAGCAGTGGAAAGAAAAACTGCAGATAAAGAGAGGAACTACTCTATTGTATTTTGATTTCCCCCTACATCTTCATTGATTTTAATGATTTGTTTATTTATTTATTTGTTTGTTTGTTTATTTTAATGTGTGAAGCATTAGTATAGTTCTAAGAGTAACAGCCATACAAAAGGGTATACTTTGAGAAGTGACGCTCTTTCCCTATACCTACCACCTCTTTCTTACTCCCCCTTTTATTTTATCCCTTTCCCACTTGTTAGTAACTAACCAATCTCTTTAGTTTCTGGTTTATTATTCCTGTATTTTTTTTTGCACAAATGAGTTCACACTTGTATATTTTCTTTTTCCTTACATGGAAATTGGATTACTATAAATATTCTTGTTTTTGCACTTACTTTTTTCACTTAACAGTATATTCTGCATAGTTCTCCACTGTGCAATGTACCATCATTTCTTCAACTGATCACTTATATGTGGGCATTTAGGCTGATTCCAATATGTTTCAATGATAAACAATGATCCAATGAATAACCTTGTGTATATGTATTTTTTTGCATTGTATCTCCAAGATAGATTCTTAGAAGTGGGATTATTGGCCAAAAGAGAAGGGCATGCATATTTTTCTTACATATTGTTCAATTCCCCTTCAAAAAGGCTTTACCAGTTTGCATTCCAATTCTTTTGTAGGCAGCATATGTATGGGTCTTATTTTGTTATGCATTCAGCCATCTTATGTCTTTTGGAGTGTTTAATCCATTTGCATTTAAAGTTATTGTTAATAACTATGTATTTATTTCCATTTTATTATTCCTATTTGTTATCTTTTTTTCTCTTCTTAAAAAAGACCCTTTACCATTTCTTGTAATACTGGTTTGTACAACACCTTTATCTATTTCTACTCTGTGAAGCTCTTTATCGGTTCTTTAATTCTAAATGATAGCTTTGCTGAGTAATCTTGTTAGTAGGTCTTTACTTTTCATCACTTTGAATATTTTGTGCCAGTTCCTTCTAGCCTGCGAAGTTTCCTTTGAGAAATCAGCTGACAGTCTTATGGGAGCTCCTGAGTAGGTAACTAACTGCTTTTTTTCTTGCTGTTTTCAAGATTCTCCTTTTATAAACTTTAACCTTTTAATTATGATGTATCTTGATATAAGCATCGTTGAGTTCATCTTGTTGGAGATGCTGTACTTCCTGTGCTTATATGTCTAATTCCTTCACCAGATTAAGGAAGTTTTTTTGTCATTATTTCTTTAAATAGGACTTTAATTCCTTGCTCTGTCTTCTGCTTCTGGTAACCTTATGATACAAACGTTGCTACACTTATCCCAGAGGCCCTTTAAATTATCCTCATTTTTATTGATTTTTTTCTCTTTATGTTTCTGATTGGGTGTTTTCTACTACCATATTTTCCAAATAGCAGATTTAGTCCTTTGCTTCATGTAATCTATTGTTAGTTATTAGCTTTATTGGAATTTTTAAAATTAATATTTGCCATTTCATGAAAGCCTATATGTGGGGACATAGAAAATCAAAGATCATTTGCATGTGCTCAGTGGGAATCCTATTCTTTTCTGTTTTGTTTTGTTTTCTGTCTTTTTCTGGTTGGGAAAAAGAAACTTAATGGCACCTGGCATGCTGCCAGCTGAATGACGCTTTGAGTTTCAGTTTCCTCTCTTTCAGACCAGCAAGTCAAGGATCTCAGCAGAACTTCCTGTCTCCAGAGTGTGGCTGCTGCACAAGCCAGACGGAGCAGCTCATACTCCACTGAAGCCTGGTCCAGCTTCTAAAAACAGGTCAGTGACTTCCTGCCATCCAATGTTTTCTCCTTGTGTGAAGAAAATGGCCTGTTTTTCTTTCTTAGATAAAGAGTTTCTGAATGAAATTGGTGTTAATGATCATACTTTTGTTGTTCATATGTTTTGCTTTTTAATGAAAATTTTATGCACTGGGTACTGTAGAGAGAAAATTAACTTTAGTAAAATGTCCATATAGTTGTATCAGATTTGTATTTTGTCTCATTGCTTCCATTTGATGTATTTTCTTCGGACTAATTCTTCCTTATAATGTGTATAACTTGATGTTAAATGTATTCTTCGAGTTTGTAATTTCAGATTTATAGATTTTTAAATCCAGAATTTCTTTTTTTCTTCTTAATTTTTTCCATTGTGCTGTCAAGCATTAAATCTTATGTTTTAATTATTTGAATAAGCCAAGCACATTTATTTAAAAATCTATGTGGGTAACTCCAATATCAGTTTGGGGTGTTTTTTTTTTTTCTTGGCTTTCTAGCATGTTGTTTTGTTTTGTCCTTGTGTTTATGATCAGTATGCAGCATTTGGCATAAAAAAAAAGGTTGCAGAGATAATTTGAAGCTAAAACAATGTTCTCTTTATTTAGACAGATTTATTTTGCATGCATCATGCATCTATCTAGAGGGACTAGCACTCTCCTTTATCTTAACCCTGTCACAGGTTGAGATTACTAGCAGATGGGATTAAGTCTGTCTACTTTCAGTCCACCCACCCTCACTTATTCTCTGTTCTTCAGAATCCTAATCCATAGCCTGGAGGGAGAGTTGCCAAGCATTTCCTTGCTGTGCCATAGTACCTTAGCTTTATGAGTCCAGTGAACACTTTGGCTAATTTCTCAGCAACTTAGGTACCTCTTCTATGGTCGATAAATGCACCTCCGGGAAATGTGCTCCCACATGCCAAGCTTACTTCTCTATATTCACTTCTTTTCGCAATCTTTGGAAAAGGAAAAGTCTTCACTGCTTTGTTAGCTCTCCAATGCTTTCAGATCTACGTATTTTACAGTTTATCTTGCATTTATAATTTTTCTCATTGCAAGGTTTAGCACAATGGCTATTGTTACATTTTGCCAGTCGAGGTACTCCATTACTGTTAACACTTTTCATATTTCAATTTCTTTCTTTGTGAGGTCTTTTCTGTATGAATTCCTCATTTCTATCTTCTAATTCATGGGCTAGGAAACTGTGGCCTGCGTGTCAGCCACTTGTTTTTGTAAAGAAAGTTTTATTGGCATACAGTCATGCTTATTTGTTTACATATTGTCTCTGGCTGCTTTTGCATTGACAAAGCTGTGTAACTGGCAGAGACCATATGGCCACAAAGCCCAAAATATTTACTAATTATCATTAAGAAAAGTTTTTCTGATTTCTAATTTTTAAATTCTTTACTTACTATGTATTTTATTTTGCCTACTGGTTTAAAAAACTTTATATTTTTATATCCAAATTACTTATTTTTAATATCTACTTATTGTTCCATTTCTATTGCCTTATATTTCAAATAACATGTTTTAATTAAGTCAGAGAAAAAATAACTACTGGAACTAGAAGCAGAAATCTCTACTCTGAACCACTATGCTATACTTTCCTCTTAACCTATTATTGTTTTTTTCCATTAGATACAGAACAATGGCAGTGACAACCAGATTGACATGGAATGAGGAAAAGATTCTGCAAAAGCTGCTTGGAAATGTTTCCTTGAGTCTTCTTTATAAGTCTAGTGTCCATGAATGTTCCATTGGAGAGATGCTTGATAAGTGCAATCATCAAGGACCCACTATAACAGTGATTTACTTTCACAACTGTATTGTTGGGGCATTTTTACTTGGGGATTATCCTCAACAGGGTGAAAGTTATAGAAATCAAAATTCTTTCTATTTTTCACTTAAAACTAATAAAACTGAAACAACTGAAATTTTAAATGTAGAACCAAGAATTATTTCTAAAAAACTGGAATTTTATTCCTCTAATGATATCATTTTCTCCTTAATTCCACAAGAGTCCAAAATTTTTATTCATCCATCGTTATTGACTCCATTAGGAATAAAACATCTCTATTCCACGAATTATTTGGAATGTGAAGTTTTTCGAGTTGAAGGTATGTTAGATATTCCTACATTTTCACTCCAATCTTTGTGTTTAGTAGGTTATAGTCTCTCTATATAAAAGCCTAATATGCAAATTGTCCCCACAGGAGTTTGAATGATGGCTTGCAATGATGTGCATTGACCACCAGGTGTGTTGCAGAATGATCGCTGGCCAGGCCTAGGGACCCTACCTGTGCAAGAACTTCATGCACCAGGCCTCTAGTTGATCTATAAGCAAAAGGAAATGTGAGAGGAACAAACAGATTTCATGCCACCAACTTTCTCTTTCATAAACTCCAAATGAAACCTAAGAGACTGGAAAGTATAGGCAGTTTTGAGCAAACTAAGTTGGTAAATGTAAGTGAAGAGACAGAAATGGAGATTGGGGTGGGGGGATGAGAGAAAGATAGAGAGAAAGAGAAAGAGAAAGAGACCTCACTATCATAGCAGGTCTATTTGGATTTTTGGTTAGTCTGAAAATTTCTAGGCATTTTTATGTGTATGTTTCCAGAGTGAGTTAATATGTTGATGTTACCAGATGGGACCGGCATGGAGTGGGTCTGCCCCTGGCTGGCCTGTAGTGTGTGGGTTCTTGAATTTGTGTAGGAAAGATTTCACAGCATGAGTCCAGGTTATTTTGAGAGTGTGTTTTTATTAAAGCTGGGGGACAATGAAACGAAGGACTTAGGTGGAAGAAGCAACAGGGAGAGCTTAGGTGGTGCTCTGCTTTGGTTCTCTAGAAAGGTTATAGGGAAGAAGTGAGCCAAGGTGGGACTGCTGCTAGCGCACTGGAAAGTGAAGGCCACAGTGATAGAAGTGAGCCAAGGTAGAGATGCTTTCAGTTCACTGGAAAGTCAGAGAAAAAGAGGGCCTTGGAGACAGGATTGGGGTAGGGGGTCAGGAGTAAATCTTGGAAGAGCTATCACTACCTGATGCTTCCCTGGTTTTAAACCTCATAGGAACCCTTGGAGTTTAGGAGGAAGTAAAAAGTACATGCCTCACACCAAGTCTTTGTCTTGAGGGATTTCTCTCTCTTCTGTGGGTGAGAATCTTAGGGGAGGGTTTCAGCAGAATATTCCTTAGCTTTCCAGGTATGTTTTAAATATGCTGATAGATCAAAATGAGCATACAGGGGTATTTGAGATTTTTCTTTGGCCTGCTTTACTGTTTTAATTTTATCTTGGGTATATGTGGCTTTAATCGGGTTTTTGCTATTCGTTCCCCTGACTTCATCTGTCCTTGGGTTTAGCTGGCACAAATGGCATTAACTTGGTCTCTGTTCTCTATTTCCCTGACCAGAGTGATTTAAGCTATGTATCCTCTGGTTAGGGAGAAGAGTTATAAACCATTTGCTCTCAAGTGTCCTTGGTTAGGGAAGATAAAATCTTGTGACTCACTAACTGGCTGTAAGTTGTTCAAATTGTTTGGCCCTGTTTAATTATCTTGTCTAAGTTTCCCCATTCCACTTGCCCAGGAATTTTTCCAGCTTCTTACTATCCTGCCACATTGAGAAGGTACTCTTTCCTCTTCTTATTATGTTGCCAACACTAATTCCTCATTGAACAGCTCAACCCTGGGTTATGCAAGCACATGTATTGCCTTATTTAGTAGGTAGACTACATTTAATAAGACTTTAAAAAGAGAACTGAAGAAGTTTAAAAAATTATGATGCTGTTTTATTTCCTATAGGAATTAAGGATGATAAAAGCTACATAAGGAGAATAACAGGAGTTGCACAGTAAGTTGGACTAATTACTCATTTCATCCTATCTAATAAAGAGGAAATATACTAATTGACCCTCATGCCATTGCAAAGATGGCAGCGCCTACAGCCAATAAGGAGGGAATATGCTAATTGACTGCCCCACCCTCAAGGATAGCGGCACCCACAGCCAATAAGGAGGGAATATGCTAAGTGACTGCCACGCCCTCAAAGGTGGTGGCGCCCACAGCCACAAGATGGCAGCGCCCAGTCCCCTCAGCCCCATTGGGGCAGCAGGCATGTGGCAAGGCCCACGGGCCCAGCATTGCTGCCCCTGCCTCCAGAGTTCCCCAGTCCCCTCAGCCCCCCAGCTGCCCAGGGCTGGCCCAAGGCACAGGAAAGCCTCGGATGGTGGCTGCCCAGCCGCCCAGGGCCAGCCCGAAGCTCAGGTAACCAGGGCCATCTGAAGCTTGCACTGCCGGCAGTGGCAGCAGCAGAGGTGTGATGGGGTGTTGCCTTCTGCTGATCGCCATGTTGCCTTCTGCCCCTGAGGGCTCCTGGACTGTGAGAGGGGACATGCCAGGCTGAGGGACACCCCCCTCCAGTGCATGAATTTTCATGCACCGGGCCTCTAGTTTAGAATAATTGTACATATGGCATTATTAAAGAAATATCAAAATAAAAATCACTTGGAGTGATAAAAATGAATTATGATGTTATTGACATATGTTCAAAGCAGTTTAGAACAATAACAACAAAAATAAAACATGACCAATTGTAGGCCACTTTAAAAATCCACTTGATGACAATTTAACTTCAGGTTTTACTTTCGACCTGTAATATTCAAAGTTTTCTAGACAAAGTCTAGATGACTATTTTAGACAATGTCTCTGAAGTTTTTCTATATGAATAAAGTTTTTGGAGAATGTCAGCAAATTTTCAAAACCAAGCCATCTTTCCCCAATTATAGATAAATTTCTCTGCATTGCATATATTTTATTTTTATTTCTTTTTAATATAATATTATTACTGAAAATAATAATGCATTTTCACTTGTTGATATTTCTTATAAATATATGTGATCTAAAGCTAATAGTTTGACAATTATTTGGTTGCTGGTCAATGTTTAACTTTAGTCAGATATAGACAAATGCATTTTCTTCAAGCACAAAGTACATAACTTAGCCCAGTGATGGCGAACCTATGACACACATGTCAGAGGTGACACACGAACTCATTTTTTGGTTGAGTTTTCTTTGTTAAATGGCATTTAAATATATAAAATAAATATCAAAATATAAATCTTTGTTTTACTATGGTTGCAAATATCAAAAAATTTCTATATGTGACACAGCACCAGAGTTAAGTTAGGGTTTTTCAAAATGCTGACACGCCGAGCTCAAAAGGTTCACCATCACTGACCTAGACCATTCAAATCATATGATAGAAGATGTTAACGTAAAGATAATAACTAAGTAATTAAGACATTTTTAAATTTTGGAGTCAAGAAACTCTGGAAGAATTGTGCTGTTCTTTATGGAAGTTTTGCTGTTGTATTTAACTACCATATTTTAACAGGTACAGAAATAAGCTCCTATCAGAGCTCAGAGCCTACACACCCTGTGCAGATTTGGTTTCAAAAATTAATATTCTCTTGCTGGGTCCAGTTGGGTCTGGAAAGTCCAGTTTTTTCAATTCAGTGAAGTCTGTTTTCCAAGGCCATGTGACTCGCCAAGCTGCAGTGGGGTCTGATGTCACTAGCATTACTGAACTGGTAAGTTATCTATGAATTTCCTGAGAATTTTTATAAATTACAATTATTAGGTTTGTTGATTTTTTTGCCATTTTCTCTCAGACCAATAACCTCCTTTTAATCTACAAACAATTAAATGCTAAATCAACTGTAAAACATGAGTAAAAGTTGAATGAGAACTACCTCCATGAAGTTATATTATACAGCAAGGCTTTCCATTTTTATGGATGCAAGAAGTAGTTATATGAAGAATGATTTTGGGACTTGTACAAAACAGCAACAAAAATGTAAAAACTTTGTGTAAATCTTCAATCATTATATTTAATGTATATTTTTTGCTCATGTCCCACATGGCTTTATCTGGATTGAAATGATTTTCTCTTTTTATAAAAAAAAAAGAAATGAGAATTATGTAATACAGAAGTTCCCATCACATAGGATCATTTTATAAGAAATAATAATGAGCAACAAAATAGCAATTTCCTTTGGTGGGTCAACCTTCAAAGAGTAAATCTAAACACCATCTTATTTATAAACAAATATGTTTAAGGAAATAAAAACTAATACTGTTTAAAAACTGTTACTCTAAAGATCTGCAAATTATGATGCAATATTTACCTAGAAACTCCCATTTTATGTTTGTCAAAATGTTATCATACAATCAAAGAATAATAAAAAAGAATAAATAAGAAATTTCATAACCAAGCTGTGTTTATATATAATCACTACAACCTAATATTGTTATCTTCTGATAGGTTATAGGTTATAAGCTGTGCACTGCCAGTGCAAAATTTATCATAAAAATATAATGGAGCATTTTAGTGCCATATTCAATAACTGAAAGCATTTTCTAGGATTTTCAAGAATCACATTTTGTTTTTTGAAGTTGTCTAGATTCTATCCATGTGAGTGGCTTTATTTTATACTAGAGGCCTGGTGGATAAAATTTGTGCACTTGGGAGCATGGGTCCCTCAGCCCGGCCTGCGCTCTCTCATAGTCTGTGAGCCCCATGATCTTGATCACACCCTGCCTGCCAGCCTGATCACCCCCTAACCACTCCCCTGCCAGCCTGATTGACGTCTAACTGCTCCCCTGCTGGCCTGATTGCCCCCAACTGCCCTCCCCGTCAGGCCTGGTCTCCCCCAACTGCCCTCCCCTGCTGGCCTGATTGCCCCCAACTGCCCTCCCCGTCAGGCCTGGTCTCCCCCAACTGCCCTCCCCTGCAGGCCCAGTCACCCACAACTGCCCTCCCCTGCTGGCCATCTTGTGTCCACATAGGGGCAGCAATCTTGTGTGTTGGAGGGATGGTCAATTTGCATATTACTTTTTATTATATTACCTCTTTATTATATAGGATAAATGTGTTTAATATTTGGAAAATATAGGTAAACCAGCCAGTGAACTGATATTTTAAATGACCAGTGTATAAGGTTACAAAATTATTTGTGGATAAAATCTATTTCAAAGTGAAAGATAGATCAGTGAATTTAATGTAACAGAGTATGAAAATGTCACAAATTCCATATTGCAGCTAATTTTTGAGAACTTACCACTTGTTGAATTTTCATGTATATTAATGAGGAATATACAAAATTCTCTGAAAGATGTTAAATTAAATACTTCCTCCCTTTCCAACTACATGTGTATGATGCCCGATTTTCTTTATATACTTCAACCAAAACAATATATTACAACAGATTGAATGCAGAGATAGATATGAGAATCCAACTATCTTTTATTAATACAAACACTAAAAAGATTTGCAAAAAAGTAAATCAATCCCACTCTTTTTAATAATATTTTTGGAAAGTAATTTTATTTTTTCATAGAAATCTTGGTTAGGTTAACATGTAATAGGTTCATAATTACATTTTTAAATGATTTAAGAAATATTTAAAATTCTTTCAGTTTTAATTTATGTCAAGTATTAATAAATGTAACTCGTATAAAATATCTGTGGAATTCTCAATAATTTTTAAGAGTCTAAGGTGATTCTGAGACCAAAATGTTTGAGGATAGCAGTGTTCAAATATTAACCAGTCTCTGGTCTTTCTACTGTCATGAACGCTGGTTGAAGAATGCAATTTTACACCTACCCCTTTTTTTGCAGTATAGGATGTATTCTATTCAAGATGAAAAAGATGGAAAATCTCTGCCATTTATTTTGTGTGACACCATGGGGCTGGATGAGAAAGAGGGAGCAGGATTGTGTATGGATGACATATCCCACATCTTAGAAGGCTGTGTGCCGGACAGATATCACGTAAGAACTTTTTAGTCCTCTAAAACATTTCAAAATAATTTTATTATGCTTTTTGTTGAATTTTTACTCCATAAGAAATTTTTAACTATCCTAAGGTGATTTCAACATTAAACAACACTACTGTACTTTATATGAGTAAGTATTCACATAAGTAGAGTTACTGCTCTTCTTTTCTATAGTATTCAGAAATATATCCAAAAGGCAAGGTTCTACTTCCAGTAAAAGGTCAGGAGGAGATTATGTTTACTAGTATATCACTCTTTATTATGATGTATAGTTATAGTAAAGCAGTAGTTTAATCTCACTTTTTTTTTTATCACTTAGACAAAACATTGGAACAACTAACTTTTTTGTTGTTGTTGAGGCATGAAGTTATACTGTAAATACTTAGGATTCATTACTTAAATACTACTTAAATACCTAGGTGTGAAATGTATTATAGGTAATAGTAATTCCCATCTCATAGGGTGCCTGAAAAGATAAATGAGATGATGTACTCCAAATTCTCAAAAAGTTAACCGTCATTATCATCTTTCTTTTAGGTACTGGGTGTAATACAGTTAGCCTCAATTTCTAAACAGTGATTTCTTTTGCCTCTCAGTTGTTTTTGATTGAAAACTGGTTTCCATATAGAAAGGGAATGGACTGACTATTCTTGGGGGGAAAAGGGGTGTGGGAGATGTGGGAAGAGACTGGACAAAAATCGTGCACCTATGGATGAGGACAGTGGGTGGGGAGTGAGGGCGGAGGGTGGGGTGGGAGCTGGAAGGAGGGGAGTTATGGGGGGAAAAAAGAGGAACAAATGTAATAATCTGAACAATAAAGATTTAATAAAAAAAATAAACTAGAAACTTGTAATATTAAAAAAAAAAAAGAAAACTGTAGCCAAGTACTCATACAGGGTATCCCAAAAAATCTATGCAAACACTTTGAATAATTATAAAGGCAGTATTTATTAAAATACATTTCATTTTCCAAATTGAGGTATCACCTGTTAATGTATGTATATATTTGGGACACACTATTTTAAAAACTATTTATTTTAAATCTAAGTTGTGTCAGACACTATGCTAGTTACTAGAAACATACACTTGAATAAGAACATAATTCTTATCTTCATGGAGCTCACAATTTAAGAAGACATAAAGACACTGGGAGGAAGAACAGAGCAGAAAGAAAAATCATGAGCATACTAATACCTTCATTTTTTACAGGGGAAAAATATGAACCAATTCAGTCCAACAATGAAACATACAGTTAAAACTATGTGTAGAGGGGTAGAAGGGGCCAATGGAGGGAAAAAGGGAGACATCTGTAATACTTCCAGCAATAAAGATCAATTTAAAACATAATGAATCAATCTTTTACTATGTTTTGTCATCTATTTTCCTAATCCTAGAAAGATTATTGTCTTGTGGTAAGGCAATATTAACATGAATTTGAAATTTGGTATTTCTTCTGTTTTACTATAGTTTTTTTTTCTTCTGGAAAATAAAAAGAAATTATAGTATTTTACTTTTAATGGGATTTTCAGTGTATTTTCTCCTTTTCTCTCTATTCATTAGTAAGTATGTAAAATGCTTAGAGAGGAGTCTTAAATGGTGTGTAACATTGATAATGGTAGTTTTTCTGGATAATGTGAATTATGGATAATTATTCACCAAAATAACAAAGTGTTTTTTTTATAACAAACATATAATGCATTATGCTCTCAGTGGAAAGAAAATACGGAAGGGACAATATTAATAAATCTGGGGGAAGAGGAGCTGTGGGGAGGGAAAATTATGGGTTGGAGGTTAATGGTGGTCACATTTGAAAAATGAATTTTGTCTTAAAGAATTCAGCAGAGACTCTCTAAATGTTACCTTATGTTCCTCTAACAGTTTAGACCCCAGCAACCAATTACATCCAGACATCCTACCTTCATCACCTCTCCATCACTGAAGGACAGAATTCACTGTGTGGCTTATGTTTTAGATATCAACTGTATCGACAGTCTCTCTTTTGAAATGGTGGCAAAGTTCAAACAAGTTCAAAAAATAGTGTTAAACTATGGTGAGTCTCATTTCACTAATTAAGATTTTTTATTTTGAAATAATTATAGATTCATAGGCAGTTGCAAAGGTAATACAGAGAGCTGCCATGTACGCTTTATACACTTCCTAAGCCCTGGGTTGATTGGTGCACACCCTAAGTCCTACTCTTCAATCCTGAAAGACTAAAATGGCCATAGCTTTTTGTCTTCTGTGGTTTTCATGTGGCTTGTTAAGGGAATCATCTCCCCACATTATGTGACTAGACCAGGATGATCAAAACCAGGAAATTAACATTGTTTTAATTTGTGTGTATAGCTCTACGCTGTTTTATCACGTGTACTAGTAGATTCATGTGACCTAGTACTATAATCAAGATACAGAAGTATTCAATCACCACAAAATCCCTCTTACGATACCTCCTAATCCCCCACTATTTCTAATTCTTGACAATCACCAATCTCTTCTCTCATTCCATAATTTTGTTATTTAAGAATATTATATAAATTAGAGGCCCAGTGCATGAACTGGTGCATGGGTGGAGTCCGGGTGGCCCCGTCAGGCTTCAGGCAGGGTGGGCTAGGGGGAGGGGACACAGGAGGATGGCCAGCCGCCCCACCCCCAATGGGGGTGATGAACTCCTTTAGCTTTTTCTTGTTTGTGAAGCTCTTTATGTGGCCTTCAATTCCAAATGAGCTTTGCTGGGTAGAGAAGGGCGTGGCAAGAAATATTTGAAGTGCCCAAGAGCAAGGACCCGCAACCAGGGTGACCTTCCTTTTGAAAGGACGCGGCTTCTCCAGGGGCGAGGGTTTGGTCTCCATGAAACCTGGGTCAGTCTTTGCATTGGGCGAGTGGAATCGCTGGGGCCTATTTTAGAATCGCCAAGGCTGGGAGAGTGACCTCAGAACAGTTAAAAACACATTTGTGAAGGGATGTTATGGGTTCTCTCTCATCAAAAAGCCTATGCGTATCTGTGCTACACTAACAGGGTTACTTTAACACTGAAGCCTCCATCCGCAAGCCCACCCACCTCCAGGAGCTGGCGGGAGGTTGAAAGTGTCCGCGTGGTGCCAGGCGACCTAGCAGGTGTCAGTGGCTCGCCCATCTGAGCCCAGGGCGCAGGGAGACGGGCTCTGACATCACCACCACGCAGAGGATTTGACAGCATCGGCAGCGGCTTCAGAGCTTGTTGCTATTTTGTTTTATTCTTTATCTCCTTTTCCCTTTAAACCTCTCCAGGCTGTGTGCGTTCAAGAGAAGGAGCAACCTTTGCAGCCTCCTCGGCGGAGAGCACACCCTCGATCTGGGTTCACACGCAGCCGGAGAGAGTCCTGTTTAGAAACAAGTGTGGGTCTTGCATTAATTGCACTATTACCGATAAAGAGATGTTTAGATTCTGGCACGTAAATATGTTTCCTGCATATCCATGAGGCCGAGAGGCCGAGCGCAGCCACAGTTCTTCACTCACTCACAGGCCTCCATTGGATGCAGGCGCTTTGCACACAGAGGGGGCCGGCGAGAGTCGGGCAGCAAAAGCAGAACACGGCCATCCGCAGCCCTGCTTTTCCCAGACCTTCTGTCTTAGTTCTGATCTGCCCGCTCGGGTCTGTAGTGTCTTATTCTTGAGGCGGATTCAGGCATCTATGGGACATGATGTTTATCACACGCTGTTTCTGCATGTGGGTGGTCAGCACGGGTCCTGAATCAGGCTACCTCAGCATTGTGGTGGTGGTGGTGGCGGGGAGGTGGGGGGGCGGGGGGGGAGGCAATATGAAGGTGTGAACACAATCCAGGCGGACTCCTCACTGAGCGCCTTCCGTATACCTTCTGTATACCTGCTGGGCGTCTCCCCTCAGAAGGGGTGCCAATAGCTCAGTCGGTGCTCCCTGTGCCTGTGACCAGCAGGTGAGGGGAGCCTGATGGGGGGTGAGGCTAGTGGGCGGGAGGGGCCACAGGAAGTCAGGGGGGGCCTCGGAATGTTGAGGGGGGTGCCAATCCTGGCTGGATCAGACTGGTTGGCTGCTGCAATGTGCGTCATAGCCACCAGTAATTCCAATTCTGGTCGTTCCACCTTAACAGTTGCTGGGCTTTTATATATATAGATGGAATTATACAGTATGTCATTTTTTGACAATTTTTTCACTCAATCTCATATTCTTTGAGGTCCATAGAAATTGTTGTATCGTTCATTCCTTTTTATTGTTTAGTAGCATTCCATGGTATAGATATACCACAGTTTAAACATTCTCTATCAAAGGATATTTTGATTACTTCTAATGTTTGGCTATTGTAAATAAAGCTTCTACGGACATTAGTATACTTTTTTTTATAGTTGTTCTTTATCAAGATGAGGAAGTTCTTTATTTCTAATTCTCTGCATTTTGATTTTTTATCATGAATGGGTGTAGAAATAGTTTTTCTCCATAGATTGACATAATCATGGGATTTTTTTTCTTCTTTAGCCTGTTAATATGTTGGATTATATTGATTGATTTTGAACCTTGAGTCAGCCTGGTTTCCTTAGAATAAAACCCATGTATTCATGGCATATAGTTCTTTTTATATATTGATGAATCCTATTTGATAATATTTTATTAAAGATTTTTACATTTATATTCATAAAGGATATTGGTCTATAGTTTCTTTTTTGGTTTTTGTCAGGTTTTGGTATCAGGGTAATACTGGCCTTATAGAATGAGTTGGAAAGTGTTCCTTTCTCTTCTACGGTATTTCTGAAAGAGATTGTGTAGAATTGGTGTTAATTTCTCTTTAAATATTTAGGAGAATTCTCTAATGAAACTATCTGGGCCTGGACATTTCTTTTTTCAGGAGTTTTAAAATTAAAAATTCAATTTAAAAATAGTTATAGAGCTGCTAAAATGACCTACTTTATATTAGGCAAGTTGTGGTAATTGTTGGGAACTTAGATGACTGATTATGGACTTTTTCTGTTTTCAACTCCAAGCACTGAGCACTGCTTTAGTAATGTCGCACAAATTTTGGTGTTATATTTTCATTATCATCCGATTTAATACATTTTTAAATTTTCCTTGGGACATCCTCTTGACTCTTGAATTATTTAGAGTATATTGCTTAGCTTTTACATGTTTGGAGTTTTTCCTGTTATCATTCTGTTACTGACTTTGAGATTGATTCCATTTTGGTTAAAGGACATACTCTGATTTAAATTATTTAAAATTTTTTGAAGTTTGATTAATGTCTCAGTTTATAGTATATCTTGATAAATGTTTCATAGGTGCTCGAACATAATGTGTATGCTGCTGATTTTTGGCATGTCCCACAAATGTCAATTAGATTAGATTTTCTTCTTTTTGTTATAAGTAGTTCTTGATTACATCATGGATGTTTTGGGTACTGCACTATGAGACTCTGGATCTTGTTTAAATCTTACGTTTTAGCACACCTCTCCTGACCTTGTGCTTGTAGGAGTGAAAGTACAGGCTTCCTACTAAGCTTTGTTTGACACCTTTAAGAAGGAAGAGCATTTTTATATTGATCCCATATGGCTTACACTTATACCACAGGGGGATAGGAGTCTCATTAAGGCTGGGTAAATGAATGGTTGTTAAAGTTTCAGTTTCTTTTATTTCTTTTATTTACTTATTTATTGTTTTCAGTCTTCTCAGCTTAATTTTTATTTTTCAGAACACAAAAATTGCCTGAGAGGGAGATGGGGTCAAACCTGCCCGTTATCTTTTTTTTAAAAAAAATTTCTTTATTGATTAAGGTATTTAATATGTGTCCTTATCCCCACATTACCTCCCCGACCCCCCTCTCATGCCCTCACCCCCTGGTGTCTGTGTCCATTGGTTAGGCTTATATGCATGCATACAAGTCCTTTGGTTGATCTCTCCCCCACCCTCCCCTACCTTCCCTCTGAGGTTTGGTGGTCTGATCGATGCTTCTCTGTCTCTGGATCTGTTTTTGTTCATCAGTTTATGTTGTTC
The DNA here is from genome assembly GCF_000147115.1 of Myotis lucifugus. NCBI lineage: Eukaryota > Metazoa > Chordata > Mammalia > Chiroptera > Vespertilionidae > Myotis > Myotis lucifugus. Next base: position 4,792,005 of record NW_005871073.1, read on the forward strand.
ATCATATTCTCACTTGGCTTCCTCTGACACTGGTACTGTGGTTTAGGTGGAAGTCCTGGATTCCCAAGTAGCCTCCATTGAAACCATTAAGGGGAACCTAGTACTTGGTCTTCTTCTATGATACTACCCAAGCAGAGGGTGGAGGGTTTACAAGGGAAGAGATGCTTCCATGGATGAAACTGAGGTTATTTTCTGTGGTGTGTGGCTAGGATAGTGTAGCTGTTGTCTGAAAGTTTTCTGTCTTGCTAGGTTGTGTCTTTTCTCATGCTTTGGCTGGAAAGAACAGGCTTCCCTCCCCTCCCCTCCCCTTCCCTCCCCTTCCCTCCCCTCTCCTCCTTTTTCCTCCAGTTTTTTTTCTTTTCTTTTGCCAGCTCCAATTGGCATTTTCTAGTTGCAAGCTTCTCCAGCAGTTAATAGGGGATATATGAAGTAGAAAGAAAACCTGGAGAGCTCACCACCACATTGTTCCTTGGATCCCAAGGTCCCTAGACAGTCTGTCGTCTTCTCTCCACCTTTCCATCTTTGCATTCAACTTATATATAATCCAGTGCTTTTAGCTGTACTTAGTGGAAAGAATTGTTTGTCTTTTCTATTTGGTCCAGAACTGGAAGGAAGTCTTCTCATTGAACTTCCACAAATTTTAGTGTAAAGACTTTTGTTTGAGCGCTTATACTCCAGAGCCTCACTGTTTAGTATATCAATAAAAAGTCCACTTGTATTTAGGTTCTGAAAAATAAATCTGTGCAGTTTAATGTACAGACCATGGTCTTAGTGGATAATTAAGATTTTTTTTTAAACAGTCAGAATTTTTGATCTTTGGAAAGTTAACTCAAGTGCACTGAATTTATAATCTCCTCTTCTATAAAATGGGAATGGTAAGTTCTACATCTAAAGATTGTAGTAAACATTAAATATACTCAATGTAAATATATAAGCATTTAACAGATCTAAAAACATAGTGGATTTGGGATAAGACTGAGTTACAGAAGTGTTCAGATTTAAAATTAGTTTTTTAAGGGCCTATGGCTGCATACCATGTTGGGTGGCAATGCTGAATGCATGTAACTGTGCTGACTTACAGTCTCTAAGAAGATACTGCATTAATTTGGAAAAAGAAGAATTGCATTGTAACAGAAGTTGGAAAAAATTTATGCCTGTCAATTGAGTCCTGCCCTCTATCAAAGGCCAGGTTTTAATTAGCCAACTTTACTAGTTATTCATCAGGGACATGAATGAGGAGAAGATAGTAAAGACCTTCATTTTGTAATAAGAGATTATAAACTTAAGGTTTCTGTAAGGAGGAAATTCTAAAAAGCTCTACAAAAGAAGTCTCAGAAACAGCCTGGAAATCTCAATTTTATAATATTTTTTTTTCTGGGGAAGCAATTGTTACTAAAGGAGAGCTATGATTAGGTTAGAAGTCAAATGAGATTTATTCATCTCTGGTGTGAGGGAGAGGGCAAGAGGCCCTTAGAAATATGAAAAACAGTGTATTTTGCTTTTATAAATGTAGACACACAACCCTCCTCACTTTATCTCTTTCTTGGGTTCCTTTTAGTTGTCAAGGTCCATCAGCCACTCCCCAAAAAACACTTTAAAATACACTATATGAATGGAATAGTAGATGATTACAACATAGTGTGAATTTAGTTGCATTTAAAAATGATTTCTCATGTTGGAAGAAAACTATTATTTTTCCTAATAGAAGAAATTCAGGTCCCATGTTGAGATGTTTAGGGGATAATTCATTCTCCAAATCTTTTTTTTTATTGTCTTAAGTTTTACATATGTCTCCTTTCCCCCCAATTGACTCGCCCCCCAACCATTCCCACCCCAGGCAAGCCCCACGACCCCAGTGTCTATGTCCATTGGTTATGCTAATATGCATGCATACAAGTCCTTTGGTTGTTCTCTACACCCTCCCCCCATGCCATTTGTCTCTGGATCTATTTTTGTTCATCAAATTATGTTGTTCATTATATCCTATATATGTGTGAGAGCATGGGATATTTATCTTTCTCTGACTGGCTTATTTTGCTTAGCATAATGCTCTCCAGTTCCATCTATGCTGTTGCAAATGGTAAAAGTTCCTTCTTTTTTATAGCAGCATAGTATTCCATAGTGTAGATGTACCATAGTTTTTAAATCTACTCATCTGCTGATGGGGACTTAGGCTGTTTGCAAATCTTAGCTGTTGTAAATTGTGCTGCTATGAACATAGGGGTGCATATATCCTTTCTGGTTGGTGTTGCTGGTTTCTTAGGATATAGTCCTAGAAGTGGGATCACTGGGTCAAATGGGAGTTCCATTTTTAACTTTTTGGGGAAACTCCATACTGTCTTCTATAGTGGCTGCACCAGTCTGCATTCCCACCAGCAGTGCACGAAGGTTCCTTTTTCTCCACCTCCTTGCCAGAACTAGTCGTTTAGTTCTCCAAATCTTAAAACCATCCTACAGAGAACTGATTTTATACATATTTAATTACCTTGTTGACACATTGCTGATTATGATATAAAATTACTGATTTATCTACTTGATCTAGGTGTACCACAGGTAGCCTTGCTGACTAAAGTGAAAAATTACCATGGTGTTCTTCAAGAAGACTTTTTAAACATGAATAATACTATGACTTCTCAAAGCCAGGTAAAGAACACTGTTTGTAACCAGCTATTGTCATAATAATATTATACTCTGTGTGTGTATGTGTGTTTGAGTGTGCTCACACTACATATTCATAGGTAAATAAAGAAATGATCAATTGCCTGGTTAAATTTCATTTTAAAACTGTAATTATCTGAATTATAATTAGATTCTGAAGATAATTTGTTAAGTCATTGTTTTTGTTTATTTTTTGAATTATATTTAAATTCAGTCAAATTTTAGATGTAAGACTGGTCCTTATTAAATAATTTTTCCACAGATAATGAAAATCCAAGCCATGCTAAAAATTCCTATTTCTAATATTCTGATGGTTGAAAATTATGCTCCAGAGTGGGAGCAGGACCCTTTAAAGGACGTTCTGATCCTCTCTGCGCTGAGGCAGATGTTACGAACTGCAGATGACTACTTAGATGATTTGCCTCCTGGAATAACAGGTAATCTGGCCCCTTCATGCTCCTCTCATCAAACCCTGGTTCTTTTTGAAAAACCCTAATCTATACATCAGTTAGATGTCTGGTGTCCTTCTGCCTGCCCTAGTACTAACATGTATGCTTTGTTTGGACTCTTTTTTGTTTTGTTTTCAGATGAAGTTACAGGAATGTCCCAGCTCGACATGTGCAATTAGTTGCCTTGTTTCTGACACTTGGCCCAGACCTGGATTGGCCTGCCTCACTTAGAGTCAATCTCTGCGGACAGCCTCCTTGGGACTTTGCCACCATCATACTTTGCCTTCTGTCCCTGACAGCATCTAAGTGATGGTTCATTCTAGGATCAATCAGACCTCAAGCTCTAAGGCCAACTCTGAGCAGTGGTGGATCACGATATTCCTACTGCAAACCACACTTCATATTTCTGCACCACTTACAATTTAATTTTTGTGACATGTTCCTAAACCTCCCCAGTAAAATTAACTATTCCCCTACCTATTCATCTATAACACTTCATTTAAAACTTCATGTGCATGGTAATCATATTGAATAATAATTATACAATGATTACATAGATATCTGCTTCCTTAAATGAACAGTGAATTCTTTAAAAAGCTAGGTTTGGATTTTACTTATCTTGTATTCACAGAGCTTAACACAGTGTCTTGCAGGAAGCAAGCATACCCATCATTATGCATCTCTTTCAACCCCCCCAGAGTGATAGCATATGCTTAAATTTTTCTCACTATAAAAGGGAAGACTATAAAAGAATGAAACCCCTGAGAGAAGAAATGGAAATAAGGGAGGGAGAATATTTCACTTACCTCTGAATGACAATATGAATTTAAATTAATTGAAAAGAGCAAATATTTTTTAAGGAGTTAGATTTTTCTTTCTGTGAAAAAAATAAAATTTATTCTTCTAAAGGACCCATGCCTGATTTTCATTAATTGAATTGCAAACCACTCTAACCATGTCTCCAAAGCTCAGCATTAAAATAAGATTACTAGTGCAAGTCAATAAGAGGTTTATCTTGTACAAGTGCTCCCAAATGATTCTGACATCCTTCAGGCAGCTGTAGAAGTTAGGACTATAAATAAGTAGATGAAATAATTTAAAAATATATGTTTAAATTCTTTTACCCCTAAAGCTTTCTTCACTATTTCCTCCAAATTTCTTAGATTTTTCAAATGAATATGCTTTGCTTCAGTAGTTATTTATATTAAAGTAGTCAAATTTATGTGTGAATTATTTTCAGAATTATTTTCTTCTTTGAGAAGTCCTGGGTATTACAAAGGCAAGAATTCTTTAGAGATAGTTATGGAAAAATATTTTTTCCTAAAACAAAACTTCAGGTGAAGCTGTGCTCAAATGAATGTCCAGGAGCCATGATTCAATGGAAAAGGTAAATCGGGTCTTCAGATATAGGAATAGAGTCTTCATAGATATTGAGGAGTAGAGCCAGAAGCAGATACTAGGAACCAAAGTAAAGTGACAGTTAGGATGGTTATAACATGGATCTAGGAAGCAACAGATCCAATAAAAAAGGTATGTTTGTCTCCATATAATCCAGGGGGAAATAGCCATAACCATTGTTCTTTGGGAAAGATTGAAGAGCCACCATTCTGCTCACCAATTATGGGGTCATAACTAATCTATTTCAAGAGTAGATTCAGCAAAAATCTTGGCAGAGGAAGATTTTGCTAGTTGCAAAATTTGATTCAAGGTGCAATTTCTTATTTGAAGGGGTAACATACAGTAAGATTATGAAGGAGATGAAGATTCTGAAAAGAAGAGGAGTAATCGAAAGATCAAGAGATAAAGAATAAGGGACTGTCCAGGTGAACCAACATTGAGGCTACCAAAAGTTTCCTTTTTTGTACTAAAATGTACAGTGTTAGACAAATGATATCACAATTTCTAATCCTATGGCTGTGTACTACGTTGGGAACATTTAAAAATCCAGTGGAATTAAATGTATATTTGGAATTTTGGTTGGAAAAGAAGGATGGAAGGTGGTCTCAAAAAGGGAGAAAATAAATAAGTGGGACTATATCATATTGAAAAGCTTCTGCACAGCAAAGGAAACCATCAACAAAATGAAAGGGAAACCTACTGAATGGAAGAAAATACTTGCAAATGATATCTATATATATAAAAAGGGAGTGTCCGCCATGACCAGGACGACCAAAGGACTGACTGGTTGCCTCCCCCCAGCCCATAGGGGACTGGTGAGCTGCGGCGGGCGGCAGGGAGTGGCTCACGCTGCGCCAGCCCCTACCCTCCCCCTGCCGGTGGAGCAGCTGAGCCTGTGCCAGGCAGAGGCAGGAGAGATGTGTCCCACACCCTGCCAGGTTCTCAGATCCCCATGCCAGCATTGAGGCCTCGGATGCCAGCGCTTTGTTATCTGCCACATTCCGCGGCCCCGGCACTGCCTGGGCAGAAGTTTTGCGTGCCTCACCTATCTGGCCCAGGCCAGTTTCTCTGTCTACTCTTGCAACCTGCTGCCCACCCACGTTCAGACACTTGACCCAGGGCCTCACAGCTGGCGGGCCCAGACGATCCTTCCCACCCCCAAGGATCCAACGGCCTCAGCAGCTCCTGAGCCCACCTGAGGCTGCGACCTGCCCCTGGAGAGTGAGTCTGGGCTAGGGATCCACAGCTCCTCCTCCGCAATGTCCCACCCAGCAGTGGGGGAGGGGAAAGCCTCCCTCCTTTCCAGCTCCATCCCAGCGCAGAGGCTGGGGCATGTCTCCACCCCCCACACCCTTCAAAACCCTGCGAAGAAGTGCCCGCCCACCCAGCCCGGACTGGCACCTCAGGCTCCCCACCCTCTTGAGCTTGCACCTGGCCTTGCCAGTGGCTGCTGCTCTCCTTAGCCATCAGCTCACTGGCACAGGGGGAGAGGAGAGGAGGAGGGAAGCTGCAGGTGCGACTCTGTCGGGTTCAACCGGCCTGCCTGAAAGCTCTCCTCGTGTGCCTCCCTGCCCTGCCTTTGCCAATGGGACCGGCCCTTGATGCGCGTTTGTCTGGGTTGCCACCAACTTGGGAAGGTCAACGCCCAGCTGACTGCCAAGGCCTCAGGCAGTAGACGCCCCGCGGTCACCATGACAAAGAGGTCATGGAGGGTCAAGACACCGCCTCTGGTGGAAGCAGGTGCTGTGGAAGCAAAGGGACCAAAAGAAATGGTTACGTCCAACAGCCATCTAACTCCACACGTGGTGTGCGAATCAGTCATTGTTAGAACCGAATTTAGTACTGGTGTGCCCCATTTTAAGCAGACCCCCCAAATAGACTTACCACATTGATAAGTTCACTTTACTACAGAAAGAATGCACAAAGATTCTTGAAATGAGCAAAATATTTTGCACCTCATAGTACGAAACGTTTAAACATCGTTAAAAATAATCCAGCCCCCACAGGGGCTCTGAAGCTTTCTTAGCTTTACCATAAAAGTAAAAAAAATAAAATAACATTTCAACAACACTCCTTTCCGGACAAAATTCTTTCTTTTTAAATTTTATCCAAGTAGTAAATACATAGTTCATAATGTATCCTTTTTTTCCTAATAGGTGTGTATATCATTGGTATAAGATATACATGTGGTATATAATTGTTGTTTTGATTCTACTGTTGACACTATTATAGATGTCTCCCATTTCCCCCCCTTTACCCTCCTCCACCCAGCCCCCCCACCTCTGGCCATCACCACACTTTTGTCTATGTCCATCCCCCTGCCCTCTGACCTATATAATAAAAGGTTAATATACAAATCGACCAAAAGGTGGAACAACCAGTTGCTATGATGCACACTGATCACCAGGGGGCAGACACTCAATGCAGGAGCTGCCCCCTGGTGGTCAGTGTGCTCCCACAGGGGGAGTGCCGCTGAGCCAGAAGCCCTGAGCTGGGCTCACTGCTGGCAAGTGCAGCAGTGGTGGCAGATGCCTCTCCTGCATCCGTAGCAGAGCTAAGGATGTCTGACTGCTGGTTTAGGCTCACTCCCCCTAGGACATCCCCTGAGGACTCCGAGACTGCAAGAGGGCACAAGCCAGACTGAGGGACCCCAGCCATATGCACATTGGGGGCGACCAGGCTAGCAGGTGAGGGCCATTAGGGGAAACCCAGCAGGCAGGCAGAGGAGGTTAAGGGTGATCAGGCAGGCAGGGGAGCTGTTAGGGGCATTAGGCAGGCAGGCAGGTGAGTGGTTAGGAGTCAGTGGTCCTGGATTGCGTGAGGGATGTCCGACTGCCAGTTTAGGCCCGATCCCCGGGATGGGCCCTAAACCAGCAGTCAGACATCCCCTGAGGGGTCCTGGATTGGAGAGGGCGCAGCCAAGCTGAGGAACTCCCCCCGCCCCCTTGCACGAATTTTGTGCACTGGGCCTCTAGTATCTGATAAGAGAATAATACACAAAATATATAAAGAACTCGTGCATCTCAATAGAAAAACAAACAATCTGATTTAAAAATGAGTGGGACAGCTCATTATTGATGTATAAAAATGTCACCGATTTATGAATATTAATTTTGTATCCTGCTACTTCACTGAATTCATTTATTAGTTCCAGTAGTTTTTGGGTGGGTTCTTTAGGGTTTTCTATACATGGTAGCATGTCATCTGCAAATAATGACAGTTATACTTCTTCCTTCCCAATTTGGATGTCTTTTATTTCTTCTTGCCTGATTTCTATGGCTAGAATTTTTCATACTATGTTGAATAAGAGTAGTGAAAGCAGACTTCCTGCATTGTTCCTGATCTTAAGAGAACACTATATCACATGATTTCACTAATATGTGGAATCTAATGAACATAATAGAATACAAACAGACTAATAGAAACAGGGAACAGATTGACAGCTGTGGGGGGATGTGGTTGGGGGTTGGGTAAAGTAAGTGAAAGGATGAAGAAAAAAATTTCTAGGTATCAGTATGCTGATTATCAGAGGGAAAAGGGGTAGGGGCAGGTAGAAGAGGGTAAAGGAGGGATAAATGGGGATGGAAGGAGACTTGACTTTTGGTGATGAACACACAATACAATATACAGATGATGTATTATAGAACTGTATACCTGAAACTTACATAATTTTTATTAACCAATGTCACACCAATAAATTCAATAAAAATATATGTTAAAAATGATCAGGAGATCTGAACAGATATTTCTCTAAGAAAGGCATACAAATGAACAACAAATATATGAAAATGTGCTTTACATCATTAATCATAAGGAAAATGCAAATCAAAACCATGATGAGATACCACCCCATTCCTGTTAGAATGGCTAATATAAAAAAGACAAAAACTAAGTGTTGGCAAGGATTAAGAGAAAAGGGAACCCTTGTCTACTGTCGGTGGGAATACACATTGGTATAGCCACAATGGATAACAATATGGTGGTTGTTCAAAAATAAAAAATAGGGGTCCATATAATCCAGCAATTCCACTTTTGGGTATTTAATCTGAAAATAAAAGAAAATACAAATTCAAAAATATATATGTATTCCAAATTCACAATAATGTTCATTGCAGCATTATTTACAGTAGTCATCTTGGATAGACAATTTTAATAATTATGACTTCCAAATGTTTTGGGGAGGGGTTAGGAGTGGTCCATAGGACTGTTCTTATTAATTGATATTCACTCTTAGCTTTAAGTATATCTATATGTTGATGATTCTCAACTTGAATCCCCAAGCCTGACCCTTTTCCTGGTTTTTGATCTCATCTACCCAACTACTTGTATTATATATGCAATTACAGATTTCAAGGAAGACAGAATTCTTGGTTTCCTTTCAAGAAATCGTCCTTCAGTATACCTATTTCAGTAAATAGCTCCACCAATGCTCAAGCCAAAAATTATTGAGGTCACACTAAATTTTCTCTTTTCTTTTATCCCTGACCCCCAACCCCAAGTCCAGAAATAAGTTGACTTTCTTTTATCCTTAAAGACATCCTGAACCTGACCACTTTTGAACTGCTTCCACCACTATCACTCTAGTCTGCAGGATGTTAATCTCCCACTTGATATTGTAATAGCGTTTTAGTTGTTCTATACTCTTTTCTTTACCAGAGTGAGCACTAATTTAATTTTCCTCCCAACCTACTCCAGCTATTGCAACAAACTGCCACCCAAGGTAGTTGGTACTTATTCCTCTCTGCTTATCACACTTTTCCCCTAGATGTTTCCATGGCACTCTCCCTCATTCCATGCAGGTCTCCCTTCCAATGTCATGTTATTTGAGAGACCTTCCATGATCATATGATCTAAAGTGGCAGACACTTTCCCTTATCACTTCTTTTTTACTCTTATTCTCATTTATTTTCCTCATAGCACTTCTTTCTAGATGATTTGTGTTGACTGCCTGCCTTCCAGAGAAGTATATATTGTCATGAGGACAGGAACTAAATCTGTCTGGTTTATTGCTATATTGCTGGCCTCCAAAACAGTGGAGGCACATAGTAGGTATTCATTTTTTATTGAAAAGACAAATGAATGAAAGAACTATACTTAACAACACCAAACGGAGACATTGGAGTTAACAGATAATTAATGACTTTTGGGAAGGAGCTTCTATTCAAGTGGAAGTTCAGTGATCTTAGCTATTATTTTCATATTAATGGAATACACTACTTAAACATTTATGAATGCCATTTCCCTAAAACTATGGTCAGACAGTTTAATCTACACTAATAAAAGAGAAACATGGTAATTAGCGCACGACCGCTACCCTTTCCATTGGCTAATCAGCATATCCTTATGCAAATTAACTGTCAGCCAAGCTGGCGGCTGGCAGCCATGCACTGAAGCGAACAGGGAGGCTTGCTTGCTCCAGTGCCAGCCTCTCAGCTGCAACTCTAAGCAACTATGTACTATGTTGCAAATAAGAAGCTAAACCAAACCCCAGAAACCGGCTTTCATTCAGCCGGGCTTCAGCCAGCCTGACCACAACATTGTATCGATGTTTTCAGCAGCGAGGCCTCAGAGCTAAAGCTGGCCCAGAATAAAAAAAGCAGAAAGAAAGGAGCGGTTGGGAGCTTCAGTCACCCGCTTCCGGAAAACAGCCCTCAGCCCCTCACCCAGACTGGCCAGGCACCCCAGTGGGGACCCCCACCCTGAACCAGGTCACCCTTCAGGGCAAACCAGCCCGCCCCCACTCATGCACCAGGCCTCTATCCTATATAGTAAAAGGGTAATATGCCTCCCAGCACAGGGATCAGCGGAGCAGCGAGGCTCCCAGCACTGGGATCAGCGTGACAGGGGGCAGCGCCCAAACCCCCTGATCAGCCCTGCTCTGTGCCAGATAGGCGGGAGTTCCCCAATCCCCTGATCGCCCTGTGGCTCTGTGTGTGACAGGGGGCGGGGCCACAACCTCCCTATCTGCCCTGCTCTGTTCGTGACAGAGGGAAGCCGCCCAAACCCCCTGAATCAGCGCTGCTCTGTGCCATGATAGGAGGGAGCTCACCAATCCCCTGATTGCCCTGCGGCTCTGTGTTTGAAAGGGTGCGGTGCTACCAACCCCCCGATCGGCCCTGCTCTGTGTTTGACAGGGTGCGGCACCCCAACCCCCCCCCCCACGGGCCCTGCTCTGTGTGTGACAGTGGTGGCACCCCAACCCCCTGATCGGCCCTGCTCTGTGTGTGACAGGGGGCGGTGCCCCAGCTCCCCTATCGGCCCTACTCTGTGAGTGACAGGGGGGAGCTCCTCAACCCCCTGATCGGCCCTGCTCTGTGTGTGACAGGGTACGGAGCCCCAACCCCCCTGATGGGCCCTGCTCTGTGAGTGACAGGGGGCAGTACCCCAACCCCCTGATTGGCCCTGCTCTGTGCGTGACAGGGGGTGGCACCGCAACCTCCCCATCGACCCTGCCTTGAGTGTGACAGGGGGCGGTGCCCCAACCCCCCAATTGGCCCTACCCTGAGCATGACTGAGGGTGGCATCGCAACCTCCCGATCCGCCCTGCTCTGTGTATGACGGGGTGGTGCCCCAACTCCCCAATCGGCCCTGCTCTGAGCCTGACCAGGGGCTGCACCTAGGGATTGGGCCTGCCCTCTGCCACCCGGGAGCAGGCCTAAGCCAGCAGGTTGTTATCTCCCAAGGGGTCCCAGACTGGAGAGGGCACAGGCCTGGCTGGGGGACCCCCCCCCCCCGCTCCCCCCCCCGGGGTGCACAAATTTTTGTGCACTGGGCCTCTAGTGTTATTATAAACTTCCTTACAATACAGAAAAAAACATATCATTTGGAACGTTTGGAATATTTTAAAAAACAACTATAGTAAGGTATAATTGAGATAATTGAAATATTGAATTGCACATGTCGAAAGTGTGTAATTTTATCAGTTTTAACAAGTGTATATACATAAAAAGCCATCACTCCTCTGTTTTCACTTAGATTATAGTTCAGTCTTGGCTCTGCAGTTCAATAGCAGATGATCTTTGGAAAATAATTTAACTCCAAAATTCTGTTTGTTTATCTGAAAACTGGTGATAATATTAATATTAAGATACATTTAAAGTGTTTGGCAAATAATAAGCATATTATAACTTCTAGTGCTTTTATTTTTACCTAAGTAAATAATACCCAAAAGCTGCTTAAAATATTTTAAATTGATGTTGCTTTTTAATAAACTCAAAACTTATATATTTTTCTGGGCTAGGTGGGGAATTTAAATTTGTCAGAAGCAGGAATAGGGGATTTGTGAAGACAATGGGCAACTAGAGAGTAGATGCTCAGTGATGTAAAAGCTTTCAAATTTAAAATTTAAGAAAAGAAAAAAAGGAATTATGATGGGCCTGCAAAACAAATCCTCAGGATGTATTTAGCCACAGAACATAAGTTTTTTACCCCAACATTGTGAAGTTAGGGAAGGAGCTTCAGTTAGAGATTGACATGATTTAGTTTATGTTTTACAGACGAAGTTGATTCTGGCTGTTTTAAGAAGAATAAATGGGAAGGGGGCAAGCAGAAAAGCAATGGAATCAATTAGGAAGCTATTATAACAACAACAATTTACATAAGGAAATAGGTTGGTTTAGAATAAATGAATAGCATAGATTGAGAGATGTGGATTAATTTGAGATGTGTTCTGAAGTTAGAATAGACATTTCTTTGTATGTCCACATTAAAAATTGAATTTTCTTAAAAGTTTTTATAAAGTCACTTAAAAAAAGGTAGTGATTTTTAAAAAAATATATTTTATTGATTTTTTACAGAGAGGAAGGGAGAGGGATAGAGAGTTAGAAACATCGATGAGAGAGAAACATCGATCAGCTGCCTCCTGCACACCCCCCACTGGGGATGTGCCCACAACCAAGGTACATGCCCTTGACAGGAATCAAACCTGGGACCTTTCAGTCCACAGGCCCACGCTCTATCCACTGAGCCAAACCGGTTACGACAGTAGTAATTTTTTTTATTTGACATTGATTCTTTGATTCTCCCAGTTATGTTTTTATATGAAAGTCTTATCTAAAATGAGCTGGATTAGTTTATGCTACCTCCCAGAGGGAAGTTGGCACACTGCCAACTGGGCTGGGCCCCATTGACTTTCAGTTTCCTTTTCTCTGAATCTCTGATGCCTCTGCTATTGTTTTATGCCTGCCTCGCTGCTGTCCAGACAGAGCAACTACTCTCAGCCTCAGCCCCTGTATGGATTCTACAAACAGGTAAAAGACATGCTGCTTTCCACTTTCCTAGCCACTTGTAAACAATAGCCTTTAAAAAATGTTTCTAAAAATAATAATTTAGAATGTTTTTTTTCTTGCTATCTGTCCACCCTCGTTTTCACATTCCATGTGAAATGTAGAGTAAATAAGAGGCATAGATGCAAGGTTTGTGACAGTACATATTATCTGTTTTTCAATATTTATGGAAAATATGTTTGATTTTCCACTAGGTTGAGAAATATGGCAACTCGTTTGACGTGGATACAAGAAAAGAAACTGCAAAACCTTGTGAAAGGGAAGTTTAGCCTTCTTTATAGGGCTAGTGTCCATGGATTTACTAATAACAGTTTGATTTGGAGATGCTGTAATCAAGGACCCACTCTACTAGTAATTTACAGTTCTGATCATGTTTTTGGTTCATATATACCCCAGAATGACAAAAATAAAACCAGAGTTTCCTGCCTCCTTTTTGCCTTTGAAGAGACTAAAATTTTAAGATGTGAAATTGGACCACATGATTTGAATGATTATGTTTATCACTATGGTAATAAAGAGGAATTCCAGATCGATCTATCAGAAAAAAAAGTGACTATGAGCTTAGATACAATTAAAAAATTAAAACTATCTCAACATCAGACAATATCTTTTGAAGAATGTGAAGTTTTTCGATGTGAAGGTAAGTTTGACTACATAATCTTAGAGTTATCTTCTGCATGCTGACCTATTTCTTTAAGGAAAAATGACCTTTTACTTGTCCTTATTTCTAGGCTACTCAGACTGAAACCTGGTCACAAATTGATGGCTAAGACACAACCATAGTCCAAAGTAGCATATGCAGAGTTTTTAGAAATGTGTTTGTGGGGAGGAGGAGGAAATGTGAAAGAAGGAGAGAGAGAGAAGCAAATATAAAGATTGTGAGATTCTCTTGGGAAAAAAAAACAAAAGCCAGAGCCTGAGCTTCTGTTGATTGGTACTCGGTCCTTTCTGATGCAGGTTTCCATTATATCCAAAGACCAAAATTCATTTGCCTTTTTTCTACTTAAGAACATTTAAATTTTTTCCAACATTTGCTGCTGTAAACAATGCTCCTGTTTAGGCATAAAGCTGTGGACAAAAAATACTTTAGGGCAGTGGTTCTCAACCCTCCTAGTGCCGCAACCCTTTAATACAGTTCCTCATGTGGTGGTGACCCCCAATTTCATTGTTGCAAATTGAACATAATTAAAGCATAGTGATTAATAACAAAAACAATATGTAATTATATTTGTGTTTTCTGATGGTCTTAGGCGACCCCTGTGTAAGGGTCATTCGACCCCCAAAGGGGTCTCGACCCACAGGTTGAGAACCGCTGCTTTAGGGTACCTTTCGGGAACTGGAATTGTTGTTTAAGAGTTATTTACATTTACATTTTGATAGACTTTTCAAAAGCTTCAGTTGTCTATACTACCCCCAAGAGTGTTACAAAATGCCTATTTTCCTGCATCCTTTGCCAAACTTCAGGAAATTTGCGGATTTGATGGTCAAAAGATGGTATTTCTCTCTCTCTCTCCCCTTAACATTCATCACTAACAAGTTAATGTGTATTGTTTCCTTTTGGATGTTAAAATTATTTGAGAGAATGCTTTTTAAATTTCCAAGAGTTTGCTTTTTTGTTTGTTTAACCCGTTCTTTTCTAGTTTTACTATATTATAGTCATTGAGTGCAGTCTTTACTATTTCCACTTCTTGTTTTAAAGAGGTTTTCTTTGTAACCATACATATAGCTATATTATAAATGCCCCATACAGTATGCTTATTTTTTAGAGGATTGCATCACTACACCTAATTATTTCAATTTTAAACCCACCATAAAAGAGTCTCCCTTTTAAGCATCAAAAGAATTCTGGGCCTGAGCCTCATTGGTACAAATGAAGTCCCCAGGCCACCCTTGAACCCCTCACTGTGCTCTGCTTGAATAGGCATGAGTCCCACATGCTCTTCTGAAGTCATGAATAAAATTATAAATTCCAGAAGCTTCGTTATTGACAGTAACTTTTGGAAAAAAATCTTGTGCCTGTGTTTTTTGTGTTTTTGTTTGTTTGTTGTTTTGTTTTTTTTCGTGTGCGTGTCTGTGAATTATCCCTTTCAGACATAGGGCTACGGAGGAGAAATTAGAGCATTCCCAGTCTCTCCTTGCCTGTGCATGCTTCTAGGCCTTGCTTCTCTGATTCAGAAAGAATCCCTGCCCTCACTCCCATGTGGGAGTGGGCCACACACTATTGCTGAGTAATTGGGTAAGAAACCATCTGCAGACATCATAGTCTTCCAGTGTTCACCTTGCCTTTCGCCTCTTCAAATGAGGTGATGTTCAGGATATTTGCCATAATTTTCTTCAAGTGCTTTTCACTATAGTGCACTGTTGTCACAAAAAGGCTATTTTGGTATTTTTTTCATTGACATTCATACAGTCAGCCAACCATTCAATAACTTGTAACCTTCATTATTCTTTAATTATCTCCTCAGATTTATTGGACACAAGGAAGATGGAAGGGGTTGCTGAGTAAGTCAGTGTTTTTAAAGTTCTATTATTCTGTTCATTATCTTAAACTTATATTATAGGTTCTGTTAATAAAATTGGTAGCACAAATTATGACAGATAACTTGTGGATCACTATCCACAAGAATAAACTATATAATTATAAAGCTATTTGATAATACTAATGTTAAAACCAAAAGAACACCACCAGAGGGAAGACATTTCTAATTTTTGATATACTTGAAGGAAAATAATTATTTGGCTGTATGTATACATTTTTTTGCTAAGAATTCTTGCAGTTGCATTTTCAACTCTTTTAGGTACTTGCTATGGAAGGGGTGGTTGGTAGATGGGGAAATAACCTATTATGAATTTCAAGAACATGGTAGGAATGGTTTCCTTCCATAAACTTCAAAAGTCACAAATTATGTTGTGGTTTTGAGTTTTATTATTCACTAGAGGCCCAGTGCATGAAATTCATGCACAGGTAAGGTCCCTAGGCCTGGCTGGTGATCAGGGCCAATGGGGGCCTTCCAGCTGCTGGTCGGGGCCTCCCTTCCCCAGCTGCCGGCTGCCTACCAGGACCTCCATTCGTTTCACGCTGCCCCCTGGTGGTCAGTGTACATCATAGCGAGTGATCAAACTCCTGGTCTCCTGTGGAACTCCCAAGGGGACACTTGCATATTAGCCTTCATATACACACACACACACACACACAGACACACACACACACACTGGAGGCCCAGCGCACGAACTTTGTGCATGGGTAGGCTCCCTAGGCCTGGCCTGAGATCAGGGCCAATCTTTCCTGGCTGCCGGCAGCCAACAGCTGGCCCCACTCCCTTGCACCGCTGCTGGTTGCCCTTTGTGTGTGGGGTGACCAGTGGGGTGATTGGGCCCAGGCGTCTCCCATGTCTGCTGCCACCGTGCCCAGTTCCCGGTTCCCCATCCGGCGATAAGAACCTGCTGGCTGGGGAAAGGGCCTGAGAGGTTGGCCGTTCCCGCCCGCTTGCTGGCCCCACCTCCTGCTGCCACCAGTCACCCTCTGTGTGTGGGGCAACTGGTGGGGTGATCGGGGCCCCAAGGCTGCCCACGTCTGCTGCCACCCACTCCCGGTTTCGGTTTCCCATAGGGCAATTGGAGCCTGCCAGCTGGGGGGGAGGAGGGGGGGAGAGACAGAGAGGTTGGCAGGCAGGCCCCTATCAGGCAATCAGGGCCTGTGGGCTGGGGGTAGTTCCAGCATTGCACAGTGGGATGCAGAGCAGGGGGTCGAGGACTTGAAAGCCACAGCTGGCAGAGTCCCACCTCCCGCTAAGGCTGGCCCGAGAGGGGGATGGGCAGGGTTTTCTTGGAAAGAAAATGAAGCAAGGTAGGTGGGGGTAGGTCAGGCCTAGCAGGTGCATCCCCAGGGGTCCTTTTCTCTCTCTGGGCCTCATTGTCCCCTTGTGCTCACTGTAGGGGACAGTGAGCATCTGCCCCCTGGTGGTCAGTGTGCGTCACAGCCGACTGGTTGTTCCGCTGTCCAGTCGATTTGCATATTATGTTTTTATAGAGAGAGATAATTTATTTTCATGTTTAACGTAGTTGATATTGAATTCTAAGTTTACATGGTCTGCTTGCTTAAATCTGAAAGATTTTATGTCCTAATGGCCTTAGTTAAAAGTGTAATTTTTGCTTTTTCTTCTTTTACAATAGGATTTAAGGTAGGATAATTTTATGTCTTCTTATATAAGAAAGCAAATTGATCATCAAAAATAAATAATAATGTGTAAGGAAAGAAAAGAAATTCAAGGAAAATTTATGCTAAGGTCTTGTGATCTAACCTCAGTCAACTGTTAAAATGGTCTTGTCTAAACAGGCTCAGGGGGAGCTTACTGTCTTCCATAAGAACTTACAAACCATCTAGGGACCTGGTTAACCAAATGCGAATTCTGCTCCTGGGCCCGATTGGAGCAGGGAAGTCTAGCTTTTTCAACTCAGTAAAGTCTGTTTTCCGAGGCCATGTAACCCACCAGGCTTTGGTCAGCTCTGACAGAACTGGGATATCTGAGCAGGTGAGTCCATTCTAGGTCACTCAGCCTTTGCTACTTTGTTCAAGTTAGATTTGAAAGTTTTTTTTTTCCTGATCAACTTCATTACATGTACATACACTTCAACTATATATAAATAAAATGAACTCCTAAAGTTCCTTTCTTCCTCCTTTGCAGTACAGGACATATTCCATTAAGGATGGGAAGGATGGCAACTCCTTGCCATTTATTCTGTGTGACTCAATGGGGCTGAGTGAGGAAAAAGGCCTGTGCATGGATGACATACCCTACATCTTAAAAGGCCATGTTCCTGACAGATACCAGGTATAATTTGGCTAATTATTGAAGAGTTATAATTGATATTTAAAATGTTTCTTTTTATCCATTATTAGGACATAAGACTCTAGTCTAGTTAGTGCATCAGCATTTATTTTCTGAAATTGCATTAAAATTTCATACTCAAAGTTGTTCCACATCTTCACATATCCAGTGTTCTTATCCAGAAACACAGTATGTTTTATATTAATTTTTATATTAATTTATATTATATTCATTTTATTTTATATTCTTTTATTCTTTAGCATAGAGCTAAATGAATATATATATATATATATACACACACACACAAATATATATATGATATGTATATCTTTTTTTTCACAACATACAAATCACAGATTTTTATTACTAAAGTCCACACACATTATTAAACATAACTGTAATATCCTTATCACATCTGGATTATTCTTTAATTTTTCCTTAAATAATTATCAAATATCACCCAAACTGGACAAATTTCTAATTGTCTTATAAGCAACATATTATGCATCTTTTAGAACAGTTTTAAATAATGATTCAAAAAACTTATTCAGCCTCTTTTAATTGTAAGTTTTGCCTCTATCTCTTTTGGCATTTTTACTTGCAATATGATTTTTAAGAAATCTGTTTGGTTATTCTATAGAAATATACTTTCCCATAGTCTAAAATTTGCTGTTTTCATCACTTGATGTAGTTTTATTTTTTAAGTATCCTGAAAATTGATAGATAAATATAGACACAGATTCAGGTCAGCTTCATAAGATGGTGTTGTGCTCTTCCATGAAAGCCACCCAATTTTGAACTTTCTCACTTTTGTAATATAGGTTTCATGAACATTCAACACCTAGATACTTTTATTTATTAGGGTATAAAAATAGTGATATTCTATCTCTAGCATTGTTTCATTTCACATGTGTGAAAGACAACTTCCCTTCATCCACTATTTGATTACTTAGTGGTACAGTTAATACCGTTAATATAGGATGGTCAGGATATCTGCTTGATTTTTTTTATAAGCTTTTGAAATAATAAGTTGGTTTCTTTACTTCTGCCAATGTTTACCAGTGATTATTTTATTATCATATGAACTCATGAATTGAACATATTTGATGTGTTTCAATGCACTGTAGTTTATCTACATAAAGATATCAAATGTAACATCTTTGACCACTAGGAGCTGCTACAATTTGGATTCTGAGTTCTGTTGACATAAAAATCTCCTATATCTCTTGAATTCTTGTATGGCTATAAATATAAACCATATTTTGTATATTTACAGTCCAGATTTTGAGTCAGTTATTTCTCTAAGATGTATTGGTTTGGTTTGGTTTGGTTTGGGTCATTAGAACTGTTCATTGCTATTTAGTGGATTGTTGGTTCTTGCTTTTTTTAGTGGACAAATCTAAATATAGATACAGGACTATATAGTTTTTACTTAATCTCTTTTATCTTGCATCAGTATCTGCTTTATCTGAACAAAAAATCTCTAGTCTCAAGGATACCAGAGATGACAAAATATGTCACAACTCATTTGCTTTATATCACATAATATTCACTGTAATCTCAGAAATAATTATCTAACACTATCATGAATGATCTAATCATAATTATATTTAATATCAATAGAATAAAAATAACCAATAAACATTGGAAACAATTTTAAATTTTTAGCAGATTTTTTATATTGTGTTTAGCACATATCATGTAGTAGGAGTACACAAATTACTGTGTTTTAAAGTCAATCAGACATAGTTTCTTTCTGTGTATATATGATCCCAGTTGGATGCAAAAGTTCACTCATTTAATTCAATTTAGAGATTGCTTTTTAAATTTAATTTTGTTTTATATTTATATATGTTTATAATTTATATGGTTCTAAAGTCAAATCTACAAAATAAGGTATATTCAAAGAATCCATCTTCCTTCTCTGTCACTTCAAATGCATTTCTCCCTGATTCCTATAAGTGTCCATATAAAAATTTATGATTTACTTCCATTTTTTAATATATTAGAAAATACAGATTTGTGGTTCCCTCTTTTTTAGAGAAGTGATAGAACACTATATGTCATTGATGTAACATAATTTTGCTGCTACAAATAGTCGTGAAGTTAATAGCCATGTACATACATTTGTGGGACAGATCGCCAGCAGAGGATTTCTAGTTTCAGAGTAAATGCATCTCATTTTATACCACTTCCCCCCTTGCATTCTGCCTGATGATACCAATTCCACCTTTGCCCACATTGCTTCTTCTGTCTAGGATACTTTCTGTCATATTCTTATTCCCTTATTCAGATGAACTCACCTGTGTTATTTTTATTTTTGTTTTTGTTTTTTACCTTCCTATGACATGTCCCTTCTCAGAAGCTTTTTCTATGTGAAAGGACTGCTAGCTACTTGCATAATGACTGTCTTCTCTACCAGATTGTTATCTTCATACTATTAAAGACTTGTTTGTTATGTTCACTGTTTTATTCACTTGCACAGTGCCTGATACATAGTATGTGCTTATAAATATTTGTTGAATTAATATGTTCCTTTATGTTTACCATACAGTTTAATTTCATGAAGCCAATCACACCAGGTCATAGTAACTATATTGACTTCCCATTGCTGGAGGACAGAATCCACTGTGTGGCATTTGTGTTTGATGCCAACTCTATTGGGCAACTCTCTGATGAGATGGTAGCAAAGATCAAGAAAGCTCGAAGGGAGGTGATAAAGTGTGGTGAGTCTTATTCCACTGTACTTCTAAGGCTAACTGATTAGACTATATTGTAGAATGGATTTGAACAGGATGAAGAACTTATGAAAATGAATATTTAAATATTCCCTGGCCCATCAGTGTGGTTCATTCAAATCAAGTACCCACTAGCTGTATGTCTTTGTGCAAGTGATTTAAACTTTCTATGCCACAGTGTCTTAATCTATAAAATTAGTATAACAATGGAGGTTTTAATGTAAGGATTAAACAAATTAATTTATATGTAGAGCTTAGTACAGTCCTCACTGCATCTTAGCATGCATTTATTTACCAACAGTCCTAGACTTCCCCTTGGGCCTTAAAGGATTAGAAAGAGGAAAACACATTTTAGTAAGAAAAAGAGAGGAAAATAAGATGCTTGATAAAAAGAGGTAGCATAAAGGCTTTGGAGAAGGTAAGCAGGATTAGGGAATTAAAGTGCCCCACACTGCTTTTTCTTTTCTTTTTCCTTTTCTTTTCTTTTCTTTTCTTTTCTTTTCTTTTCTTTTCTTTTCTTTTCTTTTCTTTTCTTTTCTTTTCTTTTCTTTTCTTTCCTTTTCTTTTCGTTTCTTTCCTTTCCTTTCCTTTCCTTTCCTTTCCTTTCCTTTCCTTTCCTTTCCTTTCCTTTCCTTTCCTTTCCTTTCCCTTTCTTTCTTTCTTTTCTTTCCTTTCCCTTTCTTTTCTTTTCTTTTCTTTTCTTTTCTTTTCTTTTCTTTTCTCTTCTTTTCTTTTCTCTTCTTTTCTTTTCTTTCTTTTCTCTTCTTCTCTTTTCATATATTTTTATTGATTTCAGAGAGGAAGGGAGAGAGAGAGAGAGCAAGAGACAGAAACATCAATAATGAGAGAGAATCATTGATTGGTTCCTCCTGCATGCACCCTACTGGGGATGGAGCCTGCAACCTGGGCATGTGCCTTGACTGGGAATCAAACTATGATCTTCTGGTTCATAGATGGACGCTCAACCACTGAGCCACGCCAGCTGGGCCACAGTGGTTTTTCTTGGCCTTATTATTCATTTTGTTTGGGAAAGAGTCAGTTTATCACAGATTTGATGAAGTTAGAAGCAGGGAGTGATTGACTTATTTGCTCACTGAAATTTAAAACCTTGAAAGGGTGGTGTGCAGAGATGTGCCTGCTACCATTGTGATATAGGAGAAGTTTATTTGCAATATTTCAACATATTCTGTTTCCTTGAGGCCTCTTCTCCATCTTGTTTATTAGAGCCTTTTGGCCTTTCTATAGTTTTCATAAAAACACAACTGTTGGGTAAGATATAAAATCAATCCTCAATACTGTAGCATAAATTTTAGTTACCTCTTCGAAGAGGTGGTTTCCTTTGAAGCCTGACTTCTTACCATGGGAGGCAATGAAGGGACTTACTATGTCAGGAAAATTCCAGGTACCAGTAAGTAGTTCAGAGGGATTTTTTTGTGTGTCGAGGGGTGGGGAACCTCCCCAAATTTCTGAATTTGTTCCATAGTTAGTTTATTGCATAATTGATAGCTGATTAACTGAAAATAATACTGATGCTGCCTATAATAATAAAAACAATATCTATCTATCTGGCATAGGTGTGGTACATGTGGTATTACTCACTTGTGTGGATAGCATGGATCTGATTACGAAAGGAGACCTTATAGACATATACAAATGTATGCCTGTGAAACTCAAGGTAATGAATGCTGTCATTTGTAAACACATTTTCTGGTATGTCCCTATAATCACATGATATTACTTTGTATAAAAGTAAAAATAGATACGTGTGAAGTTTAAGAATATTTGAAACAATTGCTTGGATAATTCAGACTTATTTTTTAAGTTTTAAATATTAAGTATTTATCTTTCTGCTGACAGATAACTTATATTTATTACAATTTAATTCAATTAGGTTCAATTCAACAAATATTTGTTGATTACCTGCAATGATTGAGCCAGTGTGATAGTCTCTAATCAGATACACAGATAATTGAAATAATTTCCCTGTGCTAAAATGCTTGCAGCTTTATAGGTGGAGGTGAGGGGATAGGGGAATTAGAGGAGAAAAAGTTGACAAAAGAATATGGCATGATATGATTGTGTATAATAAATATCATGAAATAATGAAAAATAAAATGCGGTGAAAGTTTAGATGAGGAAAATATTGAGCTAAAGGTCAGGGGGGAAATTTTTGTTACTGGGGTGGCACTAGGAAATGGCTTTTAAGGTGGAGGAGTATTTTAGGGGGAAATATTCGGGCCAAGGGGACAGCATAAGTGAATTCATCAATGCAGGAAAAAGCATTTCAGGAGGCATAGAGTGTTCAGTTTAATGGAGGGCTGGATCACTGTAGGGAAAGGTAAAGTGAGAAAGAAAACATTTGCATGAGGTGATTTTACTTAATTAGGTGCATTATGGGGAAGCATAGCAACTTTTTAAAAGAGTAATGATGTGAACAAAGTCAGCTTCACAAAATTTAATCTGACACCTATTTGAAGAATAGAGTTAAAAGGAGCATGAAGGTGGGAGCATCAGTTGGGACAATATAATGATAGCTAATATTTGTTAAGCACTGATTAAGTGATCGGTTTTTTTTTTTAAATATATTTTATTGATTTTTTACAGAGAGGAAGGGAGAGAGAAACATCGACCAGCTGCCTCCTGCACATCTCCCACTGGAGATGTGCCCGCAACCCAGGCACATGCCCTTGACCCGAATCGAACCTGGGACCTTTCAGTCCGCAGGCCGACGCTCTACCCACTGAGCCAAACCGGTTTCGGCCGGTTTTCTTATTCAATACTTACAATAAGCTGATGAGCTGGGCATTGTCATTAACATATTTCAGTGGTTGGCAAACTGCGGCTCGCGAGCCACATGCCGCTCTTTGGCCCCTTGAGTGTGGCTCTTCCACAAA
The DNA here is from genome assembly GCF_000147115.1 of Myotis lucifugus. Taxonomy (NCBI): domain Eukaryota; kingdom Metazoa; phylum Chordata; class Mammalia; order Chiroptera; family Vespertilionidae; genus Myotis; species Myotis lucifugus. The sequence continues at coordinate 4,815,256 of NW_005871073.1, forward strand.
ATACCAAGTGTGGGCGCGCACGTTTAGTGCGATTGAAACTTCGTGGCCCATGCGCAGAAGTCGGTTTTCTGCCTGGGCGAGTCTATTTTGAAGAAGTACTGTTGATATTTGGCTCTGTTGACTAATGAGTTTGCCGACCACTGTCATATTTGATAGATGAGAAAACATAAGTGCACAGAGAAAAGCATTTGCCAATGCTTATTGACAGTGCTAAGAGGGGACAGAACCCTATATTAATCCCAGGCAATCTGGTTGCACAGATAAACTAGTCTAAGCAACAATTAAACATCAGCACTGTACACTTGAAACTATTATAAAAGTTATCGAATGTCAGTTGTAATTGAAAAACAAAATTAAAAAAATAAATTAAATATCAGCATTAAACTAATAGAATCACCTTATCCTAAGAATAACTTTTAAAAGAAAACAGGGAAATCATGGACTTTAATGTAAGTATATTAAAAATGCTTCAATTTCAAAGTAGTTTATATAGAACCATGTTATCTTTAGATTTTAATTCATATTGAATCTGTTCTATGTTCTATGTATTCTAAGTGAAAATTAGCAGTGATGTTAGAGCTTGACTTGTGAAGTTCTTTAGAAAAAGTACTTTATGGGCCAGATCTCTATCTCCGTTTCTCACAGTAGGAAAAAAATTGCCAAGTGCTTACCTTTGTTATTGCTTTCATAATTTATATTGACATTAAGTAGTGTTTTTCACTGTTTTGAGATTTCTGGGTTTCAATTTCTATATTTCAGCAAGAGGAAGTCCACAAAAAACTTGGATTTGCTCTTTCTGACATCTTGGTGGTCAGTAATTATACCTCAGAGTGGAATCTGGACCCTATAAAGGACGTCCTGAACCTCTCTGCACTGAGACAGATGCTGTGGGCAGCAGATGACTTCTTAGAGGATCTGCCTCTTGAGGAAACAGGTAAATGCATTTGGTGGTAGAGAAATTTGAAGTTGTCCTTATTGTGGCTACTTCCTGCTTGGATCTATTGGGTATCTGACAATTCTGTGTCTCTGTGAGTTGCTGCCCTGTGAGTAATCCTGCCCTTTAACCCATTGGTGGGATATGTTTTTCCCCCTCATATTTCTTGATCCTTCCACCCCCACCCAGGGTACAACCTAGAGGATTTTCACTACTTTTCCTCCCCTGGTCTTGTTTTAAAATGAAATTTTTGTAATGATGCGGCTCATCATGCCCACGGTCTGAACATCCCAAGCTGTATCCTTGCCTTCATCTATCAAAACGTACTTCTTTGCTGGGGACCTAGATTTGGATTGGATCAGCATTGTTCCTCATCAGATGTGATCTTTGCTTATTTGGCTTTTCCTTGAGACCTTATGCTTCTGTCTCTTTGACTTGACTTTGGAAACTCTCCCTCCTTTGAGTCCTCTCAATGCAGTGTGGCTGGTGCTAGGTAGAGAGAAGTGCCTTTCATATGCATGCCTCAGATTTGAGCATTATGTGTATTCTCTGTTACCAATCTGTGCACAATACACACTGCACTGTTCCAATCAAAGTTGAGATAGAGTTTCAGTTTATTCTCAAATATTATTTTAGTTCTGGGAAATCAAATTAGAATGTCATATCCTTTCTAGTTCTCTCATTCACAAACTACTGGGAAACCCTCAAACTACTAACTTCGCTGTCCTGACTGTGCCATCTTGGTTTCTCCATTTCTTCTCTCCTCATGGTGCATGCACTCCCAAAGTCAGGATTAACTTAGACCCTAGTAGGCCAATGTTCCTCTTCCTTCTGGTTGCATTTCCTAAATAATGTATTAAGAATATTTTGTTTTTCTTTTCTCAGCTATCAGAGGAAAGCACTTACTAAGTGTGCAAGAGAAAAAGTAAATATGTGAACCCTTCACATATTAAAACTTATCAGAGAAGAGAAAACATAGAGAAGTGAGAAACCAGGAAAAAGACAAGTAGATGAAGCTGAAAGGGTGTATTTTACTTATGGCTTGGATGAAGATGCACAAAAAATTTATAATACATATTACTAACTTGGAACAGCTGAACTTAAAGTTGTAAAAAACAATCATAATCTTGTTGGGTATATGTTCTATACCTATGAAAAATTAAAATTTCTTCTTATAAAACGTGTGTGTGTGTGTGTGTGTGTGTGTGTGTGTGTGTGATATTTTGGCAAAAGTTTATTTTGATACTAGTGACCCAGTACATGGATTTGTGCACATTGAAAGGAAATTAATTAGAAGGTGGCCAGTGGGGCGGGACTGGGTGAGATGGATTGAGTGAGGTCCCTCCAGCAGGTGGAGTCCTCAGCCTGGCCTATGGGGATTGGGCCGAAACTGAGTCTCCAATATCCCCTGAGGGGTCCAGGAGTGCGAGAGGGCACTCTGCAAAATTGCTGTCATACAGGGTGTGGAACGCAAATACAAGTGTGCAGTGAATCAGGTTCAGGGCCGACAGTGCCCCAGTAACAACATAACCCATGGCTGAAGGCAGAATCGTGCAGCCCTGTGAGAAACCAGCTCCCTCCTCTCTGGTTTCGAGGTGCATTACTCAAGAACTAACGCTGCCAAGTCAATGCAGCTTGGCAGCTCCCGTGTTGAATGTCTGCCCCCTGGTAGTCAGTGAGCATCATAGTGACTGGTTGGATGGAGGGAGGGACACTTAGCATATTAGCCTTTTATATATAGACTAATAGCCTGGTGCACGAAATTCATGCACTGGGGTGAGGGGAAAAGGGGCCCCTCAGTCTGGCCTTCACCCTCTCCAATCTGAGACCCCTCAGGGAATGTCCAACTACCTGTTTGTGCCCACACTTTTAACAGATAACAGCTCCATTATTGTTTCTTTCTTATGGTTAAAACCATTGAAATTAGTAGGTATTAAAAGTGTGTATACATTTTGGGGGGACACCCTGTATATCTCTAGTCAGTGGTGAAAGAAATCAACAGCAGATTTGGAACCCCCAGACAGGGAACCTTGCTCACTTCCCACATATCTCCCCATTTCACTTTCCACCTTCGTGGGCAGCAGGAGAATCAACGTTTTCTCTCATTAATTCGGAAAAGCACGTCCTGTCACCCGCTGCCTGGCAGGAGTGCGCTAGGCCCCAAGCAAGCGAGGCTCAGTCAGGGCAGCCTTCGCTCATGGGTGCTGGCACCCAAAGTGCACATTCCTCCTCTACAGTCGCCCCGACTATCCCACTGTTTCACTGAGAGGATGGAATTCCTCTCCGCCTCTGGGTTCTTGATCTTGAATGCTGACCGAAGGCACCTCAGCGAGGGCCGCCTGTGCCCACCAGGTGTGTCTGTCTGTACCTGCTCCTGCCTCAGCACTTGCATTAACCCCCCAGAGGTTAATGCAAGTGGAAACAGGGCCTCCGTGGAAACAGGGCATCACCACTCCGCCCTCTCACTGTCATCTCACAAGTACCCACCCTCAGCACCCAGAACACCCAGACACTCTCCAAGGATGTGAGCGCATCAGAGGGGATGTGTGCACATCCTGTGGGGGTGTTAGGCATGCCGGGTTGATGGAAGTGCGGTGGAGAGGCGGGGGGAACTTGTGCACGCCTTGGTTTGCAACTGTTGCAGGCGCGGGAGGGTGACAGTGTGCTGGGGAAGTTCGCACTCCAGGGAGGGATGTGCACATCAGAGGCCTCTGGCTTTGTAGATCCGCAAACCCCCATGGTGCGGCCAGGAGGACGTCAGTCTGGCCCACCACTGTGGCTGTCCCTGCGATCCTGCACCTTCTGGGCCAGGAGGTGGATCTTGCGCAGCCACTCCTGGGTGCTGATGGCCTGCAGGCGCTACTTCAGCTCAGCCTGCAGGCTCTGCTTGGCACGCTCACAGCTGTCACCACGGCCATGTGAGGAGTACAGGCCGCCCTCCGCCGGCCTGCCTCCCCTGTCCAGAGGCTCTCTGTGCTGCTCACCTGCCCAGAATGACTGGGGCTGGGTGGAAGCCAGGTGTCCTGCCCTGCCCAACCCCAGCCGATCCGCCCCTGTGCAAGCTGCTGCCCCGCCGGGAAGGGTCACGGATCCGGGTCCCGGGACCACGGACAGCCTCAAGCGCTGCCTCCCACCCGGCAGGGTCACAGATCCATGTCTTGGTCCCATGGACAGCCTCAAGCACTGGCCCCCGCCCGGCAGGGTCACACATCCGGGTCCCGGGACCACGGACCGCCTCAAGCGCTGCCCCCCACCTGGCAGGGTCACAGATCCGGGTCCTGGGACCACAGACCACCTAAAGTGCTGCCCCCCGCCCACCAGGACATGGATCCGGGTCCCAGACTGCCGATAGCCTCAAGCACTGCCCCCCACCCGCCAGGTCACGGATCCGGGTCCCAGACCTCGGACAGCCTCAAGCACTGCCCCCCACCCGGCAGGATCACAGATCCGGTCCTGGACCACGGACAGCCTTGCCCGCTGCCGCCCGCCTTCAGTATGCAAATTAGCCGCCATTTTGTTGCTTCAGGGTGGGGGTCCCCACTGGGGTGCCTGGTCAGTCTGGGTGAGGGGCTGAGGGCTGTTTTCATGGTGGCGGGCAACTGAAGCACCCAACCTCTCCTTTTTTTTTTTTTTATTCTGGGATTTATTTACCTTCTATGGCTGTCACTGGAGCTGAGAGCCGGCTTTAGTTCTGAGGCTTGGCTCCAGCTCTGAGACCTCGGCTGCTGAAAGCAGAGATCTGGGTTTGTTTGGGTTCTATAATTGAAACACTGTTGCGATCCTGCTGGCTGAAAGCAGGTTTCTGGAGTTTGTTTAGGTTCTATAATTGCAACATAGATGCTTAGAGTTGCAGCTCAGAGGCCGGCAGTGGCAGGCGGGGAACCTTGGCTTCCTCCATCACTGGAGCAAGCAAGCCTCTTGTTCACTTCAGCTGCCTGGCTGCCGGCTGCCATCTTGGTTGGCAGTTAATTTGCATATCGCCCTGATTAGCCAATGGGAATCGTGTTGGAAGTATGGTTAATTACCATGTTTGTCTGTTATTAGATAGGATTAGGGACCCGGTGCACAAAATTTGTGCACGGGGGGGGGGGGGGTCATTCAGCCCAGCCTGCCCCCTCTCACAGACTGGGAGCCCTCAGGGGATGTCCTACTGACGGCTTAGGCCCACTGGAAGCAGGCCCAAGCCGCAGTCTGGCCTCCCTCTGTGGGAGGCGACCCAGCTGATCAGGGGAAGGCGCCAGCCCCATCACCCCACTGCTGCAGCCACTGCCAGCCATTGCAGCCGCCAAGGTGTTTTCATCAAAACGGACTCCAGTCCCTTCACCATGAAAAAATGGCAACTTTCTTTAGGCATTTTCAAGATGTGTCTTTCATAGGATATGACATTTCTTTCTTTTTTTTTATCCTTACCTGAGGATATGTTTCTATTGATTTTTAGAGAATGTGGAAGAGAGAGGAAAAGACAGAGAAACATCAATGTGAGAGAGACACTTTGATTGGTTGCCTCCTGCATGAGCCCTGACCTAGGCCCTGGCCAGGGAGGAGCCTACAACCTAGGTACATGCCCTTGGTCAGAATCAACCCAGACCCTGTGGTGGGTAGGCCGATGCTCTATCCACTGAACCAAACTGGCTAGGGCAGGATATGACATTTCTTAGCCCTCCAGCAGCGGACCTTCGTTTTTTCCTCCAGGAGTGAGGTGGAAAAACCCTAGATCACCTTTTTGAATTCTTGTTACCCACGTTACCAAGAACATTACCAGTGGCATACAGGGAGCTTAGCCAATGAGCTGTCAGAAAAGGTGTTTCCCCTGCAGCTCACCCGCAGAGGCAGGATTGCTGGCAAGCCTAGGCTGGCACACCCACTGTCTCCGGGCCTGCTCAAGTCTCCAGTGCGGCTTGGGCATGGCCCCCCAGCTCTGCTCAAGCCTCTGCCCAAGGCCACCCCCCCTCCCCTCTGCTCAGGCCCTGCTCAAGCCTCTGCCACTGCTTAGGCAAGCCACCCCCCACACCCCTCACTCCTATCAAGCCTCTGCCCTGGCTTGGGCGGGGCCCCCCGGCTCCGATCAAGACTCTGCCAGGGCTTGGGCAGGGTCCCCCGGCTCCGATCAAGACTCTGCCAGGGCTTGGGCAGGGCCCCCCGGCTCCGATCAAGACTCTGCCAGGGCTTGGGCAGGGCTCCCTACTCCTCTCTGGCCCTGCTCAAGCCTCTGTTGCCCCTCCCCCCCATGGTGCCAAGGCCAGTAGGCCAGGAGTGGCCAGGGTGTTCTGGGACCAAGGCCGCTCAAGGCCTACGCTGGGGCCTGCAGTCTCTGAGCTGCCTGGGTCCCTAGGATGTTCCTGGGACCTAGGCCGCTGGGCGCCTGCATATGCAAATTAACCCGTCATCTTTGTCGGGTTAATTTGCATACTCACTCCTGATTGGCTGGTGGGCATAGCTTGTCAGCATAGAGGAGGTACAGTCAATTTGCATATTTCTCTTTTATTAGATAGGATGATTTATCAGCATCTTTGGATCTTTCCCCATGTCATCCTATTTTTGCCTTCTTATTTTATTTCTAAAGTATCTCATTGGGTCCTCAATTAATGCCTTATTCTTTAACCCAAAGCCATGCTTTGTTTAATATCCAAGCCTCTCTTGCAGGATGTGGCTATTAATATTAATGAATTGCATAAGACCACAGCTGAAAGAAGCTATAATTTGATTGTTCTGAAATTACAACTATTTTAGTTACATGACAAAACTCAACCTGAACTACATGAATAAAAAAATTAAAAAAGAGGAGTATAGTATTGGATTAAGGAACCAAACCATAGAAAAGGCTGGAATTGAACTGAACGTGCCTCAGAGATGGTTGAATCTAGGGATTCAAAAGCTACTCTCTCTTTCCTCTCTCTCTCTCTCTCTCCCCTCTCTCTCTCTCTCAAAATTAAACAGCAAAGATTATTCAAGCAGCAATTGAGTTTGAGATATCAGAGGATATACATGTGGCAAACCATAGGCAAGTCTGAGGAGACAAAAAAGAGGTCAGCTTTTATTGAGTTTAAGGAGAAAATTAGGGAGAGGTTGTGGTGGTGTCTTATTGCTGGCTGGTAGTCAGCTGCCTGCTGTTGCTCAGGAAGGAGGCTAGGCAGCTGGTCACTAAGGAGGCAAACAGGGAGGGGATCTTCCTTCTTCCTCATGCTTGTATAAGCTGCAGGTGCTGGTTACATAAATGGTGAAGGGTGAGTGTGTGAGAGCTCTCCCTTCATGGCTTCCTGAATCCATTTTTCATGAGGGTCTCATTTTCACATTTCCTCCCTTCTGATCAAGATCTTTCTTAGAAAGCATTGGGATCAAGAGTCAGGTTTGTCTGTATTTAGTGGTTTTGTTCATTGGTGCTAGGAAGGACCTTTCCTGGTTGTCATGTCCCATGTCAGAAGAAAAGTACATAGTGATTGGAAACCATTTAAGGCCACATTTGAATAACAAGGAAGGTAGAAAAGGGAACTCTTAGGCATTTTCCACTCAATGTTTATATCTTGCAAGTATCAGAGATCATCTTGAAGTGTTGGGCTAACATCATCCTATTCAGTGTATTGCTTCTACAGAGATTTGATTAGCAAACAGGCACAGAGTTTAAAAATGATTACACACAGCCCAGCCAGCATTGCTCAATGGTTGATCATCGACCTATGAACCAGGAGGTCATGGTTTGATTCCCGGTTGGGGCACATTCGGACTCGATCCCTGGTGTGGGACGTGCAGGAGGCAACCGATCAATGACTCTCTCATCATTGATGTTTCTATCTTTCTCTCTCTCTCCCTTTCTGAAATCAATTTTATATATATATATATATACTAGAGGCCCGGTGCACAAAAATTTGTGCACTCGGGGGGGGGGGGGGAAGAGGGGGTCCCCCAGCCCGGCCTGTGCCCTCTCGCAGTCTGGGACCCCTCGGGAGATAATGACCTGCTGATCTGCTGGCTTAGGTCTGTTCCCGGGTGGCAGAGGACACGCTCAATGCCTAGGTGCAGCCCCTGATCAGGCTCAGAGCAGGGCCGATTGGGGAGTTGGGGCGCCGCCCCCGTCATGCACAGAGCAGGGCCCATCAGGAGGGTTGGGGCTCCGTACCCTGTCACACACAGAGCAGGGTCGATCAGGGGGTTGGGGAGCTCCCCCCTGTCACACACAGAGCAGGGCCGATCAGGAGGTTGGGGCGCTGCACCCTGTCACATTCAGGGCAGGGCCAATGGGGAGGTTATGGCTCTCCCCCGTCACACACAGAGCAGGGCCTGTGGAGGGGGGTTGGGGCGCCACCCTCTATCACCCACAGAGCAGGGCCGATCAGGGGGTTGGGGCACCGCCACTGTCACACTCAGGGCAGGGCCGATGGAGAGGTTATGGCTCTACCCCATCACACACAGAGCAGGGCCCGTGGGGGGTGGCTTGGGGCGCTGCACCCTGTCACACACAGAGCCTCAGGGCAATCAGGGGGTTGGGGAGCTTCCCCCTATCAGGCACAGAGCAGGGCTGATCAGGGGGTTGGGGCACCTTCCCCTGTCACGAACAGAGCAGGGCAGATAGGGAGGTTGTGGTGCCGCACCCTGTCACACACAGAGCCACAGGGCGATCAGGGGGTTTGGGCGCTGCCCTCTGTCACGCTGATCCCGGTGCCAGGAGGCATATTACCCTTTTACTATATAGGATAGAGGCCTGGTGCACGGGTGGGGGCCGGCTGGTTTGCCCTGAATGGTGTCCTGGATCAGGGTGGGGGTCCCCACTGGGGTGCCTGGCCAGGCTGCCTGAGGGGCTGAGGGCCGTTTTCCAGTTGGCGGGTGACTGAAGCTCCAAACTGCTCCTTTTTTTCTTTTTTCTTTTTTTATTCTGGGCCAGCTTTAGCTCTGAGGCCTTGCTGCTGAAAACACTGATACAATGTTGCGGTCAGGCTGGCTGAAGCCCGGCTGACAGAAAGCCGGTTTCTGGGGTTTTGTTTAGCTTCTATATTTGCAACATAGTTGCTTAGAGTTGCAGCTGAGAGGTCGGCAAGTCAGACGGGGAACATTGGAGTTCGCCAGCACTGGAGCAAGCAAGCCTCCCTGTTTGCTTCAGTGCAAGGCTGCCAGCCACCATCTTGACTGACAGTTAATTTGCATAAGGATATGCTGATTAGCCAATGGGAAGGGTAGCGGCTGTACGCTAATTACCATGTTTCTCTTTTGTTAGTGTAGATATATATATATATATGTATATATATAATATAATGATTACATACACACACACAACGAGGAACAGAATAATAAATCCCATTTGTGAAATGGTCCTAAACCCTTAAATCAAAAGCCCAAACCTAAAGATAACCAGCTAAATAGATTGAAAGACCAGGAGTCATCAGGTAAAGATTGTTGCAACCAATTGGCTTATTGTCTAATTTTATGTAGTTAAGTTTCTACTTTCCCAGAGGAATTTATCCAAGTGCAACAGGTAGTTTTTGCTATTGCACATACACCTCCTAAGTAAATAATCAAAGCTATTTTATGTTGTAAAACTAGTTTGATTAAATAATCAGCAGCTATTTTCTTGGTGGTGGAACTGAAAAGTTTTCCCAGTCTCAGAGAGAGACTTATAATCATAGATTCACTGGCATGTACACCAGCAAGAGGGAAGAGTACGCTCCCTGTGGAGACAAGTCTGAATACCTCTTGAAAGTTTCCACTTGAGGTGGCTGTGAAGGTCTTGTGCAGAGGACCAACGGGAGGATGAATGGGAGACCTCAGATTTATTATGGATGCCGATATGAATAATCAAGTTCCCAGTGAGCATTGGCCTCTGATCTGCCAGCTAGCTAGGCATTCATAGGCCCATTGAGAGTGTCATTTGTCACAGACAAACCAGGTAGTGCCCATAAGACTACTGTTATGAATTCATCAAAGCAGGGTATGGGGGACTGTGTGTGTAGGCGCCTTACATTTGAAGTAATAATCAAGGGAAATTGGGTGAAATTAGCAGTAGCATTAGGAATGAGATAAGCAAAGGGGGAAAAAATGATATGCAGGCTCCATCCAGTGATCTTGGGGGAACTCTCTGTGTCAGATGTTGTTTGCTTAAAGTTTAGAAAACTTTAGTTTTAGATCATTGGTCAGTATGCAAGTCTATTCAGGTGTTGGAACTTCCTTCCTGGGTGATACATGAATCCCAAATCAATTCCTTGGAACTTGGAAGTAAGTCTTTTGGGAGGTGTCTTTTACAATAAACAAAATCTCCAGGCTGTAAAGTGTGTAGTTGGAGGTTTTCAACTCCTGGGCACACACTATGAAAATATTGCTCTACTAAAGCCTGGTTCTTTTCAGTGGATGCTTGCTTTTATTAGTTGTGGATTAAAAGAGGCAGGCATTCGATGCATGGGGAGCCCAATAATTATTTCAAAGTTTGAGAGTGTATGAGCTCTAAAGGGGGTGGATCTAAGATTTAGAAGGACTAATGACAATGCCAATGGCCAAGGCATTTGGAGGGTTTCCATAAATTTTGCCAATTGAGTTTTGATGATGTGGTTGGTTCACCAACTAGTAGCATTGGGAAGATTGATTAGGGAATGGAGATGTCTGGAGCACTGCAGTTTATAACAGTCCATTTGCCAATGGACTGTTTTTTTATAGTAATGAGAGAGGCAAGTAGGTTTTGTGTAGGGGCTCCAACGCTGAAGATTAAGAACCTTGGTGGTTCTTTTGTTTGTTTGTTTGTCTGTTTGTAATCATCTGAGGTACAGACAAGTTGGTTTGCTAGATTGATAAATCTGGAGTGAACATGGTCTCCCATTCTCCCAAATCAATAAAACTAGAACTCAAATAAGAAGCAGAACATTGTCAGTTCCCGAAAGTCCCTTTTATGCCAAAGTCTAGTTATTAGGATATTCACTATTCTGATTCTAATTGCATAGATTATTCTTGACTGTTTTAATCTCTTATACAAATTATTCACTATTTTTCTTTGGAGTCTGATTTTCATGTGATAGTGTATTTACTTGATTCATATTTTTGCACATAGATAAAGATCATTTATTCTCATCTAAACTAGCATTGATGGGCATTTGTATAGTTTCAGCTTGGGGCTATTACAAGTAGTGCTACTATAAACATTCCAATACATGTTTCTTTGGAAGACATATAGAAACATTTCTGTTGGGTATATATCTAGGACCAAATTGTTGTGTCATATAGAATGTAGATGTTTAGCTTTAATATATATTGAGAGGATGGAGGGCACACAGTACAATATACAAATATTGTAACATAGAAACCCACAACTGAAACCTATATGTTCATGTTGAACAATGTCACCCCAATAAATTTAATTTAAAAAATAATAATAATATATATTAAGAATTTTTAAAGGGCATTTGAAACATATTTTGTACCATTTAAAATTTTAAGGAAATAGACTTTTTCAAATTTTAAAAACTATCCAGAAATTAACATATTTAATTTCCTATTTTAGTGGTTCTATTGCTTTACTAAACCTTCTTGAGTACTAAATGACTTTTACAGATCTAATATCTTTACTCCAAAATCCCGATAAACTTAAAATTACTCTAAATTTCAAAATCTATAACATGATTTTAATAAGATTTTAACTTAAATCCCCAAGTTCAAATTAATTATTCAATTAGATATTTTAAAGGAGAGATATAAGAAATTTGATCTTTCAGCAATAAAAACAAGGGACCTTATATTTTGTTGACTCTTGCTACCTACGCAACTACTCCAAAATATTCTGTCTTTAATGAGAGTTATTTCTCATTATCTGTGCCTGAGGGTTGGCTGCAGGCTGGTTATCCCAGTATGGGCTTAGCTAAGGGGTTCTGCTTCAGCCACTGCTGTTGGAATTAGTTGGTAGGGGCCGTTCCACTCTGCAGGTGTGCATTCTGAGGCCCAGATTGAAGGAACAGTCACCTGGTGCGGGGGGTAGGATGGGGGTAAGGTTTCTTGTTGTGTGGCAGAACTTCAAGAAGACAAGGGGAACCATGCAAGGTCCCTTTAAGCCTAAGCTTTTGACTAACACATCATCACTTCTGCCCACCTGCCACTGGCCAAAGCAAGTCATACGGGCAAACCAAAATCAAGGAGTTAAAAAATTCCACCACCCACAATGAGGTCCTGGCTAGTTTGTGAATGCAGAAAGGAGTGAAGAATTGGGATTAATAATGTATGTATATGTCTACCTATTATATCTATCTATATGGTAACAAGTTATACAATTGCCTTCTGATTTGTTTTCCATTCTATGTCAAAAGAAAGTCAGGCTTAGTTTGCTTTCACATGGGAACAACAACTGTATATATTTTCCATTCTCCTTCAAAGGTGCTTATATATCCTAGTAGATTATCATAATTTTATAAGGCAAGATTTTTATTTGATCATTATCAAAAGTAAGTTGATTTATTACAATGATGCTATTGTGATACCTTATCTATAAAAAATAAAGCCAAGGAAAAAATGAGAACTGTGATAACTCATTTAGTTCAATTTTGAGGGGAAAACTTAAGCTGAGATTATAGGACACTTTCCAGAGATAGCACAGAATATATGTAATATATTTGTACATATATACAGTATTTTCACCAGGCCTTACTAACTTGAAAGAGGCTCAGTGGCTTGTAGGACTATTTGGATTTTGGTGGGTACATATGCTACACTCAAGATATTATTAACCTTTATATACCAAGTGGCCAAAAATAAAAAATCTGAATTTGAGAGGGATCTGGAACAAAATAGGCTTTGAGAGATTTACAAAGGAAGAGCTGTGGCTCACGTAGTAAAATCAAGGCCATGTAATGCTGGTGAATACGTTATTTTGGAAACATTGGATGAGTTCTGACATATGAACACATCTGTAAAACCATCTTGGCAGTCAAGGTGACAAACATTTTCATCGCTCCCGTAAGTTTCAAAGTGCCCCTGTAACCCATTATCATTATTTTGCCTCCTGCTCTGACGACCATTGGTCTGCATTCTGTCTCTCTAAGTTAGTTTGCATTTTTAATATTTATAGAAATTGAATCATAGAGAATGTACTCTTTTTATATTGGTTTTCTTTTACTCAGCATAAAGATTTGGACAGTCATCCATGTTGTTGCCTATATGAATAGTCCCTTCTTTTTATTGCTGAGTAGTACTCCATTGTGTGGATATACCACTGTTTTTCCCCAATCACCTGTCAATAGACTTTTGGATTGTTTTCAATAAAGCTAACTATGTTTTTTGTTCTTGTTCATCAGTTTATGTTGTTCATTAGATTCCACATATGAGTGAGATCACGTGATACGGATCTTTCTCTGACTGGCTTATTTCGCTTAACATAATGCTGTCTATGTCCATCCATGCTGTTGTACATGGTAGGAGTTCTTTCTTTCTTTTTTATAGCAGCGTAGTATTCCATTGTGTAGATGTACCACAGTTTTCTAATCCACTCATCTGCTGATGGGCACTTAGGCTGTTTCCCAATTTTAGCTATTGTAAATTGTGCTGCTATGAACATAGGGGTGCATATATCCTTTCTGATTGGTGTTTCTGGTTTCTTGGGGATATATTCCTAGAAGTGGGATTATTGGGTCAAATGGGAGTTCCATTTTTAATTTTTTGAGGAAACTCCATACTGTTTTCCACAGTGACTGCACCAGTCTGCATTCCCACCAGCAGTGTACGAGGGTTCCTTTTTCTCCACATCCTTTCCAGCACTTGTCCTTTGTTGATTTGTTGATGACAGCCATTCTGACAGGTGTGAGGTGGTACCTCATTGTTGTTTTGATTTGCATCTCTCAGATGGTCAGTGACTTTGGGCACTTTTTCATATGCCTTTGGCTTTCTGTATTTCCATTTTGGAGAAGTGTCTAATGAGGCCCTTTGCCCCTTTTTTAATTGGATTGTTTATCTTCCTTTTGTTAAGTTTTATGAGTTCCCTGCAGATTTGGGGGGTTAACCCTTATTGGATATATCATTGGCAAATATGTTCTCCCATGGAGTGGGCACTCTCATTATTTTATTGATGGTTTCTTTTGCTGTGCAGAAACTTTTTATTTTGATGTGGTCCCATTTGTTTATTTTCTCCTTAATTTCCATTGTCCTAGGACAGTGATGGCGAACCTTTTTAGCTCGGCGTGACTCTAATGTGCAGCCAACCACTGCTCTAAGGCCTTAAAAATTGAAGTCAAGCAAGTTCTATGCTGAAACTTGTAGGGCAGTGATGATGAACCTTTTGAGGTCGGCATTTTGAAAACCCTAACTTAACTCTGGTGCCGTGTCACATATAGAAATTTTTTGATATTTGCAACCATAGTAAAACAAAGATTTATATTTTTGATATTTATTTTATATATTTAAATGCTATTTAACAAAGAAAAATCAATTAAAAAAATGAGTTCGTGTGTCACCTCTGACACACGTGTCATAGGTTCGCCATCACTGTCCTAGGAGATATATCCATAAACATATTGCTACAAGAGATGTATGAGATTTTGCTGCCAATGGTTTCTTCTAAGATTTTTATGGTTTCATGTCTTACATTTAAATCTTTTATCCTTTTTGAGTTTATTTTTTTTGTATGGTGTAAGTTGGTGATCTAGTTTCATTTTTTTGCATGTATCTGTCCAATTTTCCCAATACCATTTGTTGAAGAGATTGTCTTGACTCCATTGTATGCTTGTCCCTCCTTTGTCAAATATTAAATGAGTTTAGTGACTTGGGTCAATTTCTGGGTTCTCTGTTCTGTTCCATTGGTCTATATGCCTACTCTTGTTCCAGTACCAGGCTGTTTTGAGAACAGTGGCTTTGTCGTATAACTTGAAATCTGGTATTGTGATTCCTCCAACTTTGTTTTTCCTTCTCAAGATTGCTGCAGCTATTCGAGATCTCTTTTAATTCCATACAATTTTTTACAAAATATATCCTAGCTCTGTGAAATATGTTGTTGGTATTTTAATAGGGATTGCATTGAATCTGTAGATTGCCTTGGGTAGTATGGACATTTTAATGATGTTGATTCTACCAATCCATGAACATGGTATATTCTTCCACTTGCGTATATCTTTCAGATCCAGAGACATAGAAATATCGAACAGACTGTCAAACCTCAGAGGGAAGGCAGGGGAGGATGGAGGGGAGGAAGACATCAATCAATGAACTCATATGCCTATATGCATAACCCAAGGACACAAACAGTGGATGGTGAAGGCTTGAGGGGGAGGAGGGGGGGAGAGGTCAATGGGGGAAAAAGGGACATATGTAATCCTTTCACCAATAAAGATTTATTTTTTTTAAAAAGCTGAAGATGTGCAGATAGACCCCATGGATGCTTTTAATATCTACATCAGAATACATGTATAAAAATTTTTGTAGTATAATAATCCAAAATTGAAATTAATCCACATGCTCATAAATAGTAGAATAGATAATAAATTGTGGTATATTACATAGAGTATTTCATTTCATGTAGCAATACAAATTAAAGAGTTATAACTGTATAAAAATTATAGATAAACATTACAAATATAATAATGACAAAAGAAGAAAGTCATATGCTTTGAATAGATTTATGTGAATCTCACAGAGTTCTAAATAAAAGAAAGGAATGATGACTATACAAATGAAGATGGTAATTACTTTTCAAGGAGAAGGGATTGTGAAGAGTGAGCAGCTCACCTGGTGCTTCTGAAGGAGCTAAAAATGTCCCCCTTTTTTGAACAGGGTGGTGGTGAAGTGGATATTTGCTTCACAATTATATTTAAGTTGTACATTTGTATATTATGGACTTCTCTGCATGTGTTTTATAGTTCATAATTAAAACAGAAAAAATGAGAGTCATATCATACAAAAAACTTTGGAGCTATAAAAAATGGGTCTGAATCTCTACTCTGTCTCATAATTTGTGATCTTTTGAAATTTCTAACTTCTTCGTTTTATGGATGAGGATGATAGCTCTCAATTCATAGATATGTTGTAAGAATTAAATTAGATAGTATACATAACTATATTATCAGTGTATACACTTAGATACATAGAGTCAGGTTCTGATAAACATTGTTAATCCTATATAACAGCAAACTGAAAACTTACTAAATCTTTGTGAATTTAATTTTATTGTAGTTGAAAACAAAGATGAGGTTTGGACTTGGTAGCTCATAAGAAAACGAAATAAGCTGAAAGTTAAAGTATCAAAGTTTAAATTTGTTTGTTGTGATATTCACTTTTAAAGAAAATACTCCTTTGGCTTCAAGATCATACTGTAGCTCAAATTCAAAATTTAAATTGAGGCATATTAAATGGCGTGGTCACGTCTGCCCCCTAGTGGCCAATGCTCTACTATATGGAGAGAATGCTGAAGGTTAAAACTTGGAAGCTGGAGTAAAAGCTGCTAAGGCTTTTAATTCTTAAAAGAGTAATCACAACAAAAAACTTTAAAAATGCATAATTTTGTAAAAGGTATGCCATATTTAAATGGTAAGTAATTTGCTCTTTGTGTTGATTACGTGATAGTATTTGGAAATGCTGTGTTCTGTGTTACATTTTTAAAATCTTATTTCTGGCATTATATTTCAAGATAACACGTGTTTATGTCATTGTAGCATGTTTGTCAACTTTCAGAATAGGAATTTGACTGTATTATAACCAAGGTGTATGGTGATCAATGAACACATAAAATGAATACTTTTGCCTTTTGCTTTTTATAAATGTGATCCCCAATTACATTACTTCTGAATAATGAAATTTTGAACCTACTTATACATAAATTAATTTGTACAACCAAAATGACAACCTGTGGAATAAGAGATACATTTTGCTTCCAGTGTCATGATTGTTCTATTTTCATGTATATTTGATTTAGGATTATTCTTTAAGAGCCAAGGGTTTGCAAATTAATTACTATAGTAAATTGATATAAGATCATGAAAAGCTTTTCCTGCTTTTCCCTGTGTGTCCTTCACAGAGATTTAAAATGGATTCCTTCCAGCTACACAGTGTTAAGTCAAAATTTCTTAGGATGGTTTTCCTGATCTGGAATATAGTTGATCTCAAACAATAAAACAAGAACTCCACTGTGTGACTTCCTCTTCCTGACTATTTTATGCATCCTCCCGTCTTCATACTTTTCCTCATACTTTGGGGCGGTTACTTACTTTCTATTTACCTCGTTTTCTCACCTGGATAATGGGGATAATTATAGTACCTGCCTCAGAGAGTTGTTTGAGGATTAAATGAGAGAGTACATGTAATGCACTTTTTAAAAAGTGTGGGGAACACTGTAAGCACTAAATAAATGCCTATTATCATTATTCATCTTTCCCAGATCTTCCTTTTATAATATTCCTCCCCCTACACCCCTTCACTACCTGCCAATCAAGAATTGCTTTCTCTGGTGTTTGCATTCTGTTGACTCCCTGTAGATACCTGTCAAGCATTATCATACTGTATGTCAATTATTTAGCTATGGCTGGGTGTATGGCACACTGCTTTTTGTGAGCAGGAGTTCAATTGGTATAGTTTCTGATGTTCAATAATGTTTTGGGAAATTAAATGAAGTGATTAGAAAACATATGAAGGCTGATAGGATGTCAACCTGATTCATTAAAAGCCAATTGAGAGCAACAAACCAGCTATTTTTATATGAAGAGATTAGAGGAGGAAAAGGCAAAGAAAGGTGAAGCAGGAGCCTTACTCCTTTTATTAGTTCATTTTAATGGCCACCTTCACCCATCAGACTACAGGCAGGAAACAAAGCAAATCCAGGTCTTTTAAATAAGCAATTTAATGTAGAAATTTGGCTACACAGTTATGGGAAAACTGAGAAGTCAAATGAAGGCTAGAGAAGCAAGCCCAATGTTAGCCGGAGGAGAGGCAAAACTTTACCTCTGCCAATCCTAAACTTTCACCTGTGGCTCTTTAACAAAAAGAAAGATTAACAAAAGAAAAATGGTTTATTAAATGTATAGCACAGGTCATGTGGGGGCAAAACCTCCGCAAAAAGTAACTGGAAGCTGTGGCTTAGAACTCCAGCTCATATAGCATCTTCAACAAAGAGCAATGAATTTGCAGAGAAATGTTGGCACAGAGGAGAACAGTTTTAGGCTTCCCAGGATGGCAAACTGTGGGAAGGTAAATGTGCGGAAGGGAACTAATGGAGTAGGTTTGTTTGTGGATTGCTCTGGTGCTGTCTCTGGGCTAAGAATCTGTCTCCGGTAAAGGGAGCATTCATATCCTGCCTTTAGGCAGCAAAGGAGAGGATAGGGAAAGCTTTTCCTGCTTGTTACCTTTAGCTCACAATAATGTCTATGTCAAAGAGGCATACAGAATTGTGGGTGACATATTCTGATTTCCTTCAACTAAAACGGGAAGCCACTACCACTGGTAGGACAGAGGCAACATGAAGAGATGATGTTATCAGTACCAAGAAGCCAAAGCTCTTTGGATGAAACTCTAACCGTAGTGGGGGCTTCCCAGTGAGAGGTGAAACTGCACAGGAGGGGCGTCCGTGGAAGCGGGAGCCACGAGGAAGACCCTGTTGCTGCTAGAGGTCATGCTCAAGAGTGAGAGAGGAGCCGACGCCCCGGGATCTCCGCGCTCCTGCCCTGCAGTCCCAGGCTGGCATCTCCTGCTGGACAACTTAAAGCAGCTGAGGTGCGAGCCTGGGCAAAGCATTCTACAGACGTGACTCGCGAGCCACATGCGGCTCTTTGGCCCCTTCAGTGTGGTTCTTCCACAAAATACCACGTGCGGGCGCGCACGTACAGTGCGATTGAAACTTCGTGGCCCACGCGCAGAAGTCAGTATTTTGTGGAAGAGCCGCACTCAAGGAGCCAAAGAGCCACATGTGGCTCACCAGCCACGGTTTGCCCAGCCGCAGTTTGCCGACCACTGGAGGATAGGGCTGCTCTGTGATATGGAATGGAATTGGGTGCCTCTCTGAAGAACAGATCTGGAGGCAAAAGTTCAGCTGACCGTCCTATAACCCTTTTTTCTGCACCCAAATGTGTATTCCAATGTCTGGTCTTCTCTCCATTCCTAAACACAGGATAAATGTTCATGCTTCTACTACTCCTGCAGCACAGGACACGATCTCTATATGTTGTTGTTTTTTTTCCTATTAGAATTCAATAAATTGTTCAAAGTGCAATTTGAATACCACACCATTATGTAACTTTCTTCACACTGTCAGTTAAATGAAAAATTCCATCAACACTTCATAATATTTTATGTCTCATAGTAGTATATGAGACATATAAAATATTATTTTTGCTTTACAGTATGATCATGTATATGTATGTCCTCTCCTGATAATAAAAAGCATTTTTAGCTGTTGCTTGACTAAAAATCCCCAACCATTCAACACTTGTGTTAGTGCCAAAATGTGTGGACTGTGAATTGCTTCCATAGGGCATTACCCGAGGTGTTCTGCCTCCACTCGCAGCCCAGAGCCCAAGAAGACATACATTCTCTCTGTCTGGATACCAGGGGGCACAGATAGGGTATGAAAAGAACTTCCTCCTGGAGGCACCGGCAGCTTGGAGCTGCAAATGGATGTCAGGATTTTACTCTTTTTGGAGAACCCACCACTGCTGGCGTGGGTGTAATTTCATTTAAAAATAAAGTGCATTGAATTTTTTAAAAAACGATACTTTTCTTCTTCCAAATTCAGAGGTTTCCATCTCCTTTTCAAGACAAGGCTACAGAAGGTGAGAAAGTTATGACTAGTATGCTTTTCCTTTACAGCTGGTATGGAAGATGATTCATGAACACAAATGGTCGTTTGGTCATTATCTGCAGTATCTATAGCTTCAGATTACGTATTTCCCCGAGTATCAGACGGCAGATTAAGTGCATAGAAAATGTAGGCCAGATGAGTGCCAGTGTCTTTGGAAAAGATAACTCACCTGTTCAACAACATTCTTTATTGAGCATTCATGTGCCAGGAACTGTTCAAGTGCCTTAGGAAGGTCAAGTTTGCACAAAGTTTGGTCCTAATGATTGCTGGATGGTGAGGCAGTTCCTTTCAGGGATGTGGATTGGGGTTATTGAGGGCCCAGCTTGGATTAAAGTGAGACATTCTAACCACACCATAACAATGTCAAGGACAGGCATTTCAACATACATGCCTCAGTCATTCCCAGATCGCAGTATCTAGAAACTTGCAACTATTCTCTCTAGGATCTCCACAAAGTTGGGATATTCTTCAAGAGTCTCAGATGGTAGGTTTTTGAGATTCACTCCTTTATTGTCTTAATTTTGCTCCTTTCCCAGGCATATTTTGTTTTTAAAACATTTGGCGCTCATCCAGGCTACATTTTCTATTCATTCAATGTGCATGGAAAATATGTCTACCCTGAATACCATGTGAATTTTACGTTGCAAGAATGGACTTCTGCTTGTATTCAACAGACTCGACCCCTTTCATCCTTCATGATCATTCTCCATGTGAATCCCCACTGCGCAGGGTATTGTGCCCGATTCCAGGGACTGAACGGGTAGCATTACAATGGGACTCTGGAGGCACAGAGTCAGCATTTTGCAGGATTGTTAAATAGCTTTGTGATCTGAAGTTAATTTCTTTACTTCTGTAACATTTAAATATTTATGTTAGTAAAATTGGGAGCTTGAAGTTCACAAGATTAATTCCAAGCTCCTTCCCAGATCTACAATTCTATGATGATATACCTACAAAAACCTCAATGTACACATTTGCATATATAAGCCAGGAAGTTAAAATTCCATATGTATCTCATACGGTTTCTTATAAGTGATATCATTTGATTTTAAAAGCATCTTTGA